>NC_034594.1:119774145-119796237 GCF_900095145.1 Mus pahari
GACCACCCAGAACATCCTGGGACTAAACCACCAACCAAATAGTACACATAGAGGGAATCATGACTCTAGCCTCATATGTAGCAGATGATGGCCTTGTCAAACATTAGTGGGAGGAGAGGCCCTTGGTTCTGCAGACGCTTGATGCCCCAACACAAGTACAGAGGTGAGGCAGGAGTAGGTAAGTTGGTAGAGGAGCACCCTCATAGATGCAAAGGAGAGGGGGCATGGGATGAGGTGTATGTGAAGGGGAAACCAGGAAGGGAGATATCATTTGAAATGTAAATGAATAAATTGATTAATAATAAATAAATAAATAAAATATTTTTTAAAATGTTAAAAAAAAAATTATGGCACTTGGTTACTCCCCAGAAACTTACAGTAAAATCCTGTTGCTGAAGTATGCATTGTTTTTTAAGTAAATGAAGAAATATAGCAAGAATTATAATATAAATATATATATATATATATATATATATATATAATTATAATTAAGATATAGCTAGAAATATAGCTGGAATCTTCATCCCTACTGCCTGATTTTTATAATGATGGAAGGTTCAATTTATTCTATATTAGGAGAAAAGTAATCATTATCTTACTTACCCATGAACCCCATGAGCTACTATTGACCTGGCAAAATATGCTAGTATTTATTCATAACATGAATGACTTGGGAATATCCCATCAATTTCTTATTTCGTTTCACCCCTGTTCCATAAGACATAGTCCATAACTAGCAATAATATTTGGGACAAGATCTGAAGCTAGAAAGCCATAAGTACCAGTTACTTTGGTAACTGGACAGAATACTAAATAAACCACATTAATAGTTAACAATTTAGAAGCTGAAGTAATATATCTCTCCATCTGATCAGATGGAATTCTGCAACAAATGTTAATTAAGACAGAGGTCCACCTTTAGCAAGGTTTCATCTAGCAACTTATGGAAACAGATGCAAAGAGCTGCAGCCACACATAAGGCAAAGCTCAGGGAATCCTGGAGTGGAGGATACAGGAGAGTCAAGGGAACCTATAAATACCCACAAAATCAACAAATCTGGACTTACAGGGAATCACTGGTACTGAATTGACAGTCAGGGAGCCTGCATTATATATTATAGTTGTGTAGTTCTGCATTTTTGTGGTGTTTCTAACCAAGAGGCAGAATTGTGTCTTATGTTTTTAAGTGTTTTTAGGACCCTTGTCTTCCTACTAGTTTGCTTCTTCCAGCCATAATATGAAAGAGATGCCTACCCCTATGGCAACTTGATATGCCATGTTAGGTTTATATCCCTGGGAAGCCTGCTCTTTTCTGAAGGGAAACAGAGAAGTAGGTGAACAGAGAGGAGGACCAGTCCTGGAAATAGGGAGAGGAAGGGAGGGGAAACTGCACTCATGATGTAATTTATGAGATAACAAATTCATTTATAAAGGGAGGGCAGAAGACAGAGAGCTACAAGCAATCAGTGTGCAGAGAATAAGGGATTGCAGAGCATTCAACTCTAAATAGGTCACTACATGACACCCTCTGCCTATTGTTCAGAGATCACTGCAGCAATAAGATCAGAAAAAGCCACAGTCCTGAGGATGGCCACACATCCAAGAGCACACAGCATAAATTAAACTAGATGGAATTAGAAAAATTTGAGGATATACAGTTTGGTATATATGGAAAGTGCGTGGAAGATTTGGGAATATTGGATGGAGGAGTGAATATGATCAAAACAAGCATGCTGTGAGGAGATAAAGGGAAAACGCCCATTCTACAGAGAGACAGATTAACATGAAAAAAAAAATCTGTGTATTTTGTGCTCGTGACTATATGACACTTAGGGAGAGACAAAAGTGAAGATATTTAAAAACTTCAGTAGAAGGATGGACTTATCTGAGGAACCATAGAGCATATCTTTCTAGGCAAATGACCCACAGAGTTCACAGCTGGATATGACTGTTGTTTATTTGTCCTACTACCCAGCCATAGTAGATGTAACCCCGTACAAACAGGAGTTACTCATTTACCTCAGTGACTTAATAACAATAGCACAAACAAATAATTAATAAGCAAATAACAAATTAATTTGTTTATTTTTAGTAATAATCTTGGATTAAAAGTAGTGAGATTTAGGTATTGAATTAAAGAACATTGAATGAGGCATGGATTTCATCCAAGTATATTACTTACACCTGTAAAATTCTCAATCAACAATAGCCAGCCCTGTAATAAGGCTTATATACTCCTTATTCTCAGTCTATACATGTCTATATAGAAGGCGATACAGGATGCCCTCCATTAGCATGAGTCTTGGTTGGAGAACTGTCAGAGAAGCCACAGAACTGTCACTTCCTTTCTTTTCTAACTGCAGACAATAAAACACAGAGAATTAAAGAAAGAGAGAAAAGAGAGATTAATGTAGAAGTATAATTTGTATGTTATGGTTTGTATATATATGCCACAAAGTCTATGTGTTAAAACTTTGTCTCCACAGTGTCACTATGGGGAGAAGGAAGAACACACAGGAAGGGATGTGGATCTTCAGCTTTTCCATCTTTTTTCTTTTGGCTTGCAATGAGAAATTTTCCCTACATCTGATCTCCAAGTTTTGCCATCTGCTATGAAGTGACAATGCCAAGGGGTAGGAATGGGGAGTTTGCCAGAGTCTGTACCATGCTGTTTGGTTTTTTTAAGCATCCAAAACCTGAGATAAGTTTACTACCCATCATTATAACTGACCTCCTTCAAACATTTCCTCATAATAGCAATGATTCATTCACTTAATCTTATATTAACATATTATCTCCCCATTAACAAATTTTAAGTTTGAATGCATATTTAAGAGCATGCCATATAATTCTGTGCCACTAGAGTTTGTTCATTCCAGTTGCTATTTCAACACTGAGAGCATCAACAACTGCGTGCCTATTTTGAGAGTTTGGGGGATCATTTCACACTGTGTTATTTAACTCATGTGTACCTTTTCCACTTTTTGCGTCATAGACCACTATTTTAGTCCAATTTGGAAGAGGAAAACATAACAAAGCCAAGAAAATAAAAATAGGTGGGTATTTTTGAAATTTATGAGATGCAGGTATAGAGAAAATTCAACATAGTATATTATAAGAGCCCCATAGTCCAGTAGAACACACATATCAGCAATTTGTTAAGTTTTTATGGGCTATAGTTAAAATAAGTTGTAAAAGATAAGTACAGAGTGCATTCTGTGAGATAATTTGAGAGAATAGCATAGAGAGTAAAAATATAGCTTCGTCTGTAGTCCAGTAGTCTTTGAATCCCTTACTTAGACAGACTAGAATTTTCCTCATGTATTATCTATCATTAGAAAGGATCATATTTTCAACAAAATAACATGGTAAACTGATAAAAGGTTACTTTTCATTATTGCCAAGACTAAACTTAGTAGAAAATATGAACCTGAAAATCTAATTTTGAAAAGCTACTATTATATTTTCTTTGATGACTAAAGCAGCACCCTATAAGCAGTGGGCTTTTATAACCATCAATAATAAGATAATCTATTTTATCCAGTTCTAATATTCATGGGTAAGTTGGAAAATTCGTAGATAGGTAAGCTGGTATAGTGTCATCTTCTTACTTCATTGTAAAAATCTTGAGTATAATGCTGCTGATCGAAATATATCTGTACACAGAGGTATACCAACATACTGAAACACTACTATTTGACTGTTCTTATTTGTAGTCATGTTCTAGCTCTATGATGTACATGCTAGCTTGTGACTATATCTCTAAAAGTCTCATCATCATTCTCTTTGGGAAATCACTTTAAGTGGAAAGATTTGAACAGAATATAAATGTTCAACATATACTCTACATTGGCCATATCAATTAGTCCCTTCATTTAGCTTCTTAGATTACAGACTACTGTGAAATTTCATTTAACTATTTTTAAAAGTTTAAGTAAAATATTATTATATCATTTCCACCATTATTCCCTTCAGCTTCTCTCATGTCCTTTCTTGCTTCTTATCAAATACATGTTCTCTTCTTTTATTATTATGGTCAAGCACACACACATACACATACACCACATAAATGCAATATGCTGAGTCCGTTTATTGTTGTTCATGTTGTAAGTTTATGGTTTTTACCACCTAATGCTAGGGATTGAATAACTTTTTACGGAGCTTATTCCTGGGGAAGACTAACTCACCTTCTCAGAAGTTGTTGTTTTCCTCTTTATATAGTGGTGGGATACCATCCACTTTAATATGTAAACTGCTTTTGGCAATGTTGTTGACATTTCATGGGTATAACTATCCTGTCATATCTAGAAGATACAATCTTCATGATCTTCTGGCTCTTACAATCTTTTTGTCTTCTCCTCTGCCATGTTCTTGATTTCATTTATTTATTTATTTATTTATTTATTTATTTATTTATTTATTTATTTATTTATTTATATTTTCTTTATTTACATTTCAAATGTTATCCCGAAAGTTCCCTATACCCCCCCGCCCCTGCTCCCCTACCCACCCACTCCCACTACTTGGCCCAGGCCTTCCCTTGTGCTGGGTCATATAAAGTTTGCAAGACCAAGGGGCCTCTATTCCCGATTAGGCCATCTTCTGCTACNTATGCAGCTAGAGACACAAGCTCAGGGGGTACTGGTTAGTTCATATTGTTGTTCCACCTACAGGGTTGCAGCCCCCTTCAGTTCCTTGGGTACTTTCTCTAGCTCCTCCATTGGGGACCCTGTGTTCCATCNAATAGCTGGCTGTGAGNATCCACTTCNGTGTNTGCCAGGNACTGGCATAGCCTCACAAGAGGCCGCAATATCAGGGTCCCTTCAGCAGAATCTTGCTGGCATGAGAATTAGTATCTAGGTTTGGTGGCTGATGATGGGATGGATTCCCGAATGGAGTAGTCTCTGGATAGTCCATCCTTTCATCTTAGCTCTAAATTTTGTCTCTGTACCTATATCCTTTCATGTTCTTGATTTCTTTACTATAGGGGCTGTGTTGTAGATGCATCATTTAGGATTGCACATGTCACACATAGTCAGCTCCTAGCTGAATTTTGCCTAGCTGTAGATTTCTTCTGTTATGGTCTCTGCCTGCTGTAAAAATAAACTTCTTGATACAATGTGGGAGCTAGAATTATCTGTGGTCATAAGGATTCTTATCTGAAATGCAATTAAGAATTAACCTGTTTAGAAAAGGGACATGAGTGTGTTTTCTTCTAAGATTCCTGACCTCCATAACTGTAGGTGTTTGACTAGATTTACAGATGAAAACTGCACTTTTTTGGTTGTTGTCCAGATTTCTCTTCCTTTAGCCTGCAGATTACCTTGCAATGACATAGAGACTAGAACATAGGAGTGAAGCCTCGATGCAACAACCAGCTTGACCTCTCTATGTTCAATTATCTGTGCGCATATTATTTACAATGGGATTCTGATGTCCATTTGCAGTGACCCTATCGTAGCATCAATCTGAATTGTTTAGGGATCCCCAAGTGACTACCTTGACCAACAAGTCAGCCAAATGCAACTCAGTCCCATCACTGTAATCCTTGCCTGGTTACAAAAGGCAGCTATTTAAGACTCTAGATCCTCCATTACTGGGTTTGCCTTCATTAATTCTAGAAAATTTCTATTGTATTAGGTTTACACCCTGCCTTTCCCTAAATTCTTGCTACCTGTTGACATAAAACCTGTCCAACATGAACAATTTGTGTCACAGAACATACTGGAGTGACCAGCCAGTGTCTGGTTTAATTTAAGGCACAGTCTATGAGAGGAAACCGATCTCATACATGGCTTTTATGGCCGGTTACTTTAGACTGGATCACCCAGAGTCCCATGATAAGAGTAAACATGACTGGCAAAACAATCAGTGACTTGATTCCTAATGATATTCTGTCATACTCATATACCCATGCCTTGTCATCATCCAATAGTTTTCCTCTGGCAGAAGATGGGAACAGGTGCAAATACACACATCCACACATAATGCTGAGAGATAGTGTACTTTGGTGGTACTAAACTGTTCCCTACCCTTGAAGCTCAGAGAACCCCAAATATGAGAAAGGAAAATCTGTAGGAGTCAGTTGAGATAGATGAGGACCATAGGAGAACTTGGCCCCCTGAATCAAGTAAGCAGGGGTCATATGGGCTCAAAGACCCTAAAGCATCAAGAATGGGGCCTTCATGTGTTGACATCAGGTCTTTTGCATGTGTGTTATGCCTTAGCTTGCTGGGTTTGTAGGACTCCTTACAGTGGGAAGAGGTGTGTCCCTGACTCTTGTCTGCTCTTGGAAACCCTCTTCCTCCTATATGGGTTGCCTTGTCTTACTTACATCAATATGAGGGATTTTCACCTTGGCTTGTATTTTTGTCCTGTATCTATTTTTTATTGATTGTATTATTTATTTACATTTCAAATTATGTTCCCTGTCCCGGTCTCCCCTCCAGAAATGCTCATCACCTGCCCTTTTTAATTTTTTACATGAGCTTATATTTTAAACATTTAACTCTTTCAATACTATACAAACATATCTACATTTTTAGTGAATACTTAGCTCTTCTCTAGTGGTTCAACTTCCAGACAAATCTAAAAATAATTCCCTCTTGCTTCTTTAAATTGTTTCTCAACAGCAATGGTATTTTAATAAAATATTCATATTTATGAAAATTATATGCTACAATAGTAATGTAACTTAATAAAGACCTCTTTGCTTTTTGAAATATTTAACTTGTATTTTAATGTTAAACTTGACAAATCAGGTCAAGTATTTTTTAATATTAATGAGAGACATTTAAAAATGAAAATATTTTATATTTTATCTGGTATAAGAGTCCTAACTATATGTGGTTGAGTCTCTTTAAATTTATGTTTATACATTAAAGCCATTCATCAGTCCTTTTGCTTTATTGTTCAGGATATGTAAATTATGTTTATATTAGATAGCTACAGACTGTGGTCCTTGTCTTGGTTGATGTTTTACTTGTTTTCTAATCCATTTAAATATGCAGTATTCTATAAAATAATGTTTTCAACTCATTACTAAGATTAATAAGTGTGAATATTTTATATATTTCATTTTCATCTCTCCAGTATTTTGTCGGCATTGTTCTTAGTTTTTTCTAGCAGTCATTTCTTAATAGGTATTCCTCTGCATATTATAGTAAAATTTTTAATTCTGAAGGTAGTAATCCATCTCTCCAGTCATTTTCATGGCCCACACTGCACACAAAGCCCAAAGGCCTGCTTACATTTTAAACCAAGTTTTCATGAAAAAGGGTCATTAGTGATTTTTAATTGTGAACAACAGAACCCTACTAAAATAATACCTTTTGTAGAAGAAAATTGGTAATATATAGCATCACCTTGGAACTTTTCCAGAAGACATTAACTGTGGAAGTACTGCACTAAAAAGAAATCTCATTACAGAATAATATTACATTTAATATGGCTTTTCACAAATGTACCTTTCTGAAATTAGATATATTTTTAATACAACTTTTAAATTAAAGTATAAAGTATGTTTATCATGCAAAGGGGAAAAAACTGGAATCAGTGTCTAGACTGAAGAATATGATCAAAGTTTATCATGCCACATTCTACTTCATTAACATGAAATTTGTATCACAAAATAATGAAACTTGTGGCAAAGTAGAAAAGAAATTTGTTCCCGTAGACTGTTACAATTTCACAGATAGAGAAAGATGTTGAGTGCTAATCCAACAGATGAAGTTAGACTCCTTAAATTTTTCACTCTAAACTGTGAACAGAAATTGAGAAGCTAAGGTCATGGTTCCTGAATCAATTAGGGTTCTATTGGCAAGATAGAGTAAAGGGAACTTGTCAAGAATTCAGAACACAATAGAATTGAGTTAACATACTACTGAGTGCAGAGATAGTGTCTACTCTTATCCAGAGACAACTGATCATGACATTTTTGACTATAAAGATCCTTCAAAATAAATAATAAACAAGAACGCTCTCATTAAAAAGAGCATGAAAAATTTCACATTTGATTCAGTTAACCATTGCAAGGACACTCTCACTAGCTCTCTCTATGTGGAACTACATCTGTCTCCTCCAAGTCACTTTTTTATACCTCCAAGGGAGTACCTGTTCATTCTCTCATGCACCAGATCAAGCATTAGGTCATGCCATAAAACAAAATCGGACATAAATGGAAGCATGAAAAATCAATCAACTAAATTATATTTGAAACTATAGCCCACAAAATTTTGGGTATTAAGCCAAACAAAATGGTTCCAGACAAAAATCAAATATTGTGAATAGGGCATAAAGCATACCCTATATAGAGATTTAAATAATATAAACAAAATAATGGTCATAAATTGGGAAGCCTACCCCATAATTTACTATTTCTGTCCTAAATATCCAACAACTAACACATAGTTTCATTTATCTGATTGTCATTTGTAACTGTGATTATGATGATACATGATATGAACAATAACATTACCATGAATTTAAATTTTACTCCATATTTGTACAAATAAAATATTTGCCTTTATAATGAATTTTAAAAATTCAGAATAATACTTTCCCCCACTAAGTCTGGACATTTACATTTGCATTTATAAAAAGCATTTTATGAGTACCTTTGATATATCTCAATATCCAGCATCACTCCTCTTTGTCAGGGTCATAATATTTATAATAAATATTTCTTTGAGACAAGAACTGAGTTTTTTGTTTGGTTGGTTGGTTGGTTTTTTGGTTTTTCAAGACAGGGTTTCTCTGTGTAGCTCTGGCTGTCCTGGAACTCACTTTGTAGACCAGGCTGTCCTTGAACTCAGAAATCTGCCTGCCTCTGCCTCCCAAGTGCTGAGATTAAAGCCGTGCACCACCAACGCCTGGCTCAAGAACTGAGTTTTAATCTTAACCTTTTACACCCAACAAAGAAATAAAGAATGTCCATAGCTTCTATTTACCAAACCCATATGTTAAATTTTTATATTTCTGTCTATGTAATAATACCAAATAACTTCAGAATTATTAAAGCATTTAGCAGTGATCCAACAATGGACCATTAACTCCTACTACTTACAGTGTGTTGAGTTGAAGTCATGATATAAATATTTTAGGTTAGATTTGTAGAGAACAGGGAATAAGAAAGACTTCAGACTTTTATTATAGGGGGAGTCTGGAAGAAGATCAAGTAAGACATGAGCCTCAGACAAGGAAAAGAACTTGTCACATATCTTTCTAGACAATGATAGGGAGAGGAAGTATATTTCTGTCTCCAGGCAGTACTTTTAGCCCGGTTAAAGAAAGAGGCATAGCAAGGTATGTAGCCTTCAATAATATATGTGACAAGAGTCCTCATGGCAGAATTTTAGCATAGTACACTGAAAATGTCTTCACTGGTCACCAAGGTTAAAATTGGACTTAATCATAACTTTGCTCGAGCAAGTATTTGCTCCTTAATTTTGATTCAATATATAGTTTTTTACTATGTTTATGACATGTTTTACTTGTTAAAATTTTAATGTTGATAAAATTATGAGCTATAAAATATTATCCTAAATTTCCAACATTAAGTTAACCTTTGGTTAAAAGAAGAGGGTATGCAAGAGGGAGAAAAAAGAAAAGGCAGAGAGAATGGAGAGAAGGGAAGAGATGAGGTGTGTGAAGTCCATTTAAGATGACTTTGCTGTCCTCTAATTATTTTTGCCAGTAAAGATAGTAAGGATTTGGAAATGATTTGAATTCTTCTTTCAAACCTGCTTGTCTTTCTTTCTTTCTTTCTTTCTTTCTTTCTTTCTTTCTTTCTTTCTTTCTTTCTTTCTTTCTTTCTTTCTTTCTTCCTCCCTCTCTCTCTCTCTCTCTCTCTCTCTCTCTCTCTCTCTCTTTCTTTCTTCTCTCTTTAACGAACTAGAAGAGGACCACTATTTTTATTTAAATGTTTTGCTCATAAATTTGTAAACTTTAAATGAAATATAATAGACAATGATAACATCTTGCTTAAACTTTATTAGGATTCAAAATAAATCTTTTTCTTATGAAATCCAACAGCATGCTACTAGCTGATGAGGTATTTTACTCTATTCCAAGACATGTCTCACACCATTTGTGATGGCAAGAAACTACTGTTAGAAAAAGCAAATTTTCTACTCTGTTATTATTTCCAAGAACATTTAACAATAGGCCCTATATTATGATGTATATTATTTGGGGTTTCTTATTATAGATATGATAAAACACCATGACCAAAGCAACAACTTGTAGAGAAAAGGGCCTGTATGATTTTAGAGATTATAGTTCATTGTGACAGGTAATCAGGGCAGAAACTTAAAGAAGGAGCTTGGAGGCCAGAAGTGAAGCAAACATCATGGAGCATAGTGCTTGCTGGGTTCTTCTTCTGGCTTGTTTAAGGTTATCAAGAGTTTGGGAAATGTATCTTTAGTGCATTATGATTCTCCTGGTTGTATGATCTTTCCTTTCTTCAGAATCCAGTGTTATATGTTGCCCATTTTTCATAGGGTATCTGTTTTTCCACCATTAAAAAAATAATATTTTATTCCAAAAAAGGGTCTAATTAAATAGAACCATAGAAATTTGGATTATAAGTTGTAGAACTTTAATCCACCAAGACAGCTACACTGCCAAGGTAACACATTCAAAAGTATGATCTGGCTGGAATGCAGACATGACACAGATCGTTAATTCCTCTGGCTAGAATACATATAACCCTTTAATATATGGGTTTCCTTTCTCTCTTGGTGTCATTCTTTTGCCAGTAGCTGGTGGTCAAGGACAGTGACAGCTGAGGTGGTGAGTAGGGTTCAGAAGGCCATGAATATGCACTTCCAAAACCTGCTGCAGCGAGATAATTCTACTTTATTGTTCCAAAAATAGGGTATAAAAGGGCTTATTGGGGTTTGGGTAGAAGAGCTAATTAGTCATAATAATACAGTATCTAATTATCATTTGGAAGCCAGAGTGACTGAGTTATACAGCTCTACACAAGGTAATTTTTTTCAGATAAAGCTAGGCACTTGTGTTCAAGAACACTGTGCAGACAAAGTCTGGTGGTGGGGGGGGGGAACCCACAGAGGAAGGAAAGACTCAGTGAAAAAGGGAGTCTTCCATTTTTGCCCAGCTAAGAGAGTAATGCAGTCATGGTAGACTGTGCCCTTAAAAGCAGGATTCTCCAACATTAATACACACCTTTAAATCCCAAGCAGTGATGTCTAATTAAGGAGCCGTCAAAGTGATTGATCAGAAAGATAATTGACACAATGAGCCAGAGGTAGGATATACCCAACTCTCACAACAAAACGTAGAAAAGAGAGGCTACTTAAATAGCTGTAAGGAATAAGGAGTTCATTTCAATTTAATCAATTCATTTCAGTTCAGTTCAGTTTGGAGGTTTAGTGTGGTGCAGTTCAGGTGCACGCAGTTGTGCTCAGTTAAGTTTGGAGTAGAACAGTTGGTTTGGAGCCGTTATTTTACGGAGATCAGAGCCTGCCTTCCCACACAGAACAACTCAGTCGAAGGTGGAGAGAAACCAGTTTGAATCAGAAAGCTTGGGAAGGGCTTGAGACAACACAGCTAAGTTGAACCTGTCAGCCAGTATTCGGAAAGAGATAGAAAGGGTGAGTTTATTGAGCAGCAGGTCTTAGAGATTGAATCAGCCTAGGCCTAGGTTAGCAGACAGAGGCCACAAGTGGAAGCCTTCAAGGTCCAGACAGAAGAATAGATTGTACAGAATCAAGAAGCTACAAAGCATATGCCTAGGGGCAGTTAGAAAAAAGCTCTGTTCTCAGACAAGCCATGTATTGTCACAGCTTGGGTACGGTGCTCATCCTATCCATTACTCTGAAAAAATAAAAGCAACATTACATTTATAATAAATATTTAACATTTGAGAAATATTTTCAAAATTGGGCAAAAAGTTCATATTTTCTAGTACTAACATATGAGACGTCTGCATTTCACAAGTATTTTCCATTTAGCTTTGTGTTCTTAAATTATTTAGTATTTAAATTTTTTGTTTATTCATTTCAGGTAAATTTAGACACAAAATCAGTATAAGAAACCAACTCAGTATTTGTTGACAATAAACCATGTGTACTTTGGATTACCTAATATATTTAAAAATGTCAATTTAATTGAAATTATATTGTTTATCATTATAAAATTTTATAAGTATTGTTAGCTATGTGTAGCATTTGCTTATACTCTAATAATGTCTCATTTATTAGGATTTTAGAATTACATGTCATTTTCTCCCTTAGTTTTATATGCATTCATTTTATTGTTTTTCTTTTTAACTAATTTTTTAATTTTTTAAAAAATTTATTTATTTATTATTATTTTCTTTATTTACATTTCAAATTCTATCCCGAAAGTTCCCTATACCCACCCCTGCTCCCCTACCCACCCACTCCCACTTCTTGGCCCTGGCATTCCCCTGTGCTGGGTCATATAAAGTTTACAAAACCAAGGAGCCTCTCTTCCCAATGATGGTCGATTAGGCCATCTTCTGCTACATATGCAGNTAGAGACAGGAGGTCAGGGGGTACTGGTTAATTCATATTGTTGTTGCACCAACAGGGTTGCAGCCCCCCACAGCTCATTGGGTACTTTCTCTAGCTTGTCCATTGGGGGCCCTGTGTTCCATCCAATAGCTGACTGTGATCATCCACTTCTGTGTTTGCCAGGCACTGGCATAGCCTCACAAGAGGCCGCTAAATCAGGGTCCCTTCAGAAGAATCTTGCTGGCATGTGCATTAGTATCTGGGTTTGGTGGCTGATGATGGGATGGATTCCCNGATGGGGTAGTCTCTGGNTAGTCCATCCTTTCATCTTAGCTCTAAATTTTGTCTCTGTACCTATATCCTTTCATGGGTATTTTGTTCCTTATTCTAAGAAGGAGTGAAGTATCCACACAATGGTCTTCCTTCTAGGTTTTCTTGTGCTTTGCAAGATGTATCTGGGGTATTCTAAGTTTCTGGGCTAATATCCGCTTATCCATGAGTGCATACCTAGTGACTTCTTTTGTGATTTGGGTTACCTCACTAAGGATGATATCCTCCAGATACATCCACTTACCCAAGAATTTCATAAATTCATTGTTTTTAATTAATGAGTAGTACTCCATTGTGTAAATGTACCATATTTTCTGTATCCATTCCTCTGTTGAAGGACATCTGGGTTCTTTCCAGCTTCTGGCCATTATAAATAAGGCTGCTATGTGGAGCATGTGTTCTTATTACCAATTGGAATATCTTCTGGTTATATGCCCAAGAGATGTATTGCTGGATCCTCCGGTAGTACTATGTCCAATTTTCTGAGGAACCTCCAGACAGATTTCCAAAGTGATTGTAGAAGCTTGCAATCCCACCAGCAATGGAGGAGTGTTCCTCTTTCTCCACATCCTCGCCAGCATCTGCTGTCACCTGAATTTTTGATCTTAGCCATCTGACTGGTGTGAGATGGAATCTCAAGGTTGTTTTGATTTGTATTTCCCTGATGACTAAGGATGTTGAACATTTTTTTTTTCAGGTGTTTCTCAGCCATTCGGTATTCCTCAGTTGAGAATTCTTCGTTTAGCTATTTACCCCATTTTTTAATGGGGTTATTTGAATTTCTGGTGTCCAGCTTCTTGAGCTCTTTGTATATATTGGATATTAGTCCCCTAGCAGATTTAGGATTGATAAAAATCCTTTCCCAATCTGTTGGTGGCTTTTTTTGTCTTGTTGACAGTGTCTTTTGTCTTAAGCTTTGCAATTTTATGAGGTCCCATTAGTCAATTCTTGATTTTACAGCACAAGTCATTCCTGTTTCTTAAAGTTTTTAAAATTATTTTCCTCAGTAGATAGGTTGGAATTGGAGAGAGAAGATGAGTATATTAGGTCAGTACAGCAGAAATATCTGACAGGAGTGACCTAGGAAATATGCTTGGAAATCTTTGCTTCAGTTCATATGCATCATTAAAAATGTTTGAAACAAATGAGAAAATGTATATTTATCTCCCATTTTTTAAAATGGTAAACTAAAGACTTGGCTTGGTCTTATCTTCATGTTGCATGTTTGCTAATGATAAAGAACATTCCTCCTATCCTCAAAGAGATTTATGTTAAATTCCTTCTTTGAGTCCCAAAATTCTGAAATAAAACAAAATAGATACCATTGCAGAAGTTCCACTTGAACAATATAACCAGGATTGCTTTATGACATGCTCTTTACCAAACTTACCATGAAGTAATTTGATGTGATCCACTCATTGATTTTTCCTAACCTCTGTCTCCTTGCAGGACAGTGGCTTTGTGATGATAACTGGGGCACACACAGATACACAATAGTCAGATGTGTTCTGCTCTTCTGAAAATCACAACTCTTCTTTTAACTTTTTCTGTTCTTCCCCTCCAAACAATTGTTCTGAGGATTAAAGTGTTAAGTAGTTCTACAATTAAGTCCAATAAGAACTTTAATGGTTTAGATTTTCCTTTGGCAAATAGAATTGCATTTTATTTTATTATCACTTGGAAAAGAATCTTATGTTTACTACTTCAACTGGCAACTTTTGCTTCAATAGAAAAAGAAGTGTTATTTATTCAGACTGTATTCAACGGCAACAATAACACAACATTTATGGTCTTTTAAATAGCAACAACCTTTTTGGAACTATTTTTATATTAATATTCAAGGTTTACACAAATCAGAAACAGACTTAAATATGATTGTATGGAGTAAAATTATTTTGGGGGTGTAAAGATAGTTTTATTAGAAAAATAAAACACTTCAATTGTGTTTTAAAACTCTTCCTCCTTACAAAATTAAAACCTATTGTATGAAAAACATAAATTAAAATAAAATTTAAATTCTGTTTTGAATAATAATCATGGTTCTGGTACAGTGATTTTTTTTTTTTTCTGTATTAGTTTCTGACTGGGAAAAGTGGGAGATATCTAATTCTAACATAAGCAGCTTTAAAATTCCTGCTGAGTTTTTTCAATAACCAAGAAAGGAAAGTAAGATGTTCAAGTTGACTTCATGCTAACAATGAATACTTCCTAAAGTGCTAAAACCTCAAGGCAGAAATCAAACAATTGGAAAGATTGACATCTTTCTTCTTTGAACTGTTTTTTACTGAGGCTGAAAATTTGAAACTCTCCCTTTTATTTTGAATTTAAATACTTATATTTATTATTGTAAATATATGTAAGGTATGTCTTCTTTAATAGAGGTAATAATAACAATAATAAAGGAATATATTCAAATGTAATGTGATAAACACTCAAGCTTGGTTTTAAGACAAGTTGATCTAGTTTTCTAAAATTAAAAAGGAAACATATGCAATATTTAATGAGTAATGTGTTTCTTAGGTCTAACGTGGATAATTTAAATTTTGTGATTTGATACAGGAGAATTTATTATCTAGTATATTTATTAAAACTGTACATTTTATTTTATATTTATATAAATTTCTTGCTTCATTTTAATAGCAATAAACATTTTAAATGTCTGACAAAACCCAAGTTTTCCTGGAAATTCTGTAAATAAGCAACAGTATATGAAATTTAACTTAAATCTTGCCCTTTAAAGATATTAATAATATGTGGTTTGTGTGTGACATAATGATAAACTTTTCATCATTTGATTACAAAAATCTGCTAACCCTTCCATATTGCTCTACTTACTATCTCAAGATGCTACCACTTCTCTCTCTGTTGAGGAGAAATTATTTCTCAAATAAAGAATTGGCTTTCAGTAATGGTTGAAAAAGTAGCTGCACTTCTACTAGAACTTCCACACATCTCTTAAGCACAAAATAAATTACAATTGAGACATTAATTTTCTGATAACAATGAATATATGTAACCATTACATAATCAACATTTTACCTTATTTATCTATTTCAAAATAAAACTGCTATCTTCCAGAAAATGGCGAGACTGTTGTCTTCGTTGTTTGTATATTATTTTGTAAAAAGATATGATGACCAAGGCAAGTTGTAACAAAACTTACTGTCCTGGAGGGTAGTAGACCCATGACCAGTGTTGTAGTAAGCAGGCAGGTATAGCTCTGATCAGCCAGCCCTAGGCAGAAAAATAGCTGACTGGGTATACTTCAGGTTTTTGAAATCTGAAAGCTCAACCCAGTGACATACCTCCTCCAACTAGTTTATACCTAATTCTTTCCAAATTGCTCCACCAAATGCAAATGAAGCTTTCACATATAAATCCTATAGAAGTCCTTCTCATTGAAACTACAATAACCTTTTTCCTGAGGATATTTCATATTTCAGGAGTTAGGTGAGTCAACTTGGGTTTGACCTGGAAATCTTCTCATAGAAGAATGGGCCACATAGTTTTGTAAGGAGCCATGCAAGTTCCCAATAGAGAAAACAAATCATTAGTCCTACCTATTTATAATACACACACACACACACACACACACACACAACACAACACAACAATGATGAATATGGCAATAGGTTCCAGAGTGGCATTCAGACCTTCAGATAACCTAACTGTATTAAATGCCTACTGAATAAGAGGGAAAACATTCCTGAGACTGTACATTTATCAGAACATCAGTGGGTTTTTGAGAATCTGCTACTAACATTTTACTAAACAAATATAATCTCTAATTATATTAAAGGTACATATTTTATATCAATAGACAAGCATAGCTTTCATTCCTCATCAAATATATATTTTAAAGTAGACAGAGATTGTAATAGAAAGCCACAATTTGTCAAAATGAGGATAGATAATGTGTTATTTTTCTCAATTGATACAGTTATAAATAAAACAACCCCTATACTGTGAACATCCAAGTAACATCAGGTAATGAGGTGAGTTGTACAAGTCAGAATATCAAGACAATTACTGAGAGTCAGTCTTTTCTAAGAGGGCAGTGGAAGAAGAGTATATGAATCTAGGAAGAACTGGGAGGATTATTGAGAGGTAACTATTTTATACTATAAATTAAGAAGAATAATACAATCAAAACGATAACAAGCAAATAGAATGGAATTGGGGTCATTCATTTCTTTTATATTTTTCTCTAATGTATTCAGACTCTGGCGATACCAAATGGCAAGGGCAACTTCTTGTCTTGAGGAGAGCAAAAGGAAGTATAAAAATTCAGGAAATATTAGCTCACCCTTTGCAGTCAGCCCGCTTACCTGCGCAGACTGGTCTCTGAAGGACCCAGGACACAAGATGGCTCCCTCACCTGCTCTGGAGGTCAGAGCCCTCCCAGGCGGCTACTTCTCCTCTGGCAGGGAAAGTGCCTGGGTGATCTTCTAAATAAAATAGGTCAACTTCGGGTATGAGTCTGAGTTTGTTGGTAGAGGAGGAATCTTTTGCATGGAAATGTATTTTGATCCATTCCATGTTATATTAATCTTTTATTGTGTTATAATAATAAGTATGCTGCCAAAAAATAAACAGTTGACTCACTTAAAAAAAATTCAGGAAATGGTTTGAATTAACAAAGCTATTTTCAAAGATCAATCATGACTTAAGCCCCAGGTGAAAACAGAGGACTGTTTAGGAAAAGGAGTGAGAGGCTTCTATCATTAAGAATACTTAGTTAGAGTTCTCTGGAGTCTAACTTCTTAAGTTCTTTGAACTAACCAGTACCTCCCAGATCTCTCAGGGACTAATCTACCAACCAAAGAGGTGGACCTCATGGCTCCAGCTGCATATGTAGCAGAGAATTGCCTAGTCAGTCATCAACGGGAGGAGAGGCCCTTAGTCCTGTGAAGGCTCTTTGCCCCAGTGTAAGGGAATGCCAGGGCCTGGAAGCAGGAGTGGGTGAGTTGGAGAGCAGGGGGAGGGGATGGGAGTTTTTGGAGGGGAAACCAGGAAAGGGAATAACATTTGAAATGTAAATAAATAAAATATCTACTAAAATTTTTTTTAAAAAGAATAATTAGTCAGACTGTAGTCTGGGTGATAATACGATCATGTCTCCTTATTCAAGGGGGCTGAAGAAGTCAATATTGGTTGAGGAACAATTCAGTTCTGTGAGGTTATTTGGTTGAAGTGGTGATGAATACACCACGAGTATTATATCGGCAACACCTATTGTCACTTTAGGTCCTGGCAACTGATAGTTTAGGACACAGAGACACACATGTGCCTATTGTGGGGTCTAGGAGAAGGCATTGCAAAGTATGATGGTAAAACATCTTGGTTATTCCTATCTTTGTGGCTAGACTCTTGAGGGTAGACGAAATACGTTAATGCTACCAGATTTTAGATAGATATGCTTTCTACGATACGCATGCCTACTTTGAGTTACAACTCTCTCAAAGCAATCAAGAAATTATCACCTTGCTGGCTAGTTTCCATAGTACCAGATGGCTCTCGCAGGCTGCTGAGAGAAAGTCATCAGCATGCTACCCAGTTTTGGTCACTGAGTTACATTAGCGGGCAGCCTAGAAAAATATGGCCAGGGATAGAAGAGTAGCATCAGTGCTATTGAGGTAACCAAATCTGTAGGTTGATTGAATTTAAAGGGATGACTATATGTCTGACACTGTAAATTTGCCCACATATTCATGGCTGGGGAATTCCCGAACTGTTATTTTGCTAAAAGGTCATGGTATCAAACTTCCCTCTATATACTTTCCTGTATACTTAGAAATTAATCAGTTCTCAGGTTTGATGAAGGAAGCTTTTTAAGAAACCTACGACAGTGATTAATGAAGAAACTCAAAACTGATCTTTCCAGAGAATAAGTGCCTTCTCGGTGATTAGCTACAAAAGGGAACATCTATGGAATACCTCCTCCCATCAAGGATCATTTAGTATGCTACAGAAAGGGAAAGAAACATTCTAAGAGCTAGAGATTTGGATGTAATGTTGTAAAAGAGTGACTTCTGAATGTGATGGAACTGATCAGATAATAAACTTACAGCAGCTGTGGTTGCCTACAGAAGACCTGTATAAGATCAACCCAGTCAACATGCTAATATGTTGGGGAAGGCTTTGATTTCATGAGTAACTACCACTAACTAATGAATTAATAGTAGTCAATGAGTCCTAGGAGAACGGCAGTGTAAGTTAAATGTGATCCAGTGGATGATCCCACAAAATATAATGTATTTATGATATCATCACAGAAAAATTTTTCTTCAGGTATAGACACAAGTAGGCACACAAAATATAGCATATGATTCATTTTAGTTTATCTTTCCAACAACTGATAAGTAATAAATAAAAAATAATAAAATGATAAAATGAGACACTGAAGAAATAAATGTCAATACTAAGCAAATATTTAATATTTGAAGTAGAAAATAGTACTTACAAAAGTGTGCAAAATATATGTAAAGAAAAGGTACACAGGAAATGTGAATATATAATAAAATATTAAAAATGCTTAAATATGTTACTTTGTAGACAAGAATTATATTCATAAGCAAATAACCTTCATTACACATAGGCATATATTAAAGCCTCATCATAATACACAGTTGGAAAAATGTGACTCAAATAGAAATCATAAACACTACTTATTTTAGTTGCTGAAGTTTGGGATATATATATATATATATATATATATATATATATATATATATATTTACTAATCTACAATAACTAAGCATTTACCTTAAAGGAACTTTTAAATGGGATTCAAAATATCATCTGCAGTGTGATAAACATCTGATAGTTGGACTTATCACCTTCTTATAGGTAGTATTATTTTGGGAAATCCCAAATAAAGAACTTTTTCTAGAAAAGTTTTTAATTTTTTAAAAATATAGTCCAAGATTAGTAGCATATTCTACATAGTACAGAAACCATTTAATACAGGGAAAAATGGTCCTAGAAAACTTAACAGCTCCTGAGGGTGTCACTTTACTGAAACATGGCACAAAACGTGCCATAAAACTTATCAGCAAAATATCATGCTGTAAGTTACCTCTGTATATGTTTCCAAGGGGATATTATAAAAGAAGTATTGTGAGGCAATAGCAGGTAACAGTTAAATGTAGGATTCCTGAATCATAGTGCATGAATGGGAATCATGGATCACATATTTGTTTGCCTTATGATTTGGAGAAATTTAATTATGTCATTGAGCTCCAGATTTCTCATTTATAAAATATAGTTAATTAAAGTCCACAAATCATAGAATCACTAAAGAGTTTTCAGGAAGATGAGATGCAGACAATTCAGTGTACCTGAAGGCATGCAATGAACTGTTTACAATAGAAGTATATTTATTTATATTACTAAACAGATGTAGACATGATATTTGACATATTGTGTTAAGGTATTTCTTATATGTGTGATTTAAAATACATAACACTTCAGTTATATGCATTTTCCTAAATAGATAGAAGTAAAGTAAACTTCCAATATTGCATACACACTTATGGTCTGTAGACCACACACTGCTATATAAAAGTCATTTTGTGTGTTGTGTGTTTGGTTGTGTGATAACTTGAAGAGAAAAGGAAAGAACTGTTATTGAAATGATGGGAAAAATTAACCAAGAAGAGATCCCCCGACCTCCATCATCATTAAGTGAGAAAGAGGCCAGGGAGACAATTTGGAACTCTATCACTATAGATAGTGTTAAAATTAAAATCTTATATTCTTCATTAATTAATCAGCATTAATCACAAATATCTGGAGCAATACATGGCACTAAAAATTTAGACAGATGGTTGGCTAGACAAATGACAGATAGACAGATGCATAGATACACAGATAATAGCTAGATAGACGATAGACATTAAAATATAAATTTAAATTGCATGAAATATGTTAAGTTCAGCAGATACCTAATAATTTCTTGGTAAAACTGGTGAGAGAACATAAAATCTGACAAGAAGAAAAAACTAAAACTACCAATATTTCAAAAAATACAAAAATATGCTTGAATATACTATGAATGTTCCAAAGTACTAAATGCAAATGAATAATGGCAATAAAGACACTCATCAAGTGATGATTAAATAAATTTAAATGACAATGAGCTCTGCACGTTGATGCCTTTTCTTTTGAGGAAAATGCCAAATAAGTAACACTGGGGAGATAGCTTAGCAGCCAAGATCCCCTGTTGCTCCTCTAGAGGACCCATATTTGGTTTTCTGAATGCACATTAAGATGCGCACATTTCTTGTAACTTTTGCCCCAGGGGCATCTGTTTTCTCTGGCTTCTGTGAGAAACAGTACTCATGAGCACATGTTTGCAGACATAAGCTTATTTAAAATTAAAATATATTTTTAATTTATAAAATTAAAACAAATTCTAAGTTATCTATTTAATGTGTCCTGGTAAGAGAGCTTCAACTTATCCACTGCTGTATATTTTGTAAAAATAATTAAATCTCTTTAATATTACTACAAGAGTGAAGTATTCCTGTGTGGAGGACAGAGAGCAGGACATGGGCCTCCACAAGTGTTGAATGTGTTATCAGGGAATGTTATCATGATAATCAGAGTCAGCATGAGTTAAAGAGGTGAAGGTGTGTCTAATGTCAAATGATTATCATTATAGTATTAGTAAAATAATAAATGCTGTGACTTTTAGGACAGCCCTTAAGGCTGTAGGAAAAGAACTCTGAAAACATGAGTTCAACAATGAATAATTTCTCAACTATGCAAAATATAAGGATGCAATATTGCTAATGTAAGGTGCTTCTCAGACCTAAAAGAACATGGGCAAATGCACTGATTCAGCTCAGCAGAAAGATATTAAGGAAGTAGTTAAAGAGATTGGTGAATGGTGATAGCAAAACAAGATTCTACCCAGCTGAGTTTATTGTCTGTGCTTACAAGAGCAGGCAGATCTCTGAATTCATTTGCAATGTCAAAAAACAAAAACAAAACAAACAAAAACCAAAGAAAACCAACCAAACAAACAAACAAACAAAAAAACCCCAAAGCTGTACTTTATATCTTTTTCTAGGAAGAAAAGGGCTTATGTTATAAAATTCTGATTCATGTGATAATCAAAAGGGCACTTAGGGTAGATGATTGAATTGATATGTAAATACAGCACTAGGCTTTCTTCTGCAAGAGCTGAGCTATCTTTATGAACTGTCTGGAAAACCAATAGAAACAGAACACAGAGCTGTCATCTTTTTTTTTTTTT
>NC_034594.1:119797652-119798823 GCF_900095145.1 Mus pahari
TTCTTTTCTCTCTCTCTCTCTCTCTCTCTCTCTCTCTCTCTCTCTCTCTCTCTCTCTCTCTTTCTCTTCTTTTCTTTCATTTTTTACAAAAGTGGCTAGTACTTCATGGGTGAAAACTGAAAGTGTTCTTTGCCAGAGAAAGGAGAGAGGGGAGAGAAGATATGATGTTGCATGTATATATAAATAAATAAATAAATAAAATATAATATATATATATATATATATATATATATATATATATATATATATATTAGCTGTCCAATAGTCCCTCAGGAGATAAAACTACACTGAGAAACAATCTAAATATTTATCAAAGGAGCAAGTGAACACAGGACTCTATTCACATATCAATAGAAATCAAATCATGAAAAAATAAAAATTGCTACATTCAAGACCACGGACATATCTCAAATATGTTTGTTACATCTAAGAATCAAGACACAATAGAATACACATACTGCAAGATTAGATTTCTAGGAAATGTAAATTATGGTGACAGAAATTTGAAGTTGCCTGTGCTGAAGGAAGACAATACAAGGGAAAGGTCTTCACAGGGACCTGGCATGTTCTAGTACTTATTTATAAAAATGATCATACAACTTGTGAAATTCACTAAAAAATATTGTGTACATTTTAAAATGTAAAATCTGTGTTTTTCTCCACAAATCCCTTTCAAGATTGTTAAATACAAATTTAAATTGGTTATATACTGAGTCAATTGTCAAGGACCTAATTTACTCTTTGTGTGTTCCCAAAATGCAGATAACAATTATTTTAAGGTTTTTTTTTTTTTTTTGTGTGTGTGTGTGTGTGTGTGTGTGTGAAAACAGACAAAGAAACAATCACAAAACAAATCTACTTAGCCCATTGTTATTTCATAGAAATTCATTTATTTTCTTTTTTAAATAAATGTGAATTTATGTTTTACTTGTATGTATGCCAAATATTGCATATGTGCCTCTTGCCTGTGGAGGGCAAAACAGGGTGGTGGTTCCCATGGAACTAGAGTTACAGATGGTTGTGAACTACAACATGTATTCTGCAAATGAGAAAAGCAGCCAGTGCTCTTACATCCTAAGGAATACTTCCTTCCTTCCTTCCTTCCTTCCTTCCTTCCTTCCTTCCTTCCTTCCTTCCTTCCTTCCTCTCTCTCTCTCTCTCTCTCTCTCTC
>NC_034594.1:119800393-119801864 GCF_900095145.1 Mus pahari
AGGCAGGCGGATTTCTGAGTTCAAGGCCAGCCTGGTCTACAAAGTGAGTTGCAGGACAGCCAGTGCTACACAGAGAAACCCTGTCTGGAAAAACCAAAAAAAAATAAATAAATTGATAATGATACTGAATGTATTAAATAGAGTTCATTTTGATACATTTAGTAATTGAAAGTCTAAGTAAATAGAAGAAACTATGTATTCAAATTACATATTTCACATAAATTGTCCTGTAGTGGTTTTGAAAACTACTATTTTGAAAAGGTTCATTAAAAAGTATATATATTTGGCAGACATAACTAACATAAAGTGATTGAGCTACAGTACTGAGTAGTATCCTTTAGTACAAGCAGAGCTAATGATTTGCTTTTGCCTAATAAAATGAAGGTAGGCCAAATATCACTCTTTTGATAATATTATATTTTGTGGTACACTGTTGTGTTCTTATTTTTACTTTCCATGGTTCTCCATCTTACTCCTCCAGAGAAAGACATCTATCTTCTTGAAATTCAGTAATCAACATTATTTTATAAATTGCTGCAAAAATTCTCCCAAATATGTTATATATTTTTTGAATATATACAATGTGTTTTGTGTCTCTCATGCCATAGTGATTGCCCCTTGGTAACATTATCACTTTCTATGTGGTGATTCTGCACATTGGTAGGTAAAACTTATTAATGAGTTTCTATTAAAATTATGTTTTAATAACTCTATTTCCAATAATTTTGCTATAATTTTAAACTCTCAGTGTTAACATCCTATCTGTTGGCTAAATATCAAACTTTTTCAGCAGACATTGTTTACTAAATTTTTTTTCCAACTTATTTTTGTTTTGTTGAGATAGGACCTCAGTATGTATCCCATACTAGTATGTACATCCTCATCTTTCTACTTCAGCCTCAGAAGTCTTTAGGTCACAGGCAGGTAGAGCAATCTGAAGCTTTCCCAACAGAATCTTCTTAGTCAGCACTATTTGATCAATTTACTACCCCACACATGACTGTTTCTCCATTCTCACAGGAACTTCCCCATCCTCCCACAAACATAACACCATCCATTAGTTGCTCTCAGTCTTAGCTTTCCCTTTTCTTCCTATGAACCTCAAACCATCTGATAAAATATAACATCTAGTTTAAGTGCTTCTTGGTTGTCATGGCTACTAAAATCAAGATGTAGCTAGTGTCATTGATGAGGGTTGTTACTCATATTAAAATTCATTATTGGGCCATTCTTCTCAGAGAAATTAAATCACATATTATGAATTGGAACTGAGAAGAAATATTGGAATATTCAAATTGGGAATGAAAATAATGAAGGGATTACATTTAAAATATATGTTGTTTTTCCTAATGAATTCTGGCTATTATAAATAAGGCTGCTATGAACATAGTGGAACATGTGTCCTTATTACCAGTTGGAAGATCTTCTGGGTATATGCCCAGAAGAGGTATTGCTGGATCTTCCGGTAGTA
>NC_034594.1:119802947-119833226 GCF_900095145.1 Mus pahari
TGCAATCCCCATCAAAATTCCAACCCAATTCATCACAGAGTTAGAAAGGGTGATTTGCAAATTTATCTGGAATAATAAAAAAATCCTAGGATAGCAAAAACCATTCTCAACAATAAAAGAACCTCTGGTGGAATCACCATGCCTGACCTTAAGCTGTACAACAGAACAATTGTGATTAAAAACTGCATGGTACTGGTAGAGCGACAGACGTGTAGATCAATGGAATAGAATTGAAGATCCAGAAATGAATCCGTACACCTATGGTCAATTGATTTTTGACATGGGATCTAAAACCATCCAATGGCAAAAATATTATCACCATATGGTTTAAAAATAGATTTTGCAGTGCAGAGGTAATCTTTTATATATTCTTTTGTGCTAAAATTTCCTTATTTAATAAAATGCTAGTAAATAATGAAGGACTGTTCTAATTTCATTCTTCAGGCAGACATTTGGATTGAAGCTATCTTCATATTACATGTTGATCATGCTAATTTCTCCTTATTGAAACCCAACTGACCACTGATACTCAAGTTAATTTCTCTAATAGACTGTTACATTGATCTATATACCTGTTCTGTAGCCACCACTATGATATCTTGAAATTGTAGCTTTAACATGTATTTAAAAACTTAAATTAAGAATTGTAAAGAAACTAGCTTTATTTTTATCAGGATTATTTTTATGTATGGATTATTAATATTCTCATGATTTTCAGATCAGTATTTTATTGTGCAAAAAGACACAAAATTATAAACTATATATTTAATGTGGACATAAATTTGAGAAATTTTATCATCTTAATATTAAATTGCTTTCTTAAAATCATTGTTAGATGTTTCATTGCTCTATATAGTAAATTTGTTTTTAAAAGTATTTTGGTTTATGTTTATAAATGAATTAATATATGCCATAAGTATGTGGGTACTTAAGAAGGGTGACAGAATTATGTCCAGTCCCCCAAAGGTGGGATTATTGATGGTGGTAAGCTGTCTCATTTAATTTTTGGAAACTAAATTCTAGATTCTGGAAGAGCAGAGAACTATTCACTGATGAGCCATTTCTCCAGCCTTTGTTCTGAATTTTTATATATAGTTCATCTATCCTATGGTTAACTTTTATAGATGTTGTCATGTTTGGGGGGCATTTTTGAGCATTTCCTATATACAGGAACACATCATTGACAAAAAGAAATATTTTTAATTTATACTTAAAAATCTAGCTACATTTTATTTGTCTGAATTTTATGTATAATTGCTCTAACTAAAACCTCCAATCATAATAATATCAATAACATACATATAATTTCCTTTATTTATATAACTTTTTACTATAAAAAAGCTTTAGTATATTTCCTTCAGGACAATATTAATTGTTCTTTGTTAATGTTCAAAATTAAGTCAGGGAATGCATTATATTTCTATGATTTATTAATAATTATGAATTTTATGTTATTTATATAGATTCATCTCAAAGTAGTTATAAATTGTAATATTCATGAGGAGAAGGATGAAACTGAGTTGAAGGTTGTTTATATTGGTGATTCTATTCTTCAGTGAAATTCAGTCTTTAAGAATTGAAACCAGTTCCATCCATTTGTCTGAGAATTTCATGAAGACTTTGATTTTAATAGCTGAGTAGTACTCCACTGTGTAAATTTACCACATTATCTATATCCATTCTTCTGTTGAGGAACATCCTCAACAGAAGCTTCCAGCTTTTGGGTTTATAAATAAGGCTGCTATAATCATGGTGGAGCATGTGCTCTTGTTATATGTTGGAGCATCAGGTAAATCGATGGAACTTGAAAATATCATCTGGAGTGAGGTAAATAGACACAAAAGAACACACAGAGTATATTCTCACTGATAAGTGCATATTACCCCAAAAGCTCAGAATACCCATGATAAAACCCACAAACCATATAGAGCTTAGGAAGAATGAAGACCAAATTGTGAATACTTCAATCCTACATAGAAAGGGGAACAAAATAGTCACAGAAGGTAGAGTGAGGGAGGGACCTGGAAAGGAGAGATGAGGAGGACAGGAGAAAAGGAGGGGGCAGGATCAGGTATTGGAAGGGACAGGAGAGAAGTACAGAAGGTCAGGAAATTGAATTGAAATATGTAGCAGTGATGGATGAGAAACTGGGGAAAGCTCCTTGAAAGTCAAAGACACCAGGGAAGCAAGAGGGCTCCCAGGACCAAATAGGGAAGACCTTAGGCGAAATATCCCACAAAGGGGAGAGAAAACCTATAAAGAGTTTTTCCAGTAGATATTCATGGACCCCAGTTGAGGAATGTGTCCATCTGCCAACTGGAAAATTTTTAACCCTGAAACATTCCTGTCTAAAGGAAATACAGGGACATAAAATGCAACAGAAACTCTAGCCAGAGACTGCCCCAACCTGGGATCCATCCCATGTATAGACCCCGAACTCAGAAACTATTGCTGATGCCAAGAAGCTCTTGCTGACAGGAGCCTGGCATGGCTGTTTCCTGGGAGATTCTACCAGCACCTGACCAATATACATGCAGATACTCACAGCCAACCATAGGACTGAGCATCAGACTGAGTTCAGGGACCCCAATGGAAGAACTAGGGAAGGACTGAAGGAGCTAAAGGGGATTGCAACCCCATACAAAGAACAATATCAACTAATTGGACAACCCAGAACTCCCAGGCACTAAAACACCAACCTAAGAGTATACATGGAGTAGCTATGGCTCCAGATACATATGTAGCATAGGACGTCATTATTGTACCTCAGTGGGAGGGGAGATCCTTGTTCCTGTGGAGGTCTGATGCCCCAAAGAGGGAGATTCTAGAGTAGTGAGTCCGAAGTGGGTGAGTAGGCAAAGGGGAGGAAGGAGAGGGGGGAGAGGAGGGAGAGGAGGGAGAGGAGGGAGAGGAGGGATGGGATATGGTATTATCAAGGGGTGACTGGGAAGGAAGAGATCATTTGAAATGTAATGAATTGAAATCCTGAATATGAATATCCCTATGTTGATGTTTTCAGGAATATGTTAGGTTTTGAATAATGATAAATTTTCCAAGATTACCTGTTTTTAATCTAGAAACTTTACTTAAGTTGTTCATTTGCACATTTTAAATTAACACTTTTTCTAAAGGAATCTTTAAGAAGAAAAATTTGAGACCTTTAAGTAATTTAGCAATATATAGTAATTACTGAAGTGTTTCTTTCCTAAGCTACTAAGTTCATGAAACAATTTTTTTCTGCTTTGTAGTATTTTTTAAAAGATATCAAAAAGTCTTCATGCTTTATATGCTGACTAATCTTGTTTTGGAAGTTTCATGATTGCACAATCTTGTATTATATAAAAATGAAGCTAAGGTCAATGGTTCTTTGCTACACGATTCATATGCAATTTTATATGATTTTATTCAATATAACTTTTGAAGAAATTGCATGTATTTTCCCACATCTTTGACCACCGAATATTCAAATTAAACCTAACTGACTAACATAACACACACACACACACACACACACACAGAGACACACAGACATATATGTATATTACAGTATACACACACATATTCAGCTTTGGTAAAAGTAATGATTTGATACCAAAACTTATTGTAAAATTCTTGTTATGAGAACTTAGTTTTTATTTTATTTTAAGATATCAACATAGATATTCTATACTATAGTTTTACATTGGCTATATTGTATTATATACATGAAGAGAATGACTCTCATGTGGATACCTGTGAACATGTTTAATATGACCCTTGACATAGGTTGCTTCATGAAGTTCTTAGCAAACCACTGTTATATAATGATTTTATTTATTTATTTATTTATTTATTTATTTATTTATTTATTTATTTATTGGTAATTGAACACAGGGCCTTCCATCTTAAAGGCATTCACTCCTTTACTCAGATATATTTCATTCCCAACTTTTCTTTACTTTTTAAAATATGAAACAATGGCTCCCTACTAGCCTTGAAATCACTCTTTAGCTAATATAGGTCATGAATTTGTGAACCTTCTGCCATAATTTCTTGAGAAAATGGGATTACAGGTATATGGCTCCCAACTGAATCATATTGATCATTTTAAGGTCATATAAGAAAATTAGTTTCAATAAAAACTATTAAAATATATGTTAATTACAATATTAATATATTGATTGAATGATGAACAATAAAGTTGTTTGACTTTGTGAAGAATATATTTAAGCTAAACAAAATCATGGAAATATTAGAAATATATTGTCAATTTAATTCACATATATATGCATTCAAATCTTATATTTAACCTATATTTTTTTCATTTTTATTGGTTATTTATTTATTTATATTTCAAATGTTATCCCCCTTCCCAGTTTCCTCTCCTCAAGCCTCCTATCCCATCCTCCCCACTGCCTCTATGAGGGAGTTCCCCTACCTGTCCACCCACTCCTGCCTTAGCACCCTGTGTTTTCCCTATCCTGGGTCATCAAGCCTCCACAGGACTAAGGGCTCCCCTCGTAGTGATGCCAGATAAGACAATCGTCTGCTACATATGCAGCTGAGTTTTGTAAATATGCTGGTTGAATATTATTAGTTCCTAGTTTTCTATTAATGATGTGAATTTTCATAACTTTCACTATGTAATTCTCATTTCCTTTCTGGTATATATTCTGATGTGTGTATTATATTCTTCCAGAGTTTGTCATTTATTGTGAAGATCCTTTATCTTCCAAAGAGTTTAAGTAGATGAAATATTTAGCTGAATGTTTCAATTACATATTGGTATTGTAATCAATTCCAATAATTATCTAGAGAAATTGTGTACAGAAATCTCTAAATTTTTATCAATATTTGGTTTTAAGTTCCCAGTTTCTAAAATTCATTATTTATGAAGCAGTTTTGATAAATTTTACCACCAACACCAAAATCAAATATTTTTTTCTTCATAGTCTATTTGAAGAGCAAGTAATTAAAAGCTTTTATCTTTTGACCTTACATTATAAAATATGACCCAGTACTTGAAATCAAGCAATACTGACATGTATGTGCATGTGTAAATGCATAGGAAGTGAGAATTTGATTTCTTGTTATATTAAATAACTGCATCCATAGGACACTGGGTAAGAAATAAACAAGCTCTCTTAGAAGTTAGTACATGGTGAAACCGAAACAAATTGGCCTGAAATCAATACAATTTAAGATATGATAATGATACATTTTGAATATAAAATAACTCACATGAACAGATTATTGGATTTTAAAAGCACAGAATGAAGAAAATGCATGAAAATTTAGGATTCAGTTTAAAAGACTGTAAATGAAATATTTTCTTCTACAAATTTTCGAATTGACATTATATTAAAAGTCCTGAAGTTATGTAATCAGAAAATTTTTCATATTGAGGATTTACATAGTGGGTTGTAGAGTAGATTTTTGTGGTAGGAGAGGTCATGGAAATGGGGCAGGAATTTTAACCACCAAGACAGCACATGGATGTGATGTACATTTCAATAGATACAAGCTTGCCTTTCGAAATATCATGCAAGTTCCATAAATATTGAGATTTCAAATAACTGACTTTGCAGAAAGCATTTCTTTATTCTAATAAACCAAACAAAACTGAAAACTACTTCTGAAAAACTTTTTATCATAAAACAGCATTTGATTTTGTTCACTGTTTAAAGTAAAAGTAAAACAAAATTACAGCCTAAATTACAATAACACTTGCAGTTGAATAATTTCCAATCTTATGTTACATGGAAATCTACAACTTAATCTAAATCATGTTTTACTCTTTGCCATTGCTACTCTTCTAAGACCATGTTAAAAGGAAACATTCAACAATTTCCCATGAATTGCAATAGAGTCTCATAGATACTACTGTTTCATAGTTTCATAGTGCAAGTCTTACTGCATTTAATTCTTAAAATTTGCAGCTTCTTATATGAAATAAAAATAACTCCTAATCTCCTATCTAAATTGAGCTAAATTAAACATCTTTACACTAAGGAATATATTGTCAATTAACTCTTATATTGTAAATATTGATAAATATTTACAAATGGAGGTATGTAAAGATAGCAATATTAACCTTCTTTATTGTGTAGTAATTTTCAACAGACTGTCTAGACAGTCTTGTAGTTATGAAAGAAAATGTATGCTGGAGCAAGATTGGCAGAGTTTAGTTATTTCTTATTAATTTTGAGCTTTTTGTCCTTAGAAATAATATTTTCCCACATTATGCCTTAAGTTTTAAGAGAACAAGGTGAAATTATTAATATCTACAGCAGAGTTCAAATGAATGAATTAAAGGATATGTGCACTCATTGATAGATAAATATTATAATTTAAGGTAATCATTTTCACAGACAATTAACTAACTTGGAAGCAGACCATGCAGTCACAATTATTAGTAAAACCAAACTGAAATTTGAAGGAAAAACAAGAAAAGAACAAGTTTGATGAAAATGTTGGGTTGCGCATTTTCACCAGTTTTAACTAATAAATAAAATAGATAAATCTATGACTTTCATTTCTATTGCTTTATATTTGCATTTTGTAGAGCTTACTTGGTAAACAGAAAAAAATAAAGATTTTAATAAGATATTTTAGAAGGGATAAATGTAATTTTTTAAAAGCTTTATTTATTTATTATATGTAAGTACACTGTAGCTGTCTTCAGACACACCAGAAGAGGGAGTCAGATCTTGTTACAGATGGTCGTGAGCCACAATGTGGTTGCCGGGATTTGAACTCAGGAAGAGCAGTCGGGTACTCTTACCTGCAGAGCCATCTCACCAGCCCGGGATAAATGTAATTTTATTTCATGCTTTCACATGGTTACATTCATCGTTTCTAAAATATCTCACTAAAATAGCTTGGAATTCACAACGCCAATGAGGAAAACAAACTAAGGATTGGATATTTATTTACTCAGAAATGCAAATACACATTTTTTTTTTTTTGAGATTCTAAAATAATCACTCTAAAAGGAAAAGATCCAGTTGTATAAAATTATCTTTAGATTAACAAATACTTCCTGTTTAGTAAATTGCATGTGTCAAAAATACCAAAGCTACAGCTTAGAACACAAGAGTCATATACTTGAGGATCCTTTAAAGTCTTGATTTAATTACAAAATTCTTGCACATCATTTTATTTATTGCTTAATGAAAGACGTCTTCTCTGATTATTATTTTCATTCATAAATTAAAAATGTTAGTATGTTGAAAATTACTACAGAATAAATAGGCTTAATATTTCTAACATTAAGTACCTCTGTAAATATTTATCAATAATTACTATAAAATAGTTAATTCACAAAAGATTCTTTAGTGCAAGCATATTTAATTTAGCTCAATTTAGAGTAAATGGCTTCATAATGTCAATGAATTTTAAGAATTAGATACGGGCTGGAGAGACGGCTCAGCCGTTAAAGTCTAGGCTCACAACCAAAAATATAAGAATTAGATGCTATTTTAATCTGATTCATCAAGCAGTATGAATGGCACTATGAAAAAAAATGTGATAAAATTCTGTTTATATATAATATACTATATATAACTAATATATATAATATATAAACAAAATTTTAAGTTAATGATCTGCACATTTTTTTTGAATCTTCAGAGGACAGTAGTAAAACATTGATATCTAGATCATGGGCTAACCAGGGGAGGCTCACTACAGCTATACTGAAGCTTTTATTTACTTCTCTAGAGAGACTCACAGTAAGAAGCAAGACCAGTAGCTAAAAATTCAGTCACTAGCAGTATTAAATAAAATATTCACCGTCCAGAATATGTAGAAAATAAAGGTCTTCACATACATGCTCATTTATAGTGTTTCAGTAGCATATTTATTTAGTTTTATTTAGTTAGTTAGTCATAGTTATGTAAAGTGTAAGGGTAGAAATTTTGTCACAAGAAGTTTTTGTCAAGATATAGTGAGGACTACGTGTATTGTGTGCAATGACAAGACTACCAAAGAATTATTATTAACAATATTTATCTCACAAAATTAGAACTTTTTTATTATGTTATCAGTAGTGATATTAATATGTTGGTCTCTGTATGAATATGTGTATATGTATTCAGGTCCTTTTAGATCTCTGGAGAAGGTGCCTGTTCCCCTACAGCATGGGATTGTGAGCATTTTGACATAAATATTGGGAAACCAACTCAATTCTTCTAGAAGAACATTATGCACTCTTAACCACTGAGACATCTCTCCGGTTCCATATTAGTATACATATAATACTACAGTAAGTGATTTGGAACCCATTATGGTATATAACTATAAGACATTACAAGACAAATATTTTGAGACTGAGTGTTTCTTAATTACATTTTTAGTCCTGCTATGAAACACCACTGACAAAGAAAACCTTTAGAACAAGTTTATTGGAGGCCTACAGTTTCAGAGTGGCAGCAGGTAAGAAGGCATGTCACTTGAAGAGGATCCAAGAGATCAAATCTGACCTGCTACATGGGCCGATGGAGCTAATTAGCAATTGCATGGGTATCTGAAAGCTCTAAGTCCACCCACTGCGGTATACCTACTTCAAGAAGGCAATCTCTCCTAATATTTCCCAAAGAGTCACACACCTCATTCCAATATAAGAGCTTGGAAGACCATTTTCATTTAAACTACAATAGATGTGTGTTAGGGAATGAAGGAAATGTTTGAGATTGATGATTATCTTGTCTTGTTTGGGAGGTTTACATACATGTATGTATATATATATATATATATATATATATATATATATATATGAAATTATGCACACACACAGATATGATTATTTTCTAATACATTTTTAAAGAAGAGCTATGATCAGAATATATAACCTACCAAATTTCCTTTATATTGATAAATGGGAATGATGACAGTAATAAGGTATGAAACCCAAGGAGTGTATGCCATCATCCATCATTATTATCCACCAGTTTAGAAATCAAGGTTGAAGATTCTTGAATACATCTTTTCTGGAAATGGAAAGATGTACCTTCTGTTTTTTATAAGCTAAAAATAGAAAATAGTTGGGGGAGGCATCACAACTAGGGAGGAAAGCAACAGAAATTCTCATGAAAAAAGTGTAAACAGCTAAATGAAAAATAAGTAAGAGTTTACATGGATCTAGTAGATTATAAACTTCCTTGGAAGGTAAGAATAATATTTTCTAATTGATTACTTTTGTTCCTGAGATTTGAGTTGTTTTTTATATTTGTCAATAAAAATGTGAAGGGATATCAGTGATGTTTCTGTTTCTATTATTGACTTTTTCATGTGACTATTTTATCTTTTTGATCAATTTTCCATTATCATAGGAGGATGTCATCTCTCCCTTTGTGATGTTTTGCTGGTATGTGGCTGTGATTGTGTAAGTGTGTGTGTGTGTATGTGTGTGTGTGTGTGTGTGTGTGTGTGTGTGTGTGTTTGTCCAGAGGCGCTGGGCACGATCTAGTAGCAAAATTATTATTAATAAGGTGAAAAGCAAAGTGAACTATAATGAGCAAAATAAAGATGAGGGAAGAACAATATGTGACCAAATGAAAAAAATCAATTATGCATCTGCTTTTGAGTTTGCACGTTCTCATTTATATTATTAAGAGGTTACACACTAAAAATGGAACTAGGGCAAATGAAGTGTATTTTCCCGTGGTGTAACAGTTATAAGGTAATAAGAGGCAATAAATGTGAAGAATAACATTAAATGAATAGAATACTAAATGTAACCTATCCAATACATGCTTGTTCTTGCATGTTTGCTATTTCTAAAAAGAATGACCTTATGATGCAGACGTCCTTCAGAATATCTGTGGAATTTCTTTATAAATTTTCTCTCTCAAAGAAATAACTGATACTTGAGTCTACCTGCATTGATAAACAATGCAAACACTATTTCATTCAGCTTTTAGAGTAACCCAGGAAAGTATTTTATTCATAAAAATTGAGATACAAGTGATTATATTACATAAAGAAGATTGCTCAGCTGAAGAACAGCCATACTTTCTCTGTTTTGAAATAGAGTTTAAAATAGTGAAGCCAAGCCGTGCTCTACTGCGTGTCAGAAAGGAAATATGTCATTCACGAGAGTTTCATTTCTAAGACAGTGTATCCTCCCAGTAATATTTTTAACTTTTCATTTTTGTAATTTTATAACATGCCTTTTCTACCCACTCTACATCCTATTATAGAAAGAGGAAAAATAAAACTTAACTTGGCAATCTTGCCCCTCAAACCAAGTTATGTAAATTGTCATTCATTTGCCTAAGCTTACTTGAAATCTCCTTGACAATTAATCTACAATAGACCCCTGTCTTTGAAAACACTACTCAGCTAAGTCTATTACAATAGCTCAGGTGACTCAATAAAAATGCTTAGTATATTAATCCATTTTCTGGAAACATTTTGTTTTGTGTAATACAGTGTTCTTCCACCTTTTCTTAGAGTACCCAATTAACAATTTATACTTGGGAAACCCTGCCACGATCAAAGGCATAAGAATTTCAAATCATCAAATAAAATTTAACACATTTCCATAAAATGTATTTCTACTATTTAATGATCCTGTAATGTAGAATTGTGGCCTCTTTTAGCTTTCACCTATTTCACTGACATTTTTCAATCTTTAAGAAAGAGTTAGAAATAAAGTTGATAGTTCTAACAGCAATATAAATGGCTATAGTTATATAGTATACAGCAAGTATACTGTAGACTGTCTTAAAATAACACATTTGAAAGTTTTCTTAAGAATTCTACTAGAAAAAAAGTATTTAAATTTTAGAATTTCTGTACTTATATTATTTAAAAACACTTTTATGGCTTGATTTTGAAACTGATAACAAGCTTAAATAATTTGTTTTTGCCATGCTCATTAAAGTAATTAAATATAAAACTACTCTTCAACTGAATTTGAATTTATTTTGACATTTAAATCATTAATTATGAATGTTATTTAATAAACTATTGTAAATTTAAAAAATATATATACTGTATGTGAATATATGCCCCAGCTTATGATAATGAGAAGACTAGGCTAATTCCATGGCAGGCTTCAAATTGGCAGTTAGGAGATGAGGCCTAAATCTGTTTCCGAGAACTGGTCAATTCCAGGCAGGTCCAGTCGTCAGAAACTGCCCCATCTCCTGGCCTGAGGCAAGGGCAATAGGTCAGTGGTAGTTTTTAGACTTCCTCAGCTACTTTGTCAGCCAACAATTTCCAGACCTCCCCAGCAAGTTTCCTGTCCCCACACTTTGGTAATGGAATTTCTGTAGAGATGACCCCAACAGATTGACATAGAAGTTACCTACCCAGTGATGGGGAATGAAATTTAAGATAAAATTTGAGACCTGATTCATGTAACTTCCAAAGAAAAAGTTGTTTGTAAGCTTAGAAGCCTGAGGCAGAGAACACAGTGGAACAAACCTGAGCATGCCTGTTCCTGGGGTCAAAAAGGAATGCAGGAACTTGTCTGGGCTATCTTGGCTGAGTCATGAGCCACCTAGTTTAAAGTTATATGTTAACCAAATGTTCCGCTGACCTAGATAAGCATCTGCCCCTCAGGATCCCTGACATCCTGACTTGCACGTACTATTCTGCTGATGTGTAATTGTTTTCTGCTGATATTTAAATGAGCCAATCACGTGCAACCACACAAATTCCTCCTAGCCCTCTGACCCTTTCCCTATAAAAACCCCTAGCTTTCGGGCCTCGTGGTTGATCCCTCTGTCTCCTGAGTGAGATACGTATCGGCCCGGAGCTCTGGTATTAAACTACCTTGTGTTTTTACATCGAGATGGTCTATACGTGGTTTTTGGGTCTACCTTCTCAAGACTGGAGTGGGGAGGGCTCCCTGGAGGTCTTTCACCCAGAAATTCTTTTTTTTTTTTTTTTTTTTTTCGAGACAGGGTTTCTCTGTATAGCCCAGACTGACCTGAAACTCACTTTGTAGACAAGGCTGGCCTCGAACTCAGAAATCCTCCTGCCTCTGCCTCCAAGAAATTCTTAAATGTACTTTAAATCAGGCATGCATGCTCATTTGAGTGTCTTTATCTCAGTAATTGGAGGCCCCAGCATGCTGGACTTCTGCAGAGCAAAAGCCGCTTTGTGTTTACATACTATTTGAGTCTAGGGTATCATACTTCAGTGAAACATGGACCCTTACAATACAAAACTTTAAATACAATTTAATCTACCACAATACTGTATATACCAGCACACTTATATTTTGTGTCTGATTTTACTTAAGACCAGTATTATTTGTTTTAAAAAAAATGACAAAACTTTGTTTGTAAATTTTTAATATAATATAAGCATTTATCCACATAAGAATTAATTTTACTTACTTAAGGTATAATTTTAGGAAGTATGAAGAAGTACTGATCACATTTATCTTCATCATTTAAGTAGGAATTAAAGTTTCTCAACCACTTTTCTTCCATAATTATAATTTTAAGTTTAAACATCAAAATATGTAAATTAATCATTGACGTTAAGATCATTTCTTTTACTTTAAACAACAAGAGTTCTCTCAAGTTTATTGTTTCTGTTGATTGAAGCATTTGTCTTTGGTTTGGTTTAATTCTATATTATTTTCTTCATTATGGATCTCTAAGCAACGAGTCATAATGTTAGATGAAGTTGTTTTCATGTGGATAATATGTGCATAACTGTGTATATACAACAATTTAAATTCCTTGAAATACATTTTTTTTCATGTGCATAGCTGTGATATATAACAATTTAAATTGCTTGAAATATCATATTTTTTCCTTAAATTGGCAAACATTAAAAGAAAAGACTCAATAAAAGACTCAGTATGTTTGGAGACCAATTTAAATTTACACAATTCTTGTTGAAATGCATACCTAATATATTCCATAGGGAAAATGGTAGGATAATATGTAAACAAAACCTTGCATAGCTTGTATATTTCATTGTTAAAGTACCACAGACTAAGTAATTTACTTCTCCAAGTTTTATCTTCATATTGTTCTGTATTCTTGAAATTCAAGCAAAGAGGTCAAATTCTCTGATGCCTCTCTTAGGGTAGGGACTTCTCACTATACCCTCATATTATCTTCCCTCACTGTGAAGCCTAACCTTTGTCTTTGTTCACTCCAGTCCCTCCTCCTTATAAGGATAAATCAGATGTATTCATTTGCACTGAATAATCCCTTTAAAGCTTGATTTCTGATATTGGTCACATTTTATATACTTGGCAATGTTTTTCACTATGTTTTTTAACTTAGATATCCTTCTATGAATAACTTTTCCTCATATGAACCTCTAATACTTAAAAATGTACATGTAAAAGAAAGGTCAATGCTATATACAATTTCCATCTAAGCTTCATATTCAAAGATTCATAGAATCTGTCTAGCATTCCTGGCACAAGAGACTGCTACAATAAAATAAATAGTGGTGAGGTTCACTGTGATTATTAGCAGACTGTAGAATGTGTCTGTGAATAAAGTGTAATAAATTTTATGAACTGCTAAGTGTAATTTGTATGTAAATATAGATATCGTAGTACCATTTGTCTATGATAAAAATAATAAAAGTATACATTTCACATTAATATATGTACATACACAGATATATATCTATATTTTATAATTTAGCATATACATTACTATATAAAATATAACTTATTTTATTATTTATATTAGCTATTATGCATAATATATTTAAAATAAATGATAGGGTAAATGATAAATATATTGTTTATTTTATAAGCTAAATACAAGAAAGATTTAACTCAAAGAAATTTATTTTAATATTTCCAATGATGGTTTGAAATTAATTGAAAAGTTAACTGAACTTGGAATCACTTAGGAGATTGCTGAAGTACTTTCTAGCATATATCTGAAATATTATATAGAGAGATCTAACCAAGGAAAGAAGACCCAGCCTGCATGTAAGTAACATCATCCCATAGGCTAAGAGCCCAGATAGAGTAAGAGAAAAAAATGTATAGGGCAGGATTCACTTCTACTATCACTGTGGTTCCTTTCAGCCTCTGCCTCATAGTCCAATGCAAGTGGGGTACATTCTAGACAAAGAATTTGGCCATGGACAATGAACTGAAATATCAGAAATCATACTGGAAATAAATTTGTTCTATCTTACACCACATACTAGGTTATTGTTCAAAGTAGTAAATATTTAGCTAGTATACCTGCAAAGGTTGGAAAAAATAAGTCAAATGCAATGAACAAATAATTACATTTGGAGTATTTTACAGTCTTAGAGTTTTAACTTTTAAACTAAAATGTATATTTAAAAAATTTTTAACATATATGAATCAAAGGATTGCTAATTTAACAATCTATTCTAAAATCACTTCTAATCTAAAAGAAATGTACATGATAAATTAAGAAGTTAGTTTTATTTTAAAGAATAATAAAGAAGCAAGCCAAGGGAAATGAGGAAGAAGAGAAGCGAGAGAAGGAAATAGTGGAGGCAGGAAGAGATCAAGGGATGGAGGAATTCTGAAGCTGAGACCACATTTCAAATGTATTAGTGAAATTAATAAGTTAATTCGATACTGAAGGTCACATATGCACAGAAAAGATATAGACCTCTTAGAGAAGTGAAATGAAATGAATTCTTTAGTGCCACACTTGAGGGTAATCGGGAACTCAAGGTTTTTATGGAGTGTGTTGTATGTACACAGGCATATGTATGCATGTGAGCATCAATTATGTTACATTCATGTGCAGAAGCTTCTACATTCTACAAGTATACTTCTTCCCTCTGTGGGGTACTACAATGATCCTAGAGGTCAAGCCCCTGGTAAAACAAGGGCAATTAGATAGTCAAGATCAATCCTTTTTAAGTGTTACAGTAGATTCCAGGTTCTGAGCAGGTTCCTAAGAAAATCGATATGAATTATATGGGTGTCACAAAAGATTACTTTTAAAATGAGCGGTGAAAAGACAAAAAGGTGAATTAAACACACACACACACACACACACACACATATACATACATACATACATACATACATGCATACATACATACATACATAAGCTTGCTTCACAGAAGTGCCTGCGCCTATACAAGAGGGATGACAAAAGGCTTTAGAACTCACGAATGCAGCCCATGGGTTACCATAGCTATTTGGGTGAGCCTTGGTGTGGCACAGCTCTGAAGACTTCATGTTATTATGGAGTTCTGTTCTGCTTGCTGCCCTCATATTCCTCTCAATCTAAGAATTATATGAAAACTTTAAGGGAGCTTTTAGTCCCTCAACTGGGCAGTATCTCTGGCCCTCAGAATAAGAATGCTTGATCTCTTTCAGGCATTGCTTCTGGAGCAAATCAATGATTCAATCACCACTCCAGGGAAGAACTTAAGAGAGGTAGATTGTCAGCAATGACCACCACTCTTAGAAAACATTTGGAAAATTGATAGTGAAGCTAGTTTGAGATAGTTTTACTACTGGCACTGATGTAGAAAATTGTAGGGAACAATTTGAAGTTAAGAAAGGCACACTCCTATTAGTTAAGCTAGGGACCTTTATGGTCAGGGAACAAAACCAATGGCAACACTGACTGATGTGATTCTCACTGAGGCTGGACTGGTGATGATCGATTTCTTCTATCCACTTTTGCCCTCAGTTTCCTGATACAACTATTATTGCTTATGAGTAGATATACATTCTAAGGATTTAAGGTAGATGACTGATTTTTATTTTAAAAAAAAGTTTAGATATATGATTCTTTTAAGACTCTTTCTTACAAGATTACTTTAAAAGATAAATAATAAAATAATTACTCATTTCTTGGTAACCACAAATTGCTGTCTCTGTGTTAGAAAAACTGGCTGAGAAAACTATTTTGCTTGCTTACACTTTGTTAATCTACAACAAATTGCTTGGCTATGAATGCACATTGCCGCAATGTCTCCGGCTGGCAGAGACAAGGACAACACATACACCAAGTTCAGGTGAAGCAGCTTCTGCTTTTTTTAATCTGGCCAGCTCAATAAATACACAAGGGCTGCTGACATCCGATCCTTTCAACCAATCACACTCAACCACGCTATATGCCCCACGCTGCACATGAGCCAGGAAGGCTCTGGGATAGGGACACAGCAGATGGCCACGAGAGGTGAGATAAGGCTGCATACCCAAGGAGGCGTACCTCTGTTGTATGCCTGCACTGGGCCGGAGATGAGCTTAAGTGTCACGAGGCTAGGCAGAGAGCCAGGGCGCCATCTTGGCGTCTCAGACCTCACCTGCTCCCTATAGCTCCCCCTTTTTGTTTTATTAAAATGGCCAACAAAGGAAGGGATCGCATCTGTCTTAGGTTGCCCCCATCCATGTAACTTCCTTACCCATCATTGGGATAATGAACTCACTTTCATTACCCTGTCTTAGGTTGGTAAGCACATGTGGGAGTCTTACCTGTCACTAATTACTGATGCAGCATTCCCAGCCATATTTAAGGTGAGGCACGTACTTGAATGGTAGCCATGGCTTGAACAATGACTTGCTTATCCCTGGCGTGTCATTTACGCATGCATATCATCCACCAAATCATTCCTCCACACATTTCTGTCAGCAAAAATGCCCAAAAGGTCATACCTCCCCATTGCTTTAAAAACCCTGCTGCCCCCTTAATGATCTCCAGGAATTGCTCCACTGTGGCCATCTCGACTTGGGTGTTGTTCACAGTCACAATGGCAGCTGGAAGGGTCTTCATCTTGAGTGGTTCCAGAATCACCAGACAACTTGCCACCATCCACTGGCAGAGGGCCCCCATCTTGTTTGGAGGACTCACCCTTCCATGAACGTGTTAATCGTTCAGGAACCCACACCGGATTATTCGCCTCCTGTGGGAATACACAAACAGCTCCTCGGGACCATTCCAAAACAGGATCTGGACCTCTCCACTGTCCTGAGAGTACATCCTTCCATAGTACTGAGACATTCCTCCCCCAGCTTGGCAAGCAGTGCTGCTCTGCCGCAGACATCCCATGTACATCCAAATTTTAAAAAAATTAAATATAGAAAGAGATGTATTAAGTTTATCTTTGGGGGATTTGAACTGAGTCCCTATTTCCCCTTTTTGTTTTATTAAAGACATTTTCAGGGTAGTATTGGCCCATTCCACAAAACCCTGGCCTTGTGGGTTATAGGGCAATCTATTTTGGAGGATGATGCCCATGGCGGTACAAAAGGCCCCAAAGTGGGCTGATGTGTACGCTGGACCATTATCAGTCTTATACACTTTGGGCATTCCCTAAGCAGTAAAAGCCTGGAAGCAATGTGCAATCACATCAGGAGCCTTTTCACCCGCATGGGCAGATGCAAAAATCACACCAGAGGAAGTGTTCACACTGACTTGAACAAATTTTAACCTTCCAAATTCAGGCATATGGGTTACATCCATCTGCCAGATGTGCCCGGACTTCAAGCCTCTGGGGTTCACACTGATGGACCTTTGAGGTAGCAGGGAGACACAATGCTTGCATTTTAGGACGATTTCTCTGGCTTGCTCCTGAGTAACAGAAAACTTTAATCTTAAGGTAGTTGCATTGACATGAAATTTTTGATGGTAGGCAGTGGCCATTTATACTGGTGTCTCATTTAAAAAGGCAAACACCGTTCTAGTATGAAAATCAGCCATAGCATTTCCTCCAGAGATGGGTCCTGGTAAGCCTGAGTGTGCCCTAACATGGATAATGTAAAATGGGTTGGATCTGTTCTAAATCAGGGTCTGTATCTCAGCCATTAATGCATTGGCAGTGGAGCTAACATTAATAATGCCCACAGTCTCGAGATGTTGCACTGCCTGGACCACACATTGGTTATCAGAGATTAAATTAAAGGCCACGGGATATTCCTTAAATACCTGAAGAGCGACACATAGCTCAACAGCTTGTGCGGAAGCATGGAGAAAGAAACACATAGGTCCGAGGTGTATGATGTTCCTCATAAATTACTCCTACTCCACCTTTAGACCCTTCTGTAAAGATATTTACTGCTCCAATAATTGGCTGAGCATGTGTCCATTTAGGGAAAAATCACTGGATTATGCACTAAAAACTGTATTCAGTGATGAGAAGGATAATGGTTATCAAATTTGCCTTCAAAGCTAGAATGTAGAACCGCCCAATCATCATTAGTGGCTGCTAACACTTCCAATTGTGCCAATATATAAGGTATAATAATATCAGGCTGCATCCCGAAGGCACTCATGCACATGCATAAGCCTTTTAAGGCCATTTGTGCAACATCTTCAGGATACCATTCAAGCACCTTAGGTGGAGAATGGTGTAAGTAGATCCAGCGAAAGGGCCCTTGCTGCCAGATCACACCAGTAGGCAACTGCCCAGTAGCCAAAATACACAGAAGAATGGGCCTGGCAGGATCAACACAATCTACCTGGGCGGTAGACAATCTATCTTGTAACAATTTCAAACATTCTCTAGCTTCACTGGTTAATGCACAAGGTGAATTCAAATCGGAATCCCCTTTTAGGATATCAAACAAGGGCTTCAATTCTTCATTAGTCAATTTGCAATAGGGGGCGTATCTAATTAACATCTCCAGACAATTTTTGAAACTCATTAAGAGACCACAAGGAATCCATCCAAAATTCCAACGTTAGAGATTCCACCATGGTGTCAATCAATTTGGTCCCCAAATATTTTTTCACATCCCCTCTCTGGATTATTTTCTGGAGCAATAACCAACTTCCAGGATTCCAATTGCTTCTGCAATTCCCAAAAGGCCAGATCCACTGTGGAAGTCGTTGATCCACATAAAAGAATATCATCCAAACCATGATATAATTGAATTTTAGGAAACTTTCATCTAATAGGTTGTAATGCTTTATCTACATACATCTGACATAAGGTGGGACTATTAACCATCCCCTGAGGCAGAACCACCCATTCATATCTTTTATCGGGACCTGCATGATTAATAGTTGGCAAAGTGAAAGCAAACTGAGACAGATCCTTCACATTCAGGGGAATAGTAAAGAAACAATCTTTAATATCTGTAATAATGGTTTTCCAATCCCTAGGCAAAGCTGAAATCATAGGGAGTCCCAGCTGTACAGCTCCCATAATTTCCATCTGAGCATTACTGCTCTCAAATCACGCAACAGGCACCATTTGCCTGATTTCTTCTTAATCACAAAGATGGGGGTATTCCAGGGAGAAATGGATTCCTTCACATGTCCAGCATCCAACTATCCCTTTACTAAGGCATGGGCCGCTTCTAACTTTATTTTAGAGAGGGGCCACTGAGGGACCCATACTGGCTGATCCGTTTTCCATTTTATAGCAATTTGGTCAGTGGCCCCTAAGAAAAACCCAGCCCCCTTCTGCCTTCGGTACTTTCTAATTTAACAGGGGAAATTCTATCTTCATTGATCCTACCCAAACCTTTGCCTGGTTGCAATTTCATGTTCTTCATGATATTCTGACTCTGTGAGCTGTATCTCTCTTCAGTGACTAATCTCAGTCCCATGCTAATCATGACATCTCGCCCCCACAGAGTACAAATGGCTGGAAAGTCCCTGAATGTCCCTCTTCATCTTGCCAGTTAAGGAAGCTAGCACTACAGTTGGGGGCTTCGGCAAAGCCCAGGCCTCCCAAAGTCTGCTCTGATGCTTGAACGGCCCACCCTTTGGTCAATCTTCCTTTTTGATTATACTTCTATCAGTTCCTGAATCAAGTAACCCCCACATTTTAATTCCCTGCACTCTCAAAGAATACATAGGGTCATTCTCCATAGTCATGGAGAGCCACACCCCACTATCTCCAGTGGAGTCAAAGCCTTTGCTTCCCCACTGCTGTTCAAGCAAGGGAAATCTATTAGGATGACTGGGCAAAATCAGGATTTGTACAATCCGATCTCCAGGGGAGATGGCAGCAATTCCCCTCGGGGGAAAACCATTATTTTTACTATCCCTTCATAATCAGGATCAATTACACCGGGGTGTACCACCAAGCCTTTCATGGTGGTAGACCTGCGCCCCAATAAGAGACCCTTAAAATCAGTATCTATTGCCTGCACCCCCATCTCAGGGGCTAATATGAGTCTGGCAGTGGCACGGATGTCCAGTCCTGTGCTTCCGGTAGTGACTCGCAGGGTTTTGCTTTTTTAATCAGGCCAGCTCAATATATACACAAGGGCTGCTGATGCTGTTGATGTCCAATCCTTTCAACCAATCACACTCAACCACGCTATGCACTACACGCTGCACACGAGTCCGGAAGGCTCTGGGATAGGGCCACAGCAGATGGCCACGAGGGGTGAGATAAGGCTGCACACCCAAGGAGGCGTACCTCTGTTGTACGCCTGTGCTGGGCTGGCGATGAGCTGAGGTGTCACAAGGCTAAGTAGAGAGCCAGGGTGCCATCTTGGTGTCTCTGACTGCACCCGCTCCCTACACACATGTGTTTTAGGGAATAGTTTGTTTTCCTTATCCATACTACTTAATGTTATTTCTTGTAAAGTTATCAGGGAACATACAGTTTTTTTTTTTTTTTCATAATCATTCACTAGAAGAAAAGTGAAATGTAATCGCATTATAATTGCGTACTGTTTGAATGATTCTGCTGGAATATATAAGCTATGGAAGAAAGATTATAGTAGGGAGGCTGGAACACTGTTCCTTCTACCCATCAATTATGTGTGTCTTTGTATATGTGTAAGGTTTGTGGGAATGGGGACTAGAACAATGTTTCTTCCATCCATCAACTATGTATATATATGAATTTCTTGGAGCCTGTTTGCTGGAGTTTTGCTCTAGCCATTCAGTTTGTGAATGTGTGTATGTCTGTCTGTAGATTCGTATGCATGTATGTGTATATTTGTGTATATGAATTTTTTGGACTCTGCCTTTGCTTCATCAACTCCATATGTGTATGCATGTGAATTTTCTCTTTCTTTCTCGTTCTCACTGGCTCCAAGGATTTAAACACTTCATAGTTTTCCCACTATCTACAATAAGTGTCAGCCCCAGTTAATTAAACTTTGTTTCCTCAGAGAACTGTCCACTGAGTAAATTTTCTAATCTCTGGCTGCCATTTGCAGCAGTCCTTCTAGGTATGTGGATCCACCCGAGTCAGTGGCTCAAAACACTGACCTACAGTGGCTGCCTGCCTCAGTTTACCTATCATATGGATACGAAAGAAGGTCTTTTGCATAGAAGCTATTGGGGAGAATACATCAATCCCTACACTACAGACATGAAGCAATGCTCATGAAAAATGACTGAAGTCGACTCTAGCACTTCCACAAACCCTGAATACATGCCATTCATACGTACTGCAACAGATATATAGAAAATGAGACTCCTTCTAGTATTGTGGTGCTGACAGATCATAGATATATATCCCATGCCCCATGAGGTGACTTTGAGAAGTGTTTTATTTCTGATAAACACTAATGTGTTTAATTCATGTGAAAGTGATCATTATACAAATTAAACTCTTTTTTTTTCAAAGAGGCAAGGGATAGATACTTATTTTATTTGAGAATATAAATGGAAGTAAATAATATAACAACAGCCAGCTACAAAAGCAGAACATCTGTCATCATATCCACAAATAGAGGAACGACATTTTTCATTTTCTCATTCAGGTTTGTCCAAAAAGCACAAAAAGATGCTGAAATTATCTAATGGTGTTCATCTGATTCCAAAAGAAGTTGTGAATTGAATTTGATAATCTATATCTATATATGTATCTTTATCTTTATCTTTTTCTGTATCTGTATCTGTTTCTGTCTCTGTCTCTGTCTTTATCTCTCTATCTGTCTCTATCTATCTATCTATCCATATATCTATCTATCTATAATTGTGTTTGTCTGTGTTTGTGTATCAACAGTTAAATAGAAAGACAACTTCGATGTAGGCAAAGAGAGTGAAAGGTAGTTTGGAGTAAGAAATGGAAGCCAGGTGGTGGTGGCGCATGCCTTTAATCCCAGCACTTGGGAGGCATAGGTAGGTGGATTTCTGAGTTCGAGGCCAGCCTTGTCTACAGAGTAAGTACTAGGACAGTCAGAGCTACACAGAGAAACCCTGTCTCGAAACACACAAACACCCCCCACACCCCAACACACACACAAAGGAGAAATGGAAAGGTGAACTGGTTTAATTATATTTTAACTTTAAAAATCCAAAATATCACTTTAAAAAAACCTGGCATGGAACATTAGCTGTAGAATGGTTCTTGGGTATTTCAGCTATTCAATTTTCCTCTGAAAAGGTTTCTGGCTTCAATATATCATAGTATCTCTAGCAAGAGATAAACTCAAGATTTTTTTATTGTGTTAATTTTGTGATTCCAATAATTTTTAAACAGAAATAAATAGCTTTGCCTGCTATAAAATTTTATTTCAAACAAAACTGGAATTGGCTTTTGGAAGTCTCATTTCTTAAATAGAGTATTGGATTTGATTTTACTTTTTTGATGCTACTAATATGTGTCATGAATTCTTAGTTACATATCCATTATACAAATATTTAACTGGAATTATAAGAATTTACATGTCAATTAATGTATTTAAGAGTGTTCATAAATAAGAGAGAATAAGAGCAAGCATTATATATTTTTATAGAGTATCATGAACGCCATATTTTAATTCGTTATTTGAGAAAAAAGAGTTTTCCTCCAATATTATGAGTTTAATTTTGTTCATTAGGGGAATATAGTACAGTTTTTATTTTCATTTTAAGAAGTTAACCTCAAAAAATTTTTAATTTATACTTCTATAAAGTTTTCATATGTTCTCAAGATAACACATTTTTAGAAGCATTCTGAGAAATGGTTCTGAAACGATTAATGAAATTTAATTTTGCTTAATGGTTGACTTTTGTTATGAAAGCCTAATTAAGTGCTGAAGAAGAAAATGAATCAAGTAAATAGTCTAGTCTTTCAGAAGTCCAATGCATTGCTCACCTATGTATGGAGTTTTATCAATATAAAAATAGTTTCTCCCAATTTTTTAAGACATGAAATTATTACAATTCAGGAAATGCCAATGTAATAAAAATAAAATTTTAATTAACTAAATGTCTTAAATGTTTCTCCAATTAAAATATATGAATTAAGATTTGGCAAATTTATGAAAATTGTACAGATGTGATATATAATTAGAAATTAAAGCAATAATTTGACATACATTCTAGTTACTAAGATTTTTCATAAAATCTTATAAAATTGTTTTGTTCCTTTAGAAAACTAAAATAAATTTATTAAAATGCTTAAATCCTGTTACAAATGACCATACTTCTAAAAATCATATGCTAAGATATTAATATCCAAACTGATAGTATTTGGAAATAGGGATTTGGGAGATTAAATTAAGGTTGCATGAGGACCTAAGGATGAGCTCTCAATGGTCATGTGATTGTGACTGAATAGGAAAGGAGTGGCTGTCTTAATTCTCTTTTTATCCCTCTCTTAAGCTGATGATCCAAGATAAATCATATAAAGATATGAGAAATTGATCATTTTCAGGTTATCAGAATTTTCCTTCCCACAACCTGAATTGGTAGGCAATTTAATTTTGGACTCAAAGTCTCACTGTGGAAATAAGCTGACTATGATAATATTACACTAAAACCTGTAAATCATTTTGTATTAGGTCAAATCAAACGATACATTTCGTACTTTACTCTTTCTGTTTATTGTACAATTTGGGATACTTAGAGTGTTTAAAGGGCTAGTTCGGGAAACAATTTAGTAGACTAAACTGAAAACAGATTTGATATTCTTATCAGTAAACAGTACCTATTTCTTTAGTCTAATGTGTGAATTGAAGGTCAGATGTTCATCTGTATTATAAGCACTGAAGGTTAAACAGGAAATGAGAATATCTCCTGTCCTTAGAGGAAACAGGCTATAGAGACCCAATAGGTCACAGAGTCACATGGTGATTATTCTAGGGAAAAACTAAAAAAAAAAAAGAGTTGAGGTAAAGGCTCTCAGGGCTAGGTTAGAGTAAAAGTTAGTCATGAGATTTCTTCATTAAAGAATGGTCATACCGTGGCAATTGGAAGGAAAGAGGTCATATAACCCTACAGGGCAACTATTTTACGCACTGCAAGAAAAACTAAATTTTTATTTCTATTCAGGTGTAACTTCTCACTGTGTCAGGAAAGCAAAGATGGTAAGTAACAGCCCTGCATCAGAATCCCAGTTTTGTTCTGCCTCCAGATCACTGTATGGCCTCTTCTCTCTGGTCCTAAACACTTACACACATTATTAGTTGACAATCATACAGAATTTTCACTTTATTGGACAAGGTATTGATGAATTTCATTCTCAGGATTTATAGACGTATTTTTCTTTAACCTGAGAAATTGTAGAACTGTGGTAATATATGCCATGGGATGACCCTTTCTTTTAACTCTCAACTTTGCTATACACTGACCTGCTTGGTGAACTGTGTGGGAGTACTTAGATGACACATATTTCAAGGATTGCTTACAAGTGCAAAGACTTATAGAAAATCTGCATCTCCAAAGAGACCTTCATGGGTGACAACTCATAAAACCTGTACTAATAAAAACACATGAGCAACTTTTACTAACTTTACAACACAATAAAAACTTTCCAATAAGCAAAATTTTACTGCTTACATGATTTCAGGTAGGCGTTTACAAATCTTGTACAATTGGTGAACTTAGTGATTCTCATGAAATTAATTTTTTCTTGAAGAATTAAAAATTTAATTTGTTCATGAAGACATTGAAAAGAAATGATACTGATATTATTAAGCTATATGAATGATATTTCCTCTTTTAATAAAGTTTCACAAAATATATTTTGATGAAGAAAACTATAAACATAATATAATTTTTTTATACCCCAAATTTTATTTAAGATAGGTTAAAACTGGTATTTTGATAAAAATACTGTAACTGTCCAACTGCATATCTTTTCCCATTGATGAAATATATTTCAATAGAAGTTTACATACATGGTCTTTATGAAAATCCTTTGAGATTGACAGGGTAAATTTTAAAGCCTAAGCTTATGAACTTTTAAAGATCATCTTTTTGCTCACTTTTCACGGTCTAAGAAGGTAAAATATGAAAGACATAGACATAAAGTTATTTATTAAGGAACAAATTTTTGTAATACTGCAATGTTAATGTTTGTTCCTAATCATACATTATGTGGTAACTGAAAATCATGGTCTTAAAATTCCCTCCATTGAAAATGTTGCCATTTCTTGATATTTAAAGGATAAAGTCAGATAGATAACTTACTCTCAATGTAATAAGCAATAGCACATGAATTCATTCACTCTATGAGTAACCTATATTTGCTATTCTTCAATATCAAGTTCACGTGTCACTACTTCTGGCAAAGCAAGATGAACTTTGCTGTGCAAATAATATTTTCTACTTGAGATTCTGAAAGGTCTCAGTATATTTCTAAGGACTAATAGATTTGAATGTATCTTGTGTTCAACTAAAGGGGATATTAGTTTCATCTAATGAAACAAAACATGTCCTGAAAGTTCCCATCTTTTAAATATTGGCACAGAGAAAACTGTCACAACAAATAAATCCTTATTAGCGTGTAAATCATTCTAGTTTTTTCATTTATAGTATTTCTGATACATGAATACATATTTGAAGAATTGTTTTGTGTCTTAATTTTACCAAAAGTTTGAAACCATAATAAGAGTGTGAGGGATTTTAATGTAAAATATTCCCCAATGCTTAGTATATTAAAAAAGTATATTTACTTCAGCTGGATTGATTGTTCATTAGATGCTCAGTGAATGTAGGTTAGATTGTCCAGGAATTGAAAGAGACTATACAGGTTGGCTAGCTCTAATTAGTGCTCTATGTTCATGGCATGGACAGGATATATTTAATTTAATTGTCTTATTTTCTAATTGAGTCAGATTCTTATACAGTTCATATTCATTTTTTTTTCTCTGAGGAAATCTGAAACATGGTAGATTTAACCAATGGTTTCTTTATTTACAAATTATCTCCAAATAAGACATAAAATTGAACCGTATTTAATATACTAGTGGAGACATTGTGAAACTATAGTAAAGATATGGATGCAGAAATATTGAAGCCAGACATTCATTCTCAATGCAAATATTTGATTACGTTTATATGTGCTGTTACCAAATTTTAAAACAAAATAATAAAGCTGACTTTATCCTGAAGCGTAGTATCTAACAGATAAAACTGAAGTTTGCATGCAATAATACAAGATATATATATATATATATATATATATATATATATATATATATTGTACAATATTTGTGAAATAAATAAAATATCTCCTGCAGTGTTCTATCACTTCAATAAGCAAATATAATACAAGAAAGTATAAGCTATTACAGTTTGCTGGTTTTGATTACTGTAACATTCTTTTAAAACGTATTACATACAATTAGCTTTGCCACTTTCTTAGAAATTAATTTTCATCAAATGTTCCAATTATATATGATTTCATTGTGGTACAGGGAAGAAGGGTGAGATACACAATGCTAGTACTGTGCCCATAATCAAAGATTTGAATCAATCTTACATTTTTCATTCCTGGAGTACATCTTCTTGTATGTATTAATTTACCTGTGTGTCATTATGGTCTGTGTTCAAGTGTGTCAAAGCTCATGTTAAGTATAAGCTTTAATTTGAAGTATATGTGAGAGCATGTTTGTGAAACTTAAAAAAAGCATTTGGAAAAAGAAAATATTTTCCACTACTCGGTTTATGGAAACAGCTATAAAAAATCTGCAAGAGTTTTAGTTCATATGCAAAATTCAATTTTGTCTTTCCTTGGAAATTTATATGCTATCCATTTCCTTGTGTTTAGGCAACTTTAAAAAGGAAATTGAAACACACACACACACACACACACACACACACACAAAACATTGTACCTCTTATTCAATATGTACTTATTCTCATTGTGTAAGTTAATAGCGCTGTATTAACATATCTTTGCCAATGATATATCGATTAATGTTTTCATCATAAAGACACATTATGAATTTTATATACAAACTAATTTGCTCATGATCTCAGTAATGTAACTTTCTGATATATCATAAGGAGGAAATAAATATTCGGAGCATATGAAGCTTCACATTGCACTTTGACACCCTCAGGGGACAAAGCGACATTCCAGAGTAATATGCAGAATTTTTGCAGAAGTAAAGAAGAATAGGGAAATGTTGATTTCCAATGTTCTGCACATTAATTCACATGGGAGCACTTTAATTCAAATCATAACTGAATATGCAGTGGGGGTGAGCTAATGGACATGTCTGAACTGTTATCAAATTGGCTTGAACAATTTTCAGCAGCAAGCATTTTTAGCACTCAATAGTATTTGGAGCTAATTTCAGTTTCTCACTCCCTTTTAAATTCAGAAGTTTCTTCATCATCAAAGCTGTCACACACATTTAGAGTTTCCTGTGGTGTGCCATAGCCACACTTAAAGTCCAGCTTCAAACGTTTTCTCTGCTATAAATGGCCCGGATCTGCAGAGTATCTAACTCTGCAGGACCTTCTGGACTCAAAAAACTTCACTACTTTTGTCTAGGAGTCCCATGCATCAGAACAGGATGATCCAAGTTTGCCAGTGGAAGATGCTGTCCAGAGGACCACTGAGACATCTGGAATGTCAGAAGAAAATTGATAATCTAAGAAAGAAAATGGATCTGGAAGGCCTAAGTTTAGACCTAAGGAAATTGTCAATAAAAATATACCACTGTACAGTTATTCATTTACCTAACTAACCTTACCAGAACTTAGGAAGTCAAGATAGAAATGGTAATACCTGCTTGCACTATAACAAAGAAAAACGATATGTGAATGAAGGCCAGAACGGGGATATAGCTCTACCTTTTCAGAATTCCAAGAATCATATCCGGAGACAGAGACCTCAAGCTAAGAACATGGCGTGGGAGACAAGTTCCAGACTTTGACTAAATCTCCTTTACCAGGAATGTATCAGGGAAATATTTACTGCTTACTAGTTCTTGCTTAGAAGAGCCCTGCACCCTTATCACTAGTTCAGGCCCTGTTGGCAGAGCCACCAAAAGTCTCTATCACTTAGGTAATAAGGTTTCCTCTCTACTATGTTTTTCTGGTGTTGAGTGATAAAGCAGGGCTCCAAACACTGCAGGCAAAAGAACCTAGCAACTATCACAGGACTTTGTTTTCCACGTCTTTGCACAAACGGTGGTGATGAGCATCAACTCTGGCTCTGTCGAGAAGCCAGGGCTCACAGATGGAGCCTCTAGAGCTGTCTTCCTATTGGCAGTCATGCTTTCCAGAAGAAAACCATCCCTTTTTATCAGAAGAGTGGAAACAAGAGCAAATTCACACCCAATGCTAAGGATACTCGTCACTTTTCATGTTCCTATCCCAAAATATCTAATAGAAAGTATTTTAGAAGGTGCAGGTTAGTCTGGTTAGTTTAAAGGAAATTGGGTAATTTTAGACATCTGGAGCACATGAATGCATACCAAAGGTACCATGTTATGTGGCTTTTTCACACAGCAGAGAATTGAAAATTAGGGACCTGAAACAGACACCAGAAGTGCATCTCACCTTTACTGCTGCTGCCAGCAAGCACTGTCAGGTAGATGATTGGCCGTTCCCCAATGTTCTATACCTCTCAAGAAAAGAACCCTCTAGGGACTCAGTTCTAATTATAACACCGTGTAGATTTCTCTCTATGAGACTCAAATGCCAAGCACTGCTAAGAATGCAGAGAAAAGAGAGCAGTGGCACATTGCTGGTGCTGCTGTAACTTAATGCAATTATTACAGAAAGGCATTATGAAATTGCTTCTAAAAATCATATTGCCTTATAATCGAGTCATTCTAGCTTTGGTAATATTTATTTTAAATCTTTGAAGAGATTCTGAAGAACAATGTTATTGTGAAGCGATTCAGAGAAGACAAGGGGTGAAAAACTTGTCCATGGGTTGAAGATAGATAAGAATAACCATGTATTACATATTTGGCTATTATTTACCCATAAAACAATGTTCTTCTCTTATTTGATGGTAATGAACTGAAGCTCAGTATGGAAACAAGATCAGTCAGACACAGAAAGACAAGAACAACATAATATCACTCACACTATATCTAAAATTTAATCTCATAACACTGAAAATACAATGTCATTTAGTAATGTAGGAATGAACAAGAAATAAGAAAAACTGAATGAAATTCATCAATAGGTTCAAAGTTACACTTGAGTTATACTAACATAGGAGCAAAACTTTAGTGTGTATACCATGGTGACTGTATTTAATACTGAGTTCTACACTTTTATTTTTATTTGTAGAGGGTGCAGTTTTGAGGCAGGTATTTATGACGTAGCTCGGGCTTTCCTGGTACTTACTATGTAGGCCAGACTTAATTCGATTTCACAGAGATCTACTTGACTCTGCCTACTGAGTACTGGGTTTAAGGGTATGTGCCTTATTCCTTCTTAATATATCAGAAATTATTCATAAAGTTTGCATTATAAATGATTGCTGAGACACATTAAGTTATGTGATATAAATATGTACATTATATATTTATAATATATAAAGGGGCTGTAGTTAACTGCTCCATATGGACTCTACAGGTTTTATCTCCCCCTTTGTTGGGTATTTCCACTAATGTCCCTTGTTGGGTCCTGGGGTTGTCTTGGGTCCCTGGCATCTGGAACTTTCTAGTGGCTATCCCCAGTTTCTCATCATCCACTGCTACATACTTCAGTTCAATTTTCTGACCCTCTATACTTCTCCCCTGTTTCCTCCCATGCCTGATCCTGCCCCTCTGCCTTGTCTCTCTCTCCCAGATCCATCCCTAACTCTACCTACTGTGATTATTTTCTTCCCCCTTCTGAGTAGGACTGTAGCATCCACACTCTGCTGTGGTCTTCCTTCTTCTGGGATTCATATGTTCTGTGAGTTCTATCATTAGTATTCCAAGCCTCTTTAGGTTAAAATCCACTGATGTACATAGTATGTGTATTCTTTTGAGATTGGGTTACCTCACTTAGGATGGTATTTTCTTGTTCCATCCATTTGCTTGTGAAATTCATGACTCAGGAATATCTATATTTCATGATGAGAAAACTTAAATTTCATTCCATTAAGACTCATGTTTATTATTTATTTATTTATTTATTTTTTTTTTTTTTGGAGAAAAACCTTTTATTTTATTATTTTTTTTTAATTAGATATTTTCTTTATTTACATTTCAAATGCTATCCTGAAAGTTCCCTATACCCTCCCTCCACCCTGCTCCCCTACCCACCCACTTCC
>NC_034594.1:119834031-119843829 GCF_900095145.1 Mus pahari
GTTCCATCCAGTAGCTGGCTGTGATCATCCATTTCGGTGTTTACCAGGCTCTGGCATAGCCTCACAAGAGNCCACAATATCAAGGTCCCTTCAGCCGTATCTTGCCGGTATGAGCATTAGTATCTAGGTTTGGTGGCTGATGATGGGATGGACTCCCGAATGGGGTACTCTCTGGATAGTCCATCCTTTCATCTTAGTTCTAAACTTATTTATTAAGATTGACTTAGTAGCCAGCAGGTATATTTCTTGAGCTTAATCTTTATCTGAAAATTTTCATTTTCTATCAGCTACTCAGTTCTCTGTTCTTATAGTTTGCCTTGAAATATTTTATCCTTTTCCATCAAATTATAAGTGTGTTCTATGTAAAACACATACACAAACACTTATACACGGCCACAAACAGACCCAGTTGGAGTCCCTCAACCCAGGGGAGAATCAGAGTTAGGTACTCAGGTGGCCAAGGAGTTTGCGAGTGACAAACAGACATGAACACAAAAGAGTGCTGAATCTGAGTGTAATTCCTCAAAAGTGAGCATCAGACTTATGTAGTCATTACAGAAGAAAAAAAGGAAGTTAGGTAATACATCAGCCAAGATACATTAAGGTCATCTGGTGCATAATGACTCTTTAAAAACAAAACAAAACAAAACAAAAAAACCAAACAAACAAAAAAACCAGAAAAATGCATGCATGAAAACTGGCAGGAACCAGGCAGTGTTTACAACTGAGATAAAAATTAGCCCTATCTAAAGTCAGTTTATTCTTAGAAGCCAGGGGCAAGGGCTTCATGCCCGAGCCATAGTTCCAATTCTAGTCTATTGTATAATCCACCTTCTCCCTAGGCCATTGTAAATTCCTGTATGTGGGAGTGACTCAGCTGTTATTCTAAGTATTTACTCTAGTTCCTTCATAAACCACAGCCTACTTTTTTTCTACTATCATGTAATACAGTCTGCCATACATGACTGTAATGAGAATTCTAAGTTTACTTTGGTGAATTTGCAATAAGATTTCTAATTCTTATCCAGTAAACTGCAATGCCTGATTTCTTTTGCTATCTCTGTCAACACTGGAGGCATTTCTCATGAATAAGTAACATTCTTATGAAATTCAAAGCCCAAGGTTGGCTCAATGATTGACTAGGATATTGGGACATCAGTGGAGTCCAGGAAGCAATGTTCAGTCTTACTTTGCTATTTGTCAAATCATTCCTTGGGGACACCTATAATAAAACAATACTGAAAGAAAGCACACAAAACCCTCTACAGTCTATTGCAAGGGCAAATCTGGACCACATCGACCACATTGGTGTTATGGGATCCCAAATACCTCCAGGAGACAAGTTTCCATGAAACTTTTTGCCTCAGGATTGTGGCCAAGCTTTTGGACTTGTCATGTAGACTCCACTGGAGTGGTTGTGGCTACACACATGCACCTGCACACACACACACACACATGTGGATTTCAATACAATTTCAAAGTCTTTCCGTTATATTACTTTTGATTGTATGTTGTGTAGAAATTTCCTGTCAGCACAAATATTTTATTCTAGAAGGAGTCTCATTAAGATACAGAATATTCTGAAGGATACTACAACATCCCATGTTTCAGGGAGTCTCTTTAAGACTCGCAAATTAAACTACTAGGAACTTCAGAAAGTCTTTGAAAGTAAACAGATAAAAAAGACTCTACACTCCCTAAGCTTATAAAGTAGTAAGGACTGCTGAGAGAAATTCTCACAGCAGGAATAAGGATGAAAGCAAAGAGAAGAGGTCAGGGAGGAAGAAGAAGAGGAGGAGAGGAAGTAGAAGAGAAAAGAAAAAAAGGAGGAGGAGGTAAGGAGGAGGAAGAGGAGGAGGAGAAGAAGAAGAGGAATAGGAGGAGGAGGAGGAGGAAGAAGAAGAAGAAGGAGAAGGAGAAGGAGAAGGAGAAGGAGAAGGAGAAGAAGAAGAAGAAGAAGAAGAAGAAGAAGAAGAAGAAGAAGAAGAAGAAGAAGAAGAAGAAGAAGAAGAAGAAGAAGAAGAAGAAGAAGAAGAAGAAGAAGAAGAAGAAGAAGAAGAAGAAGAAGAAGAAGAAGAAAGAAGGAAGAAGGAAGAAGAGAAGAAGGAACCATCCAAAGTACCTGAAAGAGGCTCAGATCAGCTGAGATTCTTAGATGTCCTCCAACCTGTTCAGTGGTATGCACATTGGAAAACAAACAAACAAACCTTGGTTTTCCAGTTTTTGTGAGACCATAAAGACCTAACTTGGAATTTCAACAATGAAGCTGTTTTGAGTCATACTCACTTATTTTAACTAAACTGAATAAAACATATTGGATCACTAAGTTGTATTTGGGTGGTCTCCTTATGTTAGTCTAGTGTTAGTTACCAACCTTGTACATGTATATATATATATATATATATATATATATATATATATATATATATATATATATATATAACTTGTAAATACATATATATATTCCTTTATGCCTGGCTATAAGTGAATAAGTGAAGCCTTTTTGTCTTGCATTGGTTAAAATATTCAAGCAAAGCTTTTTCTATATTTGGGTCAATAATTAGAGGCTGGAAAATTGTTTTGAGACTGTTTGGACCTTGAAGAAATGTTGTCTCCTCTGAAATGTCTGAACTTGATCCTACATGAGAACTTGCAGCTGCACTAATCTTGATCCTAAAACATCCCTGGTAAACCTGGCATTCTTAGATTTGATTATGGCTAGTCATGGTCAAAGGGGACTGAGATTTGTGTGGGTTGTTCGGCTCTCATAATCAGCATAGGGCAAGATAACTTTGGTAGCTGGAATCTTTCCCAGCCCCAATTAACCTTGTATATGTTTGAATAGAGTAACTTGAGTGAGACAGCAAGGTGCCAGTCTTCCCTGCGAGGCTGTACCCCTCTGCTCACTTGGAAAATGAAGCCATAGCATTTTGATGAGTTTCTCTCTCTCCTGCAGCACCTACAAACAACATCAATCAATACTACCTAGAGTTAATTGCTGATTGTCATATATTCTCTGGAATAGTGTTATATATATTTAAGTGTATCATCTTAAGTGATTACCGATTTCACAAAAACAAACACAGATATATTTTTTGTTCAACCTAACAATCAAAAAAATGAAGTATGGGAAAATATATGAGAAAATATAATTGAAGCAAAAATCCTGTTCCCTAAGTGTGAAATCTATTAAAAGAAAATCCTGGCATTTTCTGACAAAATACAATCACAATTTTTTTTCAGATTGTAATATGGCAATCATTGCTTCAATGCATGTCAGAAAGACTAAAATTCACCTGTATGTTACTTTCCTTGGAGAATTATGAACACAAGACTTTCCTTCATCTGACACCAATGTAATACCTATAAGGTCACACTCTCATCCAAAGAGAGAAAGTAAAGCCAGTCCCCAGGTATCACAGGTCAATATTTATGTCTCTATTTTTTCAGTAATCCAAGAAGACATTTTCTTTTAGACTATGACCTTGGAGTTTAATTGTTTTTCCATGGGTACCCTTGACAACTATATCAAATTTCTTTTACTGTATCTACAATGACCTACTTGTATGTGAGTTCAACTAAAAATAATTAGCTTTTAGAAAGAGGGGAACTAAATTCCAAAGATATAAGATATTTTGCTTGGGTCAAAAATGTTGTTATACATACAACCAGTTCATAATAAAGTTACTTCTTGGTCACAGATCCCAGAACACAGGTATGGCACAACTCTGTGAAAAGATTCACTTACAGTATGAGTAAAACTTTTAGTTATTTAATTTTTCTAGATATAATCACATTTTCTTAAAACCTTATTCACTAATCAAAGCAATTCTCTAGATTATTTTAAAAGTGTCATTCCCTTACCTGTAGTTATCACTAATAGATTAAAATTTTAATATACCTGTAGCATTGGCTGTTCAACTTCAACAGACATATATGCTCTCCTCCTATGGGGATTTGTGTCTAACTTAGAACAATATAATTGGTTCTCAGTGATGGAATGAAAAGTGTTCTGAAAGTTTATATTATTTATTTTATTTATTTTTTCACATAATTCATGAAAGATCCTGGTGCCAGATTTCATAGCCATTTTAAAAAGAGCAAAATATTATTCATATGAAATTAATCTTAGGCTAGAGAAGTTGCTCAGTGTTTAAGGTTAAGTAAGAGGTTGCTGTTCTTACAGAAGGTGCTGACTTTCAATCTAGTACACAAATCAGATACGGATATTACAAAAAGGTAAGTATATGTGCAGCCAAGCCATGGAATAGTTTCCTAATACTAATTTATTATCTTTTCATAGCCTTAAATTATTTCGTTACTTAGAAATGATGGCAATGTAAAGATTTCTCGGCATTGTAGTATAGAAAAAGCCTATATACTGCCTGTCAGAAAACCACATGTTACACACAGACCTTCTGCTCTCTTTGTGTGTTCCTCCAGATCCAATCTTATCACTAGTGCTACAAGAGAACACCAGCTGCAAGCTTCCCTCACTGACTACTGATATTTCCTGTGGATCCCACAGACCATCACTTCCATACTCCAGTCACTGCATTCCAGTCCTGAAATTGAGGAGGTACCCTCTGCTAAACCATAGACTCTGCCTTGGAAAAAAAAAAATGTAGGCTGCCCACAGACTTTCTTCCCCTTCTCTTTGTTTCACCAAAACCACTCCCTCAGTCTCCTCACTAGTACTACAACAGATCATCAGCTGTAACTTTGCTTCACCCCTGCCCCCATCTCCTGTGGATCCCACAAACCATATTTTCCTAGTCTTTCCTCCCTGCATTGTTGCTTGGTTCCAAACCCCAAGTGCAGCAGTCACTTCCTACTAACCAAAGTGCTGCTCTTTCCTGTACAACAGGCTAAATTATGCTTGTACAACTCTTATAATGCTCCTAAGATCCAGTCTTTCTAGTCTCATCGCCAGCCCCACCGCAGGAAGTCTGTTGTTGCCTCCACTTCTTTGACCCCCACTAAGGGATCAAAAAGTCCTTCTCCTCCAAGTTTTCATCCATCAGTTTATCTCAGCTACCCAGCCTCTAATACCAGCAGGCATTCCCTATAAATCCAAAATCTAAAGAGGACAGGAAAATAGGAAACACACAGCCTTTACACTCTGAGAATTTAGAGTGGAAACAGAAACCAAAGAATGAAACCCAGACAAAGCAAATCTAGAAATCAGCACGTAGACATTTAAGCATTCCAAACACAGATGCCTAGATGCCAGCATAAAAATATTCAACAACAACTAGGGCAATATGTGTCCATTAGAGTTCAACTATCCTATATTCCATCATAGCTTAAAAAAACACAGCAACACACACAGCTACACACACACACACACACACACAGAGAGAGAGAGAGAGAGNAGAGAGAGAGAGAGAGAGAGAGAGAGAGAGAGAGAGAGAGAGAGAGAGAGAGAGAGAAAGACAGAGACAAATAGAGAGACAGAGAAACTGAGACAGGCAGACAGAGAGACAGAGAGAAACAGAAAGAGACAGAGAGAATGAGCCCATAAAATATCTTTTATGAATGTGATAGAAATCCTTAAAGATGAAATTCATATATCCCACAAGGAAATACAAAAACACAAAGAAAATGTTGAAGAAAACAAATAAAACTGTTCAATTGTTAAAAATGCAAATAAATCCAGTAAACAAAACGCAAACTGAGGGAATTCTCAAAGTACAACATTTAGGAATTTGAACACTAAATACAGACATGGAGGAAATCCATAGAGTCATAAATACATACTTTAAAAATCTGTATTTCACCAAAAGAAAAGTCTAAAAATGAATAATGTTTTGACAGTTACCACATACTAAAATTAAAACAAGATAAGAGAAACAATTTAAACAGATATATAACATCTCATGAAACAGGAGCAGTCATTAAAATTTTCCAACCCCCCAAAATTCAAAGAGAAGTTAATAATTAATGCTAATACTCCTGAAATTATTCCACAAATTAGAAATATATGGAACATTACCCAATTCATTTTATGAAGCCACATAAAGACCAAATTAAGAAAGAGAAATATAGACCCTCATAAACACAGTAGCAAAAATACTTGCAAACTGAATTCAAGGACACATCAAAAAGATTATCCACAATAATCAAGTAGGCTCATCCCAGAGATGCAAGGATGGTTCAGTATACAAAAATCTGCAAATATACTCTACCAATTAAAGAAACTAAAAGAAAAATAAATGATCATCTCATTTGATGCTATAAGCATAAAGCCTTTGATAAAATTCAATATCCCTTCATAATAAAAGTACTAGAGAGTTATAGATACCAAGAACTTAAACTTAATTAAGGCAATTTTCAGAAGCCAATAGTGAACATCAAATTAAATGTAGATAAACACAAAGAAATTCCAATAAAATCATGAACAAGAGTCTTTCCCTATCTATTCAATACAGTACCTGAAGTTTTAACTAGCGCTATAAGGCAACTAAAGGAGATCAATGTGATATAAATTGGAAGAAATCAAGGTTCCCTTTTTTCAGATGATATGGTACTAAACATTAGTGACCCTAAATATTTCACCAGAGCACTCTGTAGTGGTTTGATTATGCTTGCCCCAGTGAGTGGTACTATTTGGAGGTATGGCCTTGTTGGAGTAGTTCTGGCTTTGATGGAGGAACTGCTTTACTCTGAGTGTGGCCTTGAGATACTCCTCCTAGCTGCCTAGAAGTTAGTCTTCTCTTGTTTGCATTAGGTACAAGATGTAGAACTCTTGGATCCTTCTCTAACGCTATATCTGTCTAAATGCTGTCATGCTTCCTGCTGTAATGATAACAGACTGAATCCCTGAACCTACAATACAGCCCCAATTAAATATTATCTCTTCCATTTCAGAACAAGGCATAGAACTCTCAGTTCTTTCTCCAGCTGCTGTGCTTCCTGCCTCGATGAATCTCTGAACCTGTAAGCTAGCACCCATTAAATGTTGCCCATTATAACAGTTGCCTTGGTCATGGTATCTCTTCATTGCAATGGAAACCCTAACAATGACACACTGCTACATCTGGGAAATACATTCAGCAAAGTGGATTGATACAAGATTAACAAAATACAACAATAATAAAGCAAACACATACACACATACACACATACAAACAAAAACCACAACAAACAAAATAGAATGCCTAACAACCAAACCAATAACAACAACAGCAAAAACGATATTCCTTCGATACATAAGTAATAAATGGACAGAGAAAGCAATCATAGGAATACACCTTTCAAAATAACCACAAATACATAAATTCCTTGGGTTAATGCTAATGAAATAAGTGAAATACTTATATAATAAAAGTTTAAGTCTTTGAAGAGAGAAACTGAAGAAGATATCATAAAATGGAAAGCTTTCATACTTACAGATTGGTAGGATTAACATAGTAAACTTGGCCAACTTTTCAAAAGCAACCTACAAATTCAGTGTAATCCCCATCAAAATTCCAGCATAATTATATACACATCTTGAAAGAGTAATTCTAAACTTTATATGAATCAAAAAAATGGACTCCTAATTTTTTATCAAGAACACAGAAATAAAGGACACCAAGAAAACATAGATCCTTTAAATCAACAAGACTGACACACATATAAATTCCCAGAGATTAAGGCAGAATTCATAGGACATGTAAAAGTCAAGATCAGGTACTCTTTGTAAGTATAATGTTTTAGTTTATTGTTTTTACTGGATTTTTATGTGAATGATCAAAAAGGAATGTGATTCTTGAGCCTTCTCTTGGGCTCTTTTCTCTTTCTGTTGGTTTCTCTTGTGCAACTCCAAAGAAATAGATTTTGTTGTATCTGTGATTTTTCAGCTTCTCAATTCCACAAGACCACAGTTATCTCTCTGATCTAGAGTACTTTGATCTTCCTTCCTTTCAGAAAATATTATTTATTTTATATAATAAATATGTTTGCATGTCCTTTTTTCTTTGTAGGGAAAGCAAAATAAAGGTGATGAGCAGGAAATGAGATGGGAAGAAACAACTATGAGAGTGATAAAAAGCAAACGACTCAATTTTATCTATTCTTTGTTATCTTAAATATTTTCATTTTCCCATTAGATCAAGGTATTCTAAACAATGACCCACTCTCATTTGTGTCTCCTGACACCATCCATTTACCACTGAAGTTTGTTTTGCCCCGTGCAGTGTTGCCAATGGCCCTAAATGCTAAGTCCATAACATCCATACAAATTAGCAGCTTCTAACTGCTGTAATACATGATGAAATTTCCTGAAGAGCATTGACTTGTAATCTGAACTTTCTATGTCCTGTAGTTATATTTTGGCTGGTAGATGTGATTTTAATTTTGCCAAAATGAGCTCCTGTGAAAAGGAGCTTTCTTATTTGGAAAGAACAAATAAGATATAAGTCTGCCCATGGCAATAGTGACAGCAGAGACATGGGTTTTGGCAAACATTTTGTGTTTGCAAGATGGCCTCACTCCATGTTCCTCCATCATCTGTGAACTTCAGGACTATGCTACAGCTATGACTAAAACAGATGTTTCATGTAGTTTCCTAAACTCTCATTGTCAGTAGTAGCTTCCTGGTTTCCTGCATACAAATCGAATTACCATGCCCCTGTAACAATTTTGTAAGCTTTTCATTCAGTCTATGATATCCCTTATTAATAGAAATGCACATGAGGGATTCTTGTTATACAAGAATTAAGACAGGATTTTTCTCTTCTGCAGAATTTTTAAAAACTATGTTTACATGGATAAATTTGCCCATAATTATTGATTTCATAAATATTATAAATATATAAGTGACATCAACCACAGAAAAGAAATATAAATTGAATGTACATCATCAAAATAACATTTGTAATGAAATTAGAACACTGATAATAAAAAAGGATCTGAAAACAGAAACTATAGTTTCGACGGTGAGCTCTTATAAGACTTAATGTACAACACAGACAGCCATCTTTGTCCATCCAATTTGGTTTGGTGATATTTCATCTTATTGAAGGTTTCTTAATAACTTCAACTTGATAAATAATTTCCTCATAGATAAATGAATAAATGGTTGAAATTCCAATGTGTGGTTTTGTTTGAATGTTAAAAGCAAAACATTGCTCTGTGTCCATACAACAAAGAATGTGAACTTTTTAGCAATTTTCTAGAATTAGCTGTTTTTACTCAACCATCTAGTGACTAACCTAACTTGGGATCCATCCCATAAGCGGGCACCAGTTCCTTATCCTTTAACTGATGTTATGTTGTACATACAGATATGAGCCTAGCATGGCTATCCTCTGAGGGGCTCTACCTGTAGCTGACTGAGACAGACATAGATAATCACAGCTAAGAATTGGATAGAGGTCTGGGACCCCTATGGAAGAGTTAGAAGGATTGAAGGAACTGAAGAGTATGGCAACCCCACAGGAAGATCAACAGTGTCAACTAATCTGGACCCCAGAAGCTCCCAGAGACTGATCCTCCAACCGAAGAGCATACACAGGCTGGTCCAAGCCGTCTGTCACAGATATAGCACACGATGCCTTGTGTGGCCTAAGTGGGAGAGACTGTTCCCTATTCTTGTAGAGACTTGATCCCCAATGGTGGGAGGGTATGTGGAGCATGCTCTTAGAAGTGCAGGGGAGGAATAATATGTGAAAGAACTCTGCAAGGGGGCCTGGTATAGGGATAACATTTGGGATATAAATAAATAAAATAATAAAAATCAAACTGCAAATGTAAAAAGAATCCCTATATATCCCTGCTTAGACACAGGCACACACACACACACACACACACACA
>NC_034594.1:119843854-119871140 GCF_900095145.1 Mus pahari
GAGAGAGAGAGAGAGAGAGAGAGAGAGAGAGAGAGAGAGAGAGAGAGAGAGAGGAAAGGAAGAGAAAGACAGACAAAGAGAAAGGGACACAGAGGGAAAGGGAGAGACAGCAGAACAGGCACATGTTTGTGAACCATCTCTGATTCTCACTGAAATATTTGACTTGTACACATTTGTGATACTCTTCAATAGCACAGATATGGTAACAACATATTTTTTAATTCATACGTAAATTGATAAAAGCCATTTTTATAAATATATGCAATGGCATTTAATTTATTCATTAACATGACTGAAATCATGCCATTTTCAGGAATAGGTACAACTGGAGATCATCAGGTTAAGTATAATAAACAAGACTGAAAAGTGCAAATGGGCATTCTCTCTTGCTCAATATATGGAATAGTGAATAGGCCTAGAGCCCAAGAGAGAGCTAAAAAGAGCAATGAGGGTGAATATGAAATGGCATAATGAAGCACATTATTTTTTATGCAAGTTAAAAATTACAGATTTCTTTAAGTTAAAATGCTTATGGCATTATTATAATCTAACCTCTCATTTTACTTTTATGCTGTGTAATTCTTTATGAAAAATTCACACATGTATATAATCTACTTTTTTTTCACATTCACACCAGGCCTTCTCCAATTTCTGCTAGGCTTCTCACCAGAAAACCTACGTTGTCAATTTCAAGTTGATTTCTGGCTTTATATAAATAATGCACTGAGTCCCATTAGTACTATCTATATGTTGCATGGGCATGAAAATATCCACTGGGGCATGGGTACTCTACTAATGTTTTCTTCCTCAAAGAAAAGTGCAATTCCATTTTTCAGCAGTCATTCATATTCCTTAGCTACCCAACTATATTTATGCCTGTGTCGCATATTTTATTTGTGGTTTCCACTTTGGTCATAGAAACTTCAAATTGCAGAGTGTAATGTTTAGTGCAGAGACTCATAATTATTTAAAATGCTGAAAATAATTAACTTTGAGTCTTCAGTCATGGATGGAACATCTTTATCTGACACCTACTTCAGGGTTTAGGGATCAAGAGAGAGCATAAAGAATGTAAAAGCCCAAGAATAGGAAGAGGGCTCTTGAATGCTGATATCTGGACATGAATACATGAACACACAACATTAACATGTTGTATGCAGAAGAAAAAAAACTTACACAAAGTCAACTCACTGAACATGCAGAGAACAAGCTTGTTTCTACATAACACATTCGCTCTCATGTTCTATTGTCTAGACCACAGAAAAGTAATATGTGGGCTACCAAAGGATTAAAGTAAACACCAACAACTAGGAAACCTTTAATTTACAATCTGTGCGGCCTGCAAAATATGCTAGAACTGTGATGGCACAAATCTTGACTCAATAACCAACTGATGTTTGATAAGATTTATCACCCAATCCAGGAGATGCAACCCATAGTTTATACTGCTGAGGTGATGAGGAATCAGAATCTACATAGCCCAGAGAGCTAAAGTAATATCAAGTGTCCATCAAATCGCTACCCTCAATGTTGAGCAACCTCACTGGAAGGGCGACGGAGTGAGTGTAAGAGCCAAAGAGAAATACAGCAAAACAAGATCTTCTAAAACAATTAAGGAAAACATACATGGCCTAACAAAGACTGGAGCACTCTGTGTAGGGCCTCCTCCATGGGGCAGCCATAGGTCCTACGCATATATACTATGGCTTTCACGTTAATACTTTTATAGAATTCATGAATATCTAAAGGAATGGGTGTCTCATTCTTATGCCTTGTTTTGGGGTGCTTTTATTTTTCCTGTTAGTTTTTCTTGTTCAACATGAATATGATAGTTTTTATGTAATTGTATTATATTTTACTTTAAAAGAAAGTCTCCTAGAAGCCTGTTCTTGTTCTTTTCTAATGAGAGCAAAAAGGGAGTAGACAAAAAGGGATCTAAATTGAAGAGGAAATGGGAGGAACTGAGAGGAGTCAAAAGAGAGGGAAGTATTTAAATTATATTCTATGAGAAAATGATCTATACTTAATAAAAGAGTGAAAGCTATCAAGCCATTTAAGTTTCCAAAAACTTAATTTTATGAATTTGAATCATTTTAAAATCGAAAACTATTCCTTAATTTTTTATTAAATATTTTCTTTATTTACATTTCAAATATTATCTCCTTTCCTGGTTTCCCCCCAAAAACCCACAATTCCCTTCTNCCTCCCCTTGCTCACCAAACTACCCACTAAGAGAAAACCATTATCATGCACATGTCACTATGTAGTTTTCTAAAGTAAAGCTTTATAAATGGAAAACAATGATAAACTTTTAAGAAATACACAAATAATAAAATAAATTAAGCATAAGTATTTTTAAATTTAAAAATATATAATGAATTCCCAGATAGAATATAAGAATGTTTAATAGTACAATCAAATAAACTTTGCTAAAGTCTTCAGAATCAAGTCTAGTGTGGTATTTATGAAACATGTAAAGAAAACTACCTTCCAGTGATATTTACCCCCCCACACACATACATATATATAGTGTTTTGATATGAAAACCTAAGTGTCCATCTGCTCCAAAATCTTCCAAGATTCAGCCCTAACACAATTATGAATCTTATTTATTTTTAATATTGATTTTTAAATTATGTATATATGTGTGTGTGTATGTGTGTGTAACATATGTGTACACCTGCTAGTAGAGACCAGAGGAGCTGGTTCCCCCTGGACTAGGAGTTAAAAGATTTTAGGTTTTTATCTGACAAAGATCCTATGAACCAAATTCAGCACCTCTGCATGTGGGCTCTTAACACCTCAGCCCCCACTCCAGCAGCCTGCAAAAGTTTACCTGTTTGTTTATTTTTGTTTGTTTTCAATCACTGTGTCCATTTTATGCTTGTAGAACATGTATGAGTATAGAAAATACTTATCTTAAGGTAGTATTTTTACATTACATGAATGAAATTTAAACTCATTGAAATTTCAAAGAGGTTTTCTGCATACCCAATGAAGTGACTTTAAAGTTAATCTACAAATTGTATGTATGAAAAGGGATAGTGAGCGTTTTGACAGTGAGGAGCAGGCTTGGAGCAAGAGTGGAGTCCAGTCTTGTCCAAATCCAGGATATCTCGATCCTGAGAGTTCCAGACCACATAGCCATGTGCTCTCCATCTTTGCCCATCAAAGGAAGTCACATAGCCCAATAGCCAAGTTAAACTTCCTTTCCCTTTATAAGCTCATCTCCAGCAGCACAAGTAATTCCTTCTTACGTAAATGAGAAATTTCCTGCACCCTGAACTGGGCCACTGATGTACACTCACCCCCCAGCCCCCAGTAAGGTTTAAATAGTCTTCATTCTCCCATTAAAATGAGCTGTCTCACTAAAGCTGCCTCCAGTTTTCATAACTCTCGCTCACTGCCTTTCTTCCCCACCCAGTATCCACAGTTGTAATCACATCACTAAGGGGAGGGAAATGAAGCCTGAATTGAAAAATTGTATTATATGAAATGTAAGTTATGCGAAGGGTAATATTATATACTGTGTTCTGATCAGGTTTTTTTCTCTCACTTCACCATCCTCCCGTGTTCTCACTCACCAAACTCAACACCATCGCTCTTTTACTTGTTCTCCTTAGAAAGCAGAAAAACAAAACAAAAATAACTGAATTTTAGAAATAGCATAGAATAAACACAAGAATCACACATATATGCACACATGTATTCCCCACACCCCACCACACAAAAGAAAACAAGTGCCAAAGCAAAGGAATAAGAGAGAAAAAGTACCATTAAGTTTGTTTTGTGTGGGCTATCTACTGCTGTAATTGAGGTCTATTCTTCAGTATGGTTAATGTACCCAGTGAGACTTCACTGGAGAAAACTAAGTTTCCTTTACAAGCACAGGTCAATTTCATATTGATTCTTAGTTAAGGTAGATCTAGTGTCCACTTTTCCCTGTCAGTTCTTTGACCATGTCTGGTTTGAACTTGTCCAGTTCCTCTGTTTATGAATTCATAGTTGTCTTTTGTGTCTAACAGATATAATATAAAACAGACATTTAACCATTATGTAAAACATTATAATAAATATCTACGGTGCTCAATATGGAATGATGGCAGCACAAACACATCATTTAAATTTGAATAAAGTATATAGTTATAGAGAAATATTTTAATGTAATTGATTGACCTTTATTTAATATTAAGCTAGAAATTTACTAGAGTAATTTAAGCTGATAATGTTCAAAATTCATAATTGCAACAAGAAGATGAAATTAATTATATGTGTGAAATAATGCAGTGCAGGTGATATCAAATATCAATATTAGAGTACATGCTGACACACCAACACTGACAGAACCAGATTAATCATGGGAATGGAACTTCAAAACAAGAGAAGGAAACAGTTTTTACAGAATAATTGAGAGATGAATCAGTTATTCTGAATTCTACATCACAGCTTGGCAATACCTTGTATAACCTAAACATAAAATATTCCTTTGAAATAGTAAGGTTTAATTTGTTTCAAAGAATATGAACTTTCCTGTGGTAGAGTAATAAATTGCTTTAAAAATGTTTATGCTGAATACATTTGCAATTATAGACCACTTTCCTCCACGTTACTGCTAATTGATGCAAATCAATTCTATCAAAAGATGGGCATAATATAGCCACATTTTGGGGGGGGGAATACATATGCTTAGAGAAAATTCTGAAAAAGGCAATAACCAAAAGTATAAGCTTATTTGTTCTGTGTTGCATGATTATGATCATTGCTCCTGTCTCTTGGTATTTCTATCCTTCACATGTCTGTTAAACCACCAGGGTCTGTGCTTATTTAGACAATAGCTATTTTCTCATCACTACCAATAACTTTGTGGTTATCCTTAATTTTCACAATATATTTTGTGGCATTCAGATGAATGCTAATGAAGTATTTGCTTTCAATATTTTATTATGTTCATTACAATTCGCGTCTTTTTTGTTTTGTTTTGTTTTGTTCTGTTTTTGTTTTTTTGAGACAGGGTTTCTCTGTGTAGCCCTGGCTGTCCTGGAACTCAGTTTGTAGACCAGGCTGGCCTCAAACTCAGAAATCTGCCTGCCTCCGCCTCCTGAGTGCTGGGATTAAAGGTGTGTGCCACCATGACTGGCTCGCATTTAAGTCTTAAAAAAAACCTATTTCCTAAGGAAAATAAGTTTTCATTTTACAGTGTCAATTTAGTCCTTCATGTTAATTATTATTTAATTAATCATATGAATTTTATACATCTAAGGACCATTTAAACTTTTGATTCTTTATAGAAATATATGTCTTCCATATCTTTACTTAGACTTTTCTTTCCAGAAAGTGATTTGCTTTGTTTCAGCAGAAATATAATTAAAAACCAGCTTTAAGAAGGATTTACTAAAATGGAAAGGAATTTTCTTTTGTAATGAATGGTAGCATATAGCCATTATAAGGAAGACCGTGACCCAACGGTTGATTGTCTCCTTTGATTCTACATAAATTAGGAATGTCAGTAGTTATCACCATAATAGAGAACCTTATGAGGAAGCATGTAGTTTTTATTCTTTTCTGTGATTTCATGAGCCACTAGCAAGTCCAAAACAATTATCAGAATGGCATATTGAATGAAAAGGAATTCAAATTTTGTGAAATATTTTATGATAGTTCGCCGTTTAGGATTGCAGAGCACAGGCAACAGAAAAACATTGGATTGTTTCAATACTACATTTTCAAGAAAGTAATAATTAGAGTATTTAGTAAAAATTTAGTAAACTATGTATCTCTTAGTTGTAAGTAAGAGCAAGTATTCTAAATATTAGAATTACTAAAATCAATAACTACAACTGTTGGGATTAAATTAATCCTTCTGAAACTTCCTATAGAAGTACATGTACATATTGTCTTCATTACCACATGCTCAAATCCATGCATGACAGCTGTTTAGACAAATCAATATGATACAATCTATAGACATTAAATTGTCAGATTTTGTCATTATGAATCTAAATTGTATATATTTCTGCCACCAGTTATGGAAGGCATTTTCAACTTAACTTGTTTATTATGTTGTTTATATTTCCTAATGCCATACTTTAAAATGTTCTGATTCTACATGGATGTTGAGAGACTGGGGGGTCACATAGACTCAAATACATGAAGTGTGGCAAAAAGACAACCCAATTTTTGGCTGACAGTATAAAGATTTCTGGTCAAATTAATGGGTTCGACAGTAATCAATATTGAAAGTTTTTTGTTTTGTTATTTTTGGTTTTGTTTTGTTTTTTAATTATCATTAGCCATTTTTATTTATCTATTTTAATTATTTTATTAGATATTTTCTTCATTTACATTTCAAATGCTATTGCGAATGACCCCTATACCCTCCCTTCCCACCCTGCTCCCCTGCCCACTCACTCCCACTTCTTGGCCCTGGAGTTCCCCTGTATGGGGCATATAAAGTTTGCAAGACCAAGGGGCCTCTCTTCCCAGTGATGGCTGACTAGGCCATCTTCTGCTACATATGCAGCTAGAGACATGAGCTCTGGAGGTACTGATTAGTTCATATTATTGTTCCACCTATAGGGTTACAGACCCCTTCAATTCCTTGGGTAATTTCTCTAACTCCTCCATTGGGGTCTCTGTGTTCTATCCTATAGATTACTGTGGATATCCACTTCTATATTTGCCAGGCACTGGCATAGCCTCACAAGAAATAGCTATATCAGTGTCCTTTCAGCAAGTTCTTGCTGGCATATGCAAGAGTGTCTGCTTTGGTGGCTGATTATGGGATGGACCCCGCAGTGGGGCAGTCTCTGGGTTTCCTTTCCTCTTAGCTCCAAACTTTGTCTCTGCAATTTCTTTCATGGGTATTTCAATTCCTATTTTGGGGAGAAATGAAGTATCCACGTGTTGGTCTTCCTTCTTCTTGATTTTCTTGTGTTTTGGAGATTGTATCTTGGGTATTCTCAGTTTCTGGGCTAATATCCACTTATCAGTTAGTGCATATCAAGTGAGTTCTTTGTGATTGGGTTATCTCACTCAGGATGATATCCTGCAGGTACATCCATTTGCCTAAGAATTTCATAAATTCATTGTTTTTAATAGATTAGTAGTACTCCATGACGTAAATGTACCACATTTTCTGTATCCATTACTCTGTTGAGGGACATCTGGGTTCTTTTCAGCTTCTGGCTATTATAAATAAGGCTGCTATGAACATAGTGGAGCATGTGTTCTCATTATCAGTTGGAACATCTTCTGCGTATATACCTATCTGCCAGTAGTACTATGTCCAGTTTTTTGAGGAACCACCAGGCTGATTTCCAGAGTGGTTGTACATGCTTGCAATCCCACCAGTAATGGAGTAGTGTTCCTACTTCTCCACATCCTTGCCAGCATCTGCTATCCCCTGAATTTTTGATCTTAGCCATTCTGACTGGTGTGAGGTGGAATCTCAGGGTTGTTTTGATTTGCATTTCCCTGATGATTAAGGATATTGAGCATTTTTTCAAGTGCTTCTCAGCCATTCGGTACTCCTCAATTGAGATTCTTTCTTTAGCTCTGTACCCCATTTTTTAATAGGGTTATTTGAAATTTTGGAGTTCAATTTCTTGAGCTCTTTGTATCTATTGGATATTAGTCCCCTATCAGATTTAGGATTGGTAAAAAGTTTTTCCCAATCTGTTGGTGGCCTTTTTGTCTTATTGACAGTATCTTTTGCCCTACAGAAGCTTTGGTGCTGGCACAACTGGCAGTTAGCATGTAGAAGAATATGAATTGACCCATTTTTATCTCCTTATTCAAAGCTCAACTCTAAGTGGTTCAGAGAACTCCACATAAAACCAGAAACACTGAAATATATAGAGGAGAAAGTGAGGAAAAGCCTCGAAGAAATGGGCACAGGGGAAAAATTCCTTAACAGAACAGCAATGGCCTGTACTGTAAGATCTAGAATCGACAAATGGGACCTCATAAAATTGCATTTTTTTTAATACTCCATTCTTTATCTGGCTCCCGGTCAACCCTCCCACAATTCCTCATTCCACTTCTCCTCCCTCCTGTCTCCAAGAGGATGTCCCCACTCCCAAACCTACCCCACCATATCCCCACTCCCTGGGGCCTCAAGTCTTTCAAGGATTCGGTGCACCTTCTTTCACTATTGAGGCCAATCTAGGCAGTCCTCTGTTGTATATGTGTTGGGGACCTCCTATCAGCTAGGGTATTCTACCTGCTTGGTGGCTCAGTGTCTGAGAGATCTTGGGGTTCAGGTTAATTGAGACTGCTGGTCTTCCTATGAGGATGCACTTCTCCACCACTTCTTCCAGCCTTTCCCTAATTCAACCACATGGGTCCACACCTCTGGTCCACTGGTTTTGTGTAAGTATCTCTATCTGTCTGTCAACTGCTTGTTGGGCCTCTAGGAGGGCAGCCAAGCTAAGCTACTGTCTGTAAGCACATCATAACATCAGTAACAGTATCAGGCCTTGGAGGCACCCCTTGAGCTGAATCACAATTTGGGCCTGTCACTGGACCTCCTTTGCCTCAGTCTCTTCTCCATTTTAATCTCTGCAGTTTTTTAGACAGGAACAATTATTGGTCAGAGTTTTTGACTGTGGGATGGCAACTCCATCCCTCCACGTGAAGCCCTTTCTACTGGAAGTGGACTCTACAAGTTCTCTCTCCCTACTGTTGGGCATTTCATCTAAAGTCACTCATTTTGAGTCCTGTGAGTCTCGCACCTCCCTGGTCACTGGTATATTCTGGAGTCCCCCCACTTCCCCCCCCACACCTCCTACTTCCTGAGGTTGCCTGTTTCCATTCATTCTGTTGAACCTCAGGGATTCACTTCTGTCCCCCACAATACCTGAGCTTGTTCCCTTTTCCCCCTCCCTGTCTCCTGTCTCACAAAGATTCCTTCCCTTCTCTGCCCCCTCCCCCACCCATGATTGCTCTCTTTTCCCTCCCAAATGGGATTGAGACATCCTCACTTATGCCCTTCAGCTTGTTAATTTTCATGATTTCTGTGGATTTTATCCTGGGTATTCTATACACTTTTGGCTAATATACACCTATTAGGGAGTATATATCATGCATGTCCCTTTGGGTCTGAGTTACCTCACTCAGGATGATATTTTCTAGTTCCATTCATTTGTCTGAAAAACTCAGGATGTCCTTCTTCTTTGTTTTGTTTTGTTTGGTTTTTCAAGACAGGATTTCTCTGTGTAGCCCTGGCTGTCCTGGAACTCACTCTGTAGACCAGGCTGGCCTCGAACTCAGAAATCTGCCTGCCTCTGCCTCCCAAGTGCTGGGATTAAAGGCGTACACCACCACAGCCTGGCTATGTCCTTGTTCTTAATAGCTGAGTAGTATTCCATTGTATAAATGAGCCATATTTTCTGTATCCATTCTTCTGTCGTGGGACATCTGGGTTGTTTCCAGTTTCTGGCTATCACCAATAAGGTCACTATAACATAGTGGAACATGTGCCCGGTGGCATGGTGGGGCATCTTTTGGGTATATGCCCAAGTGGTATAGCTGTGTCTTTAGGTAGATCTATTTACATTTTTCTGAGAAATCTCCAGATTGATTTCCAGAGAATTTGTACCAGTTTGCAATTTCACCTGCAATGGAGGAGTGTTCCTCTTTCTCCACATTCTTGCCAACATGTGCTATAACCTAAGTTTTTGATCTTAGCAGTGTAACTGGTATCAGATAGATCTCAGGGTTGATTTGATTTGCATTTTCTGATCACTAAGGACTTTGAATATTTCTTTAAGTGCTTCTCAGCCATTTGAGATTCCCCTGTTGTTAATTCTCTATTTAGTTCTGTACCCCATGTTTAATTGGGTTGTTTGTTTGATTGGAGATTATCTTCTTGAGTATTTTACATAGTTTGGATATTAACCCTCAATTGGATATAGGGTTAGTGAAGATTTTCCCCAATCGGTAGTTTGCTGATTTGTCTTATTGACTATGGACTTTGCTTTTCAGTTTCATGAGGTCCCATTTACCAATTCTTGGTCTTAGGGCCTGAGGCATTAAAACTATCTTTTTTCCATCGTATCTATTGTGTACTAAGACAATAAACTATACTAAGCAAGGGTATTTTTATAAAGAATTTTATTTTTTTGTTTTCACCCTGGGACTTGAACCCGGGGCTTTATATATGGTAGACACATGCATTTCTACTGAGTTTTATCACCAGAATTATAATACAGGAAATTGTGTGTCTTTATCTGTTTTTATTTGTCTTCATCCCTGTATCATAACATATATTTAATAAATAATATATATAACTTTTAAATTATATCTACATCTCTATATGTAGATATAAATGAAGAGAAAATGTGAATGGTGAAGACCATGTATGTCTTCATTTGTTTTCCCTATTACTGCACATTACTTGCAACTATTACTGAGAAGCATAAGATCATAAACCACTGTACTTTCCCTCTATGTAATGTGAGCTATGGAGAGCAATTTTAATTTTAGGATTAACTAAAGTATATTGTAAACTTAGAATTTTAGCACAAATTAATTTTTTCTTAATGTCATATTTTGCTGAAATTATAACTCAACTAAAATTTATTATGATTATAAGTTAGTGGTTAAAAGCTAAAAATATGGCTTTAATTTATAGAGGTGTTTCTTCATTATTCTTTTAAATATAATTGTTTTGTCAAGAAATGAAATTAATTCATTTAAGCCATAAGCTGCTTAGGTAACTGGTTGAAAGGATTAATATTTATATAACTGTATATCATGAGTAACTCTTTAAAACATGTAAATCTTTAGGTTATTTTATCTGAGACATTTGTTCTTAAATTCTCTTTCATCTTCCAACTTTTATGTAGAAATGGCTTTGCAGCCAGTAGCCAATATAATTGTTCTAAAGTCACAAAATTTAAATTAATAATATACTATGTATTCAAAGTATTTATTTTTATCCTTATTACTTTGAAGATACATGCAAACCCCTTCTTGCTATTACTTTATTCTCTTCTCCAACTAGATTGAGCATATTTCCTTCTTGTTCTATTCATATAAAACAACTGTGCTAGTCAGCATGTGCAGATATGTTATTTTAAAGTTCTAGCAACGTAAGCTCAGTTGAAGATTTAAGTTTTTGCATGTAGTCATATGGAAACTGATTGGAAAATTAAAATCAGTAGTTAATGGCTGACTATGGTTAAATAAATTTTGCTTTAGAGAAACAGTATTTTCATTAAGACCTTTTTTATTTCTATAGAATTATAAATCAAAAGCATATTCCACAGTGTTCAAGAAATTACTTACAGCACACAAGCTGAGAACTATTAGGTCCTTTGACAAACCAACAATAAAATTGTTACACTAAATTTCAATCCAGAGCTTCATATGTACTAGATAGACACTGGCGTATCCTGTGTTGTTATTGTAAAGAAAGAGACCTGTTATATAAATCTTAGTTTTTCATACCAATGGTAGCTATTTGGTATTGAAAAAATATGATTTCAAAATGTGATATTATTTGGTCTACTAACATCTGCAATTTTTATTCCTGTGAGTTTAATTCTGAAACTAAATAGCCTTATTATTTCATCATACCTGACATGGATAAAGTCATTAGTATTACTTGGGCTCATCTTCATACCTTTTTTCTTAAGGACCTCATGCAAGAAACCTGCCACAAACTAATGTAAATGAATAAACAAAAATAAAGATGAAGTATATTTTTGTATACACAGGGTTTACACACACACACTAATATTTAGATGTCAAGCTATTTTGACAGAGAGAAGCTCAGTGAGGGGGCAGGAGAAAGTTTTTTTATAGATAATAACGGAAAATTCCAAGTGTTAGATTTATGTTTATTAGGATTAACATCCTGATGCACCTTTTACTAGTGTACAGTTAACAGCCAGACAAAGGGTGATGCAGAAACATGGAAGGAAAAGTCTGTAGTATTTTCATGCATTCTATAGCAAGACTTTGGCTCACTTCATCCTGGCATGGTGGTAAGGAGATGGTTGACAATCAGTGAAATCAGGTAGTTATATACCGAGTCTCAGAATTTGTAATCATTCTCCAGGTATGAATAGAGCAGGAAGCAGGAGCAGAAATAGAAACTGTCACTATACAATGGGATTCACATGCTTTGACTTTCTCCAAAGTATGAGTTCAGAGAAGATTACCTGAGCAGAGCTGACTATGACTAGCAGAACTTCCTTGCAAATGATACATGGGTGAGTGTCAAATCAGAAGAATCCATGAACATTCCGAAGTCTCAAATAGAATTATAAACATATACATGCTTTCATAGTGAAATGGGTCTTTTATCCCTTCAATTTCTGAGCTAGAGAAAAAAAAAACACTCAAAACCAACAAAACAAGAACAAAACAAAATAAACTACGTCATTTGTAGGCCAGAACAACAGCAGTAAATGTCTCCAGATCACTTAGCAACCACATGGCTGAGAGATCACAATGAAAAGTTAGAGCAACCTATATCTCTGCTTTCTTTCTAACTCTGAGTCATGTCTTTTCAACAACACTTTAGGAGTTCCATTTTGTAGATATGCCCCTGGGCTTAGATCACAGCTTTATAGAACAGAAAAAGCTGTGTTGACATGCTTGGGTTATTCATCTACTTACACTGAGGCCCAAGATAGAAGATACAATAACAGGTACAATCTTTATAAGGTCCTGATTTCAAATCAGAGCTGGTCAGCATGGAAAACAATGAAACTTTTTTATAGGATTTGGCTGTGACTGTTCTAACCACAAGCCAATGTGTTCGCTCCCATTCTTGTCTTCCATTGCTCTACCTATCATGTGTCTGTGTTCCTGTCGGTCTGTCTGTGTATATCTTTATGTATGTATGTATGTATGTATGTATGTATGTATGTATGTATGTATGTATGTATCTATGCATGCATCTATCTATCTATCTATCTATCTATCTATCTATCTATCTATCTATCTATCATCTATCTTTCTATGTGTTATTTTTATGTATATGTCTATATATAATGTTTTGTGTATCACATGCTGATGAGAGCCATAAGACAGGAAAGTTAATTGAAGTCCTTACAACTAGAGTGAAAGGGGTTTGTGAGTCACATGTGGGTACTAAAATCTCAGGCTTGGGCCTCTGTATGAGCAGCAGTAAATGCTCTTACAAGCTGAGACATTTCTCTACATCCTCCTTAAAGATTCTTAAGGCATAAAATAATATCTTGTCATCCTTATGGAAATCAAAACAAACTTAAACACATGATTTCAATACAATTGATATTCTTTTTCAATAATTTGTCTAGTTCAGCTTGGGATGTGTTGATTGATACAGATTTTTGAAAAACCTGCCTGAGGCTGTCTACCATATTCTTAGAAGTATGATGAGACAAAAACAGAACAGGAACAAGGATCAGAGTATCTCTTGAAAATACTTCCCTCTGTAGGCAACTTGCATAAGTTTTTCTGTGCAAATGCCAGCAAATTTTGCCAGGTATAGTTCAGTCATTAGATCTCTACAAGAAGGATGGCATCTTTAACATTCGTGAAACTACATGACAAGATGGGATTTTCAGTACAACCATTATATTTGGAAATTCCATGTCAGAGAAAATCCTACTCTATTGCAATTTTAAAATCATGTGGTGAGAGACAAAGGCTCTGCTAAACATTTTCCTCAGTCATACTCTGATAACAGACTTCTGCATCACTGAGCATATCTTGATAATCCTTATTGCTCTACTACCAACAGAAATCATGTAGGACCCATTCCAATAGTTTCAATCTTCACTCTTTCCAGTTCTACTTTGCCAAAGCGACAGCTTTGTCTGGGCAGCTTAAATGACTGAATAATCCTTCCATGTTTTATAATTTTGTGTAACTAAAGAGATTTTATTTCCTATTCTTTTCAAGTCCTTTGTCAACTTTCAAGACACTATCTTTTGGGGAATATTAGCAAATTCTCTCAAATACTCAAGATTCTAGCAAATACAGGTTGTAAGAAAAACATAGGGAAAATTTTGCAGTTTATAAAATTTATTTTATATTCCTTTTTTTTCTTCCATTAATTAATCAGTTTATTCTCTTTACAGCCTGATTGCTGCCAACCCCTTTCCAGTCCCCCATCACACAGTTTCTTCCTTTTGCCCTCTCCCCTTCTCCTCTGAAAGGGTAGAAGCCCCCCATTTATCTCCCTACCCTGGCACAATAAGTCTCTGCAGTTTTAAGTGCATCTTCTTCCCGGTGAGGTCAGATAAGGCAGTCCAGTTAGAGGAACAAATTTCACATGCAGGTAGTAGCTTTAGGGATGGCTCCAGCTCCAGTTCTTGGGAGACCAATATGAAGATCAAGCTGCACATCTGCTACATATGTAATGGGGGCCTAGGTCTAGCCTGTACCTGCTCTTTGGTTAGTGGTACCATCTTTGAGAGTCCCCAAGGGTCCAGGTTAGATGCTCTGTTGGTCTTACTGTGGAGTTCCTATCCCTTCTTGAGTCCTGGATCCTTTCCCCAACTCTTCCATAGGACTCCCAGAGCTCCAATCAATGTTTGGTGGTGGATCTCTGCATTTGTTTCAATCAGGTACTAGATGGAGACTCTCAGCAGACATTTATTTATGCTAGGCTCCTGTCTACAAGCATAATAGTGCATCACTAATAGTGTCAGGGATTGATGCTTGCCCATGGAATGGGTCTTAATTAGAAACGGTTATTGGCTGGTTGTTCCCTCAATCTCTTCTCCATCTTTATCTCCATATTCTTGAAGACAGGAAGAATTTTGAGTCAAAAGATTTATGGGTGAGTTGGTATCCTTACCCTCCACTGGTAATCTATTTGACTACAGGAGGTGGCCACTTCCAGTTACTTCTAGGTGTGTCAGCTTGAATCACTCCAGGATCAAGTGTTGGGAGAAGCAGGAGAGAAATCCAGCAGTCCATAGGAGAATAAATGGAAATCTAGTGACTGTCTGGAGTAGGAAGGTGGAGGGTCATCTCTAGGACATGCCAGAGACCTGGATGGTAGAGGCTCCCAGGAGTTAACCTTGCTTTATGGTATGTAAAATATGAAAAATCCAGTATAAGTAGTTAATATGTTGTTTCTCACAAACAAAAGTTACTGGATAATGCATACCTATTTAAAGAAATTGCTTGTTTAAGTGTATGAGCTTTGATTTTCAGTTTTCTTTGCATTTATCTTAAGTTCCCTAGCTGCAGTTCTAATATGTACTTAACTCACTGTCCTGCCTACTAGACAAGATTAGCTTACTCTGCTCATCCCACAAGTGAGCTGCATGTTTCTGTTGTCAAGTAGAACTTTACACTTAACTAAATATGCTGTTCCATCATCTCCTCTTGGGTTTTCTGATTGTTTTATGGAGATACAGTAACTCTTCCACATATGTTAATGAAGAAAATTTAGTTTAGAAATATTTCTTGGTTCATTTGTCTCTCGTTCAACAATATTCACCAATATAGACTTACTCGTTGATGAAAGAACACTGATAATGCCATGGCTAAGGATTTATAGTAAAATTCACATTTTAAATGCAGCTGCCTTTATAAAATACCAAAATAAACTGATTCATCACTGGCTTAGAAGAGTTATGAAAGGATCAAAGTGCTGGAAACCTGTAAGTAGGAGACTAAGAACCAGAACAAGAGTGCTGCAGACAAACAAAGAGCCCGGAGAGAAAAGGTCTCTTGCAGTTCAAGGAGGTTTGTTTTCAATCTCATTTTAGACTCCAACAGGCCTGTGTGTATATGACTTGCTTTCAGAGATGGCCTCCTTGGAGTGAAACTGGATTTTCTGAATAGTTGTCAAATGTGACATTTTTTGCCATTTTGCAAAAGTGGAAATTGCTCACTGGGGATGAGAGTGTTTGGTAAGTTTAAGCTCAGAAATTGGTGTTTGGAGAATTAGCCTTTCAATGGATATCTTGTGAGAAGTTTGAAGATATTTGAGAACTTTTCTCTTCGAGAAATACAATTTTAAAAGAGTGTATACACCAATCTTTCCAATACAGATGGCACACACTTGTCAGTAGTGTTTGAAGTGTTTTCTATGTAGCTCATCTCAATTATACAGATCTTTTTTCTCTGTGTAACTGAGAATTGGCAGGTTTCATCACCTTTGATGGCTATTCTTGCTAAAAAGAGTCTTTGTTTTAAATTTTAATGTGTTGTTTATTTAATAAAATATCACATTATAACTTTATAAAACAAATAATCAAAACATTATACATTTTTTCAATTACTAAGTAGGTAACATATTGACTACATATATATATATATAAAATTGTCATTATAATAAATAATAATTATGATTAAAACTTTTAAGAATTATTTGTCATATAACAGAGGGAAAATGCTAAATGAGTGACATCAACTTAAGAGTTAAGTGTCACATGCAGTACAGTGATGTAAAATTATTAAAGATAATTATTTACAATAATTTGAGGTAACCCCAAAATCCAGAAAACTTGTATCTGCACCAATTTAAGTAAAATGTATAGAAAAATTTTGCAAGAAAACATGACAAAAGTTTTATTTGTTTACCACTGAATGGTGGTACAATGAATGACTTTTATTTGGTTTTTAAATATTACAGAATGTTTCAAATTAGTGTACATGAATAAAACATTAAAAGTCAACCAGAAGACAAAATTAAAATTTATGATTAATGAAAATGAATAAGTAAAACTAACAATTTTTACTTTTTCTTTCCCACTTACGCAGACTCACAGTGGTAACGATTATCTGTTTATCTCTGGATCTCAGCCAGTGTCTGGTTTATGAACTCCCGACCTGCACATTGAACCAACAGTTATCTGTCTAAAGATAGCTAATTCATGGGTGTTTTACATGCTACAAATGCAAGAAATGTGTATTCATTGTCTCCTAAATACTGATATTCTTTCTAACATCCTATATTTTAATCCTGACTTTACTTAAAAATACAGCCACAACCCAAAATTCCACTACACTCTACCTGCCACCATGAATTACTACCAGCCTACCTTATTTTTGTTCCCATTAGCAGAATCTAAGTGGCATAGCCAGAGGATGACATCAGGCACATCATATCATATTTATTGTTGAGGCAATCTACGTTGTCTGTCTTGGGTCACACAGGATGCACTGGCAATCTGGCCATTATTGTCTCAGCCTTTGCTAAATATTCTGTAAGTCACACGTTCCAAGTGCAGTAACTGAGTAGCTACAGTCTTCAAAAGTATGTATGTTGTCATGCTAACACATAATGATATGATATTTAAGGAGACGCTTTTAGCTAGGTTATTATATCAGGAAACTGGAACTCTGGGAATTTTCACTCTCAGCTCTTTTCCACTTTTATCACATAAACATACTTCAAAATGTTGGCAATTTCTGTCACTGAAGATTTCTTCTTTCCTAAATCAGAGGCACACCAGTGTATATTCCAGTCTACATAGCCATGGCCATGAGAATAAAATTTATGTTAATTAATGACAATTAAGCCTATTTTATTTTGTTACAGCATCCTAAACAGATCAAAACACTACTGATAAGTCATAGCTTAGCTATTCCAGTATCAACCTCTGTATGCCTGTCTATGCTGTCACTATCATTTCCCTGCCTATAATTTATTTTCCTACTACTCTGATGTCCAGTTTTTTACACCAATGAGGTGAAACTATAGTTTCCCATAAGCTACTCAAACATTAATGTATATATGGATTTATATATAATGTGCAGATAAGTTTAAATTAATAGTAAATTGATTTCAAATAATGCTAAATGACCCCATAATTTGATCAAGTCAATCAGTTGAAAACCTTCTAAAGCAAAGCTGTGGCTTCTTGTAAAAAACATAAACCTAGCCTATGGATATAAGCCTTAGCTCTTGTGGAGTTCAGTTTTGTTTCCTCACAGCATCCTGTGCTTAAGAGTTTCCCAGCTGCTCTCCAGAGACATGTAATCCTGTATGACAAAACTGTTACCCAAACATCTACATCTTCTACATGCAACATTTCCTACTTCCTTTTTGGGGGGGAAGAGCTTGGTTCAGATCACTAGTTTTTCCACATAGTATTATGATATTTCAATCTTAAAGTCTTGCTTGCTTTTTTGTTATATTTAAGCCTTGCCTCTGTAAGGTAAGACATATGTGTGTGATTTGTTCTCACAGTACTGCTGCTGTGGTGTCCTGACCTGGTCTTCAACTCCTTGTGCATGTCCACCAACAGAAGTCCTTCTGGTGTCTGACAGAGCTGCCAGGATTTTGTCTCAAGTCAGAAGGCTGAGTAAGGGGCTGGCCATCTTGGAGATTTGCCACCTTTATTACATTCTACCTATATGTCCACCTAAAGAAAGTCTTAACTCTTAGTCTCTCCTTCCCTTCTCTCAGATGTCACTGTGACTGATTTTTGGGCGGTTGGGGGCAATGACCATGTCTAGCTGCTTTGAACATACAAAGGGTGGACAAGGAGGGATGGGGCAGATGCAGCTCTGTCACTGTAGTTAAAAAGAAACGGTGCCTTTGCTCATGCTTGTGGTCCCAATATGTGCTCTGAAGGGATAGTGTTAGACTTGACATCTGACTTGCAGTGTGAAGTTAAACACTCCCTAACTCTGGAGAGTGCTTATGTTACTTAATTATGAGTAGGTTTCTGGATTAGCTATTGACTGTGGTATTTTTACCTCACGAACTTTGGGTTTCTTGGCTGGGTAAAATGTTACATCAAAATGGAAGATTTTTCCATCTCTTGTAGTGTTATTATCCTAGTGTAAGATCCCATTTTCTTTTTACAGTCTCTGTATCTTTGTGTCTGTCTCTGTCTCTGACTCTCTGTCTGTCTCTCCCAAGGATTACAGGCTTATACAGCCATGCCCAGTTCCTGCAATTGACTGATATGGGTGCTGGAGATGGATCTAGGACTTTGCATAAGCTAGATCCCCAAACCATTCCGTCTTTTGTGTCCAGAAATCTTGTTCCTTTCATGTCAGCCACTTCCTCTTTCTCCAGTGAGCACTTCCAGAGGGCTTCTATGTATCTGGTTGCTGGGTGTCCCTCTGAGACTAACATAGGTCCTGCAAAGCCAGTCATGTCTACTTTTGCACACATCCTCTTTCATGCTCTTGTATAGTTTTTTTTTTTTAAGAGAAAGATGCAATAGATTAGAGACTTACTTCTTGAATTCTTAAAAACTAAGTGGTTGTCTCTCTTCTTGCCCTCACTTTACATTTGAGGTATGCAGCAGTTAATATCCAGGCACACACTCATCCTGAGCATTGTGTGCCTGAGCCCTGGGAGGTGCTTCATGGCCTTTCTCATTTTCATTTAGACTTAATACAGTTTTCCATTGTGACGTGGTATTCCTACCAAGTGCTCTCAGGTGGTTTTGCTTTATTTCTCCTCTCTATTTTCTATGTGTTTTTTTTAAAATTACTATTATCTTTAATTAGTTTTGAAAGTCCAGTCATTAGCCCCCACCAGTTCTGACCGCCAACAGCTCCTCATCCCATTCCTCCTCCCCCTAACCTTGTCTCCAAAAGAATGTCTCCATACTACCCTCCCCCCCTCCCCCCCCTACACACACGTACACTACTAGGCCTTCCCATTCCCTGGGGCCTAAAGTCTCTCAAGGGTTAGGTCCCTCTTCTCTCACTGAGGCCAGACAAGGCAATCCTGGGCTGTATATGTCCCGGGGCCTTCAGTCCAGGTAGTCTATGCTACCTGGTTGGTGGCTCAATGTGTGAGAGATCTCGGGGGTCCAGGTTAGTTGAGACTGATGGTCGTCCTAAGGAGTCTCCCTCCTTCTCAACTTCTTCCAGCCTTTCCCTAACTCAACCATATGGATCCCTGACTTCAGTCCTCTGGTGGCGGTATCTGCATCTGTCTCAGTCAGCTGCTTGTTGTGCCTCTCAGAGGGCTGCCATGCTAGGCTCCTATCTGAAGGCACATCATAGCATCAGTAATATTGTCAGGCCTTGTAGCCTCCCCTTTAGTTATATCCTAATTTGGGCTGGTCGTTGGACCTTGGACATTATTTCCCTCAGTCTCTACATCTTAAATCATTAAAAGAATTTGAAAGAGTTTAAAATATTTCATTTAGAATACTTTTGACAGAAAATATAGCACGAGGGTGCAATTCGTGATAAATACTAAAACTTACAATACGTATATTATAAAAAAATTTTTCACTGAGTACTTAAAGGTAATTGATAGTTGAGAATATTTTTAAGAAGTCTAGGAAATTATCGTTAGAAAACATGCATTATAAGCATTATGAACATATAACAGCAAAATTGTATGTGTGTGTGTGTGTGTGTGTGTCTGTGTGTGTAAGAATTTATTCTCAGAAAGGACTAAAGGAAATGAAGAGGATGGCAACCCCATAGGAATAACAACAATATCAAACAACCAGAGCTCCCAGGGTCTCAACCACCATCCAAGGAGTACACTTGGCAGGATCCATTGCTCCAGCTGTATATGTAGCAGAGGATGGTCATGTCAGGCATCAGTGGGAGAAGAAGCCCTTGGTCCTGTGAATGCTTGATGCCCCAGTGTAGGGGAATGCAAGGGCAGAGAGACAGGAATAGGTGGGTGGGTGGTGGTACACCCTCATAGAAGCAGGAGGAGGGAGGATGGGATAGGGGGTCTCTGGGGAGATTGAAAAAGGGGATAATATTTGAAGTGTAAATAAATAAAATATCAAAGGAAAAAAAAAGAATTTTTTCTCCAGTTCAACTTCAAAATACTGAAGTTAATGTAACGTCACAGATCATTTATCTGTAGGAAATGCATTCTTATTAAGAGGCTTTTAAATTAAATTTATATCAACATGGGTCTTCTGTCTTGTGATATTTCTTCAAAATTCCTTTGATTCCTTTTTCCTTTCTGTCATTTCAGTCTCTTTCCTCCAACTTTTCCTATACACTTATGGCTCCTCCTTCCCTCATCTATCCTTTCTTCACTTCCATTTTCATGCACATATCTGAAAATCATTACTTTATGCTTTTACTTCCAAGGCCCATATTCACAAATATGCTTGTGAATACTTACTCTGGTCCAGAAAACATTTCCCTAGCTTACATTCAGCTTAATGACAGACTGTATAAATACAGCTCTCTACTCAGTGACATTTAAGGATTATTTTGCAAGCATAAGTAGTTTCTTTGATTACTATAACTCTTGTGTTGAAACAAAAATCAAAGGAACTTGGATTTTCTAATTCCAGAAAGTAATAATGTGCAATATGTTATAAAAACAGATATAAATTATGGATGATATTTTCTATGTAACTGTGAGTTGACTAGTATTTTGAAGTAAATATTGAAGATTCAGAGTATACATGAAAACAAATATGAAACTATTCTCAGCTGTAATTCTCAATTTGCTGAGAAGAAAATTTAAGATAGCAAGGGTAACAACAACAAAAGAGATGGGGGAGAACGTCAAAGCACACACATCTTGACCTCATCCTAAGAAGTTCAGAAGTTTTATTTTCCAGAAAAATGATTACTGGAAGAATTGTTGAACTTTTATAAAACAGCCCACATTTTTGCATATCATTAGTTCTCTATGATGCCAATTGGCTGATATTTTATGCACTCAGAGTACCTGCTATCTGTCTTTTCAGATTTGTGACACTATCCTTGTTTCCAATCTCCCTCCATTCAGTAATTGTAGACACGTAGCAGAAACAGCAGAGACTAAACTGCCACAGCTTCTGAGGTCATACAGCTGCACTTAAAGCTAAGTGATATTACTCATTCTAAAAGAAAAATAAAAGGGTGATAATACATTGAAGATTCTTGATCTTTTGCAAAATGCAGGAAAATAGATAAGTTGTCTGAGTCATTACAACAGATAAAGTAAAGTACCACCCTTAAGGCCCAAGACCCAACCATGATGTGAATTACAACCTAATAAATTTGTACACCATCTTTGTTCTACCATTATTCAGAAAATTCTATGCCAGGCTTTTATGAGAAATTGAGGTATGGTTGACTTAGCCCTGGCTTCATGTTTAATCCATTCACAGAAGATCTAAACACTAAGTAACTAAATATACTTTTGAATGAAATTAATTCACCATTTTGCTAATATTTATTTTGATGCTTAGGGTGAAGTGAGGGCCATTGTATGCTAAAGATGTGCTTTCCTATTCTTAGGCTACAGTATTGGTTGTAGTTTCCCAATTTAGATGAGGTCTCTCTCTCTCTCTCTCTCTCTCTCTCTCTCTCTCTCTCTCTCTCTCTCTCTCTNTGTGTGTGTGTGTGTGTGTGTGTGTTTATGTCTGTCTTTCCCTCTCTCAATGTAAGTGTATAGATTTAATGTAGATTTAAATATTGTACATATAGTTCATCTCATAAAATATAAGTTATACAGTGGATTTATTTTTATCTTAAAACATGTCATCATTCTGTAAGCATATGTCCTGGCAAGAGGGCAGAGACACTTAGAACTATCAGTCTTTTCAAAGGCCAGGCTATAAAGATAAAGGTGGCATAAAAATCACTACTGTCATAGAATGTTTAGTGTGCTCAATTTTACCACCAGTTTCCAATGCAGAAATTTACATCTTCTGACTTATGAACAGAGACGTAAAACTATGCCTACTAGATAAAGAACAAATGTTGTTTTAAATGGATGAAATGGATGGGCAAGGCTTTTCATGATACAGTAACCACTGGTTACAAACTCTGAGATGTTCTGTCAGGAGAGGGAAAGTTACTCAGTACTAAATGGGACTGCTTTTCAGGTTTATATCAAGATAATAACCTATATTTCTTTACTCAGAGAAGTTGAAAATGATACTCCTATCATAAGTTTGAGTTCATGGAGGAGAAACAGAGATAGGATTTCTCTCTTTTTTTTAATAGGATATTTTCTTTATTTACATTTCAAATGTTATCCCCTTTCCTGATCCCCCCAGAAGACCCGTTACACCACCCCCTTTCCTTCTGCTTCTATGAGCGTGTTCCCCTACCCCACACCCACACACTCCCACCTCTCAGCCTTGGCATTCCCCTACACTTGTTCATCAAGATAGGATTTCAAGTCACATGCTGCACTTCAGTGAAAATGGTTATAGTATGGAAGCATTTTCAGAGACATCAGTGATAAATTCATCAACAAATGAGAGAAAAGTCACACATGAATTAAAGGTAGATTCAAGGTAAAATTCATGACTCTTCTTTCCTTGTGTCTACTGTTCAGAGAACAGCTGCGATTCTACATGACACTTTTTCTACTTCAGAGCCTGCTGTAGAGTAAGTAGTTTCCTGAGACTGTCTATACTGCAGGGAAACAACATAATATCTGAAGTTAAAAACTCAAAATAGCTTCAGGAAGTCCCTGAAATGGAGTAGATTCACTAGGTCCCATCTTCCTCAAGAACATATAATCAGAAAATACTGCTGATGGTCACTTTCAGACAAAAGAATCCTCAAAGAAGACTCAGACAAGACTAGGTGCCCAAGGAAGCAGAAGAGTGCCAAGCTGCCTAGAAGAAGGTTAGATTGACTGAAACCCTTAGAAAGGATACTCTCCAATCTGTCAGAGCTGCACTCATGCTGTGCAGTGTACTCTGACTTTTGTCAGCTCTAATTCATGCTGGGGTTGCCTTTGCTACTTTTAGTATCCTGTCACCAATATTCCTGTAAGTAAACCCAAGAAAACTCATTGGATCACAAAGTTAGACTTTGATAGTTTCCATATTTTGGTCTGTTGTGACTTCCATTTGCTTCTGGGGAAAGACATGTGCATGCTATGTCTCTCAGGAAATGTCTTATCACAAAACCGATTAGAAAAATTATTTAGCTGTTTATGACTGATTACAAAGAGTCTGAAACCACACATGAAGATTTAATCTGAAGAGATCTTAAACAATTAATTTTATAGGCAAATTATACATCAAAGATGAAAAGGCACCATGGTTGTGCACAGGTAGAAAGCAGCTATGACTTTGAAACCGGATCAAAAGTGCAGAAATAATTTTTATTTCTAAGCAGCAGTCACCAGTGTATTCTGTCCAGGAGGTTCCTCTTGATCACAGATAGTGTAGGCATGAATATATCAAATTGACATTGGAAGTCACAGTATTTGTATGTAATTACTTTATTTTGTAAAATTAATAAATGATCATAAAAAAGGACGGGATGGAAGAATTGCTCAATGGTTAAGAACTCCTCTTCCAGAGGACCTGAGTTCATTCCAGGTACTCATTTCGCATAGCTTACAACCATCTGGAAATCTAGCTCTGGCAGAGAACTTTCTGATTTAATTGGAAATTGTATACATGTTGTATATCCATACACAGACATATACACATAAATGGAAATGATAATTTTTTTAAATAAAGTAACAGTCAAACAGGTACAAGGGTCATGCAGTATGAATGCCTATCTCTTTTCTCAATGTTGGATAAAAGGAAATTCTATCGTCTTACGTATTTTTGAGTATATTTCATCATTGATAGAATTAAAAAGCAAATCTATCCAAAACTGTTAGGTGACAAATAGCTACTTAAGTAACTCAATGTGAAAGAGGTGGAAAGTCAGATGAACATACTCCAAACTTTATTTGACACAGCCTAATACCAGAAAGCACCAATGCAAGTGTCAACTCTGACAGCAGGGTGGTGGCAGTCAAAAGGGAAAGCTTACTAAGATTAAAACACTTTACATCTCCACATTTTAAAACAACATTGTGCCATGTAAACCTTTTGTTATTGTCTTTTATAAGGCTTGTCCTTTTTCTTTTTTATTGGTTATTTTATGTATTCACATTTCAAATGTTATTCTCCTTCCCAGTTAAACCCCCTACCCCATCCCCTGACTCCTCTACCTCTTTGAGGATGCTCCCTCACCTACCACCCCCTCCTGCCTCACCACCCTAGCATTCCTCTACACTGAGGAATTGAGCCTCCACAGGAGCAAGGGACTCCCTTCCTATTGATGTCAGATAATGTAATCCTCTGCTACATATGCAGCTGGAGTCATGGGTCCCTCTACATGTACTCTATGGTTAGTGGTTTTGTCCTGGAAGCTTTAGGGTGTCTGGTTGTTTGATGTTGTTGTTTTTTCTATGGAGTTTTAATCCCCTTCAGCTCCATCAGTCCTTCCCTAACTTCTCCATCGGGGTCCACACTCATAGTCCAATGGTTGGCTGTATGTATCCACATCTGTATTGGTCAGGCACTGGCAGAGCCTCTCAGGGGACACCTATAGTAGGCTCTGGTCAGAAAGTGCTTCTTGACTACAGCAATAGTGTCTGAGTTTGGTGTTTTCAGTTAAGAATGCTTTTAAACTCTGGACAATTTCTCCGACCCCCTTTTAAGGCCTTTAGATGAAGGCTGGTAGCCTAAGTGGCTTGAAGATTAAGCTTCAGGAAATGTGTATATCATGTATTTAATTACATTTTACGAATTTTAGTTTTGTGGTAAAATATAAGAACTCAAGTTACTCAGAAAAATAGACAATATCCTCTATCATTTCTTCAAGAAAAGGTCTTGAGATTGTTCATTGTGGGAAACACATTTAAAGAAAAGGATTAAGTATACTAACAAAGGTTTTAGAAGGAGCAGGATGCAAACCAATGCAGCATAAGCACAAAGTCTTTTTAATCATGTGTGTGGTTTAGTACAACAATATATTGGTACCTTAGCAATTTTCTAATTTTGAAATGGGTGTATTTCTGACTTTAGATATTCAGTCATGATCTGCTATTGTATGCTATACATGGGAAATAAGAAGGAAATATGAAAACTACAATATGAGGACAAAAAACATAAAAAATACTTTTATGTGAGATGTATATCCCAAATGAACATTGATAGACAATTATTTAAACATCTTTTGGGGGTAGTAAATTATAAATCCTGAGAATCAGGCAGCAGAGGCAGAAAGATTGCAAGTTAATGGCGATCTTGAACAATTGAGTGGGATCTTATTGTTAATTCAAAATTGCAGGGAGAGCTGCTAATGTAGTTTGATGGGCAAAACATTGCCTAAGATGAAGAAGGCATTTGGTTGAATTTTCTTTCCAAAAATAAAAGCGGTGAGATCAGCAATTTACTGGATATAATTTGACACCTTAGTAAAATTGTGATGGAATCAAATTTAGCAAACCAATTTCTATATCACATATCTTATGTCCATAGCTCATTCCTTTTCAAATTAACACATACTCAACACTGAAAACCTTTTTCAGCATAAAGGTATTATATGCTATAGTGGTTACCTTTAGTTGAATCCTGAATAAATACTCAATGATAATCTTTATAAATGATATAACTAAAATACCTCTTAGAAATGGAAAAATAAAATATCCGACTACATAATGCTTAATTTCATCCAGAAAAAAAAATATTTGACAAAGGAGAGAAAGAGTAGAGTGAAAGCTACAGTATCTGGAACATCGCTTCTTTATTTTAACTGATTAATTTCATTCTTTGAGAATTACTTAAATAAGGCTGACAATATTCTTCAGCATTGGTCCATATCTTCTCATTTTCATACTCTTTCCATGCGCGCTTTGGTTATGTTCTCTGATCTGTAGAGACTTGGTATGAATATGTTTTTTAGGATGATGGTCACTCAGCTGTTTTATCCTCAGCATGTTGAACAGCTACATTACAACTCATTCCAATAGAATTTTCTATGTTTAAGGCTGAAGGGAAAAATTCTCTCTGGGTGTGAGTATAAACATTTAGAAACAAGTACCTTCTTCAGGCCCAAGAAAACCTCAGCCATGAAACTGTAAGCAAGTTTATAGTATCAGTATTTAATTACCTCGTTTGAAGGAAACCTCACTTATATACAGAAAGCAGCTGATTAGCCTAATATTAGTTGTGCTATTGCACCTTTCAGCATTTGGCTTGGAGGTTGGTATTATAGTCTACAGTGAGTGTTCATAGCTGGGTAGCACTACTGATACCCAGGCAGCAAGCATAACATGAAAATCTTGGCACTATTAAAAGTGGTTTATAGGGAGGAAGCATTCAGCTCAGGTCCTGCTTGGTTTCTTTACATATTACAACTCAGATGTATAGTAGCTTCAGCAACAAAGTTTTATCAATTAATTTTAATCAGTAAACAATAGATTCAGGAAGATAATATAATATAGGAATGGCCTCTGTTTAATCCACGATCAAAACTCATAAGAAATTATATAATATCCAGCACTATGATTTTTGTTTTTAGTCCATGGCTATTAGGGGAAGCTTTGCCTATACTTACAGCATATCTGCCGTGTGTGTGTGTGTGTATGTATGTGTGTGTGTGTGTGTGTGTGTGTGTGTGTGTGTGTGTGTGT
>NC_034594.1:119871555-119874344 GCF_900095145.1 Mus pahari
TATTTCACCTCCAATATTCACCCTCTATATGCCCCATGTTTTATATGTCAACTAAAACACACACACACACACACACACATACATACACACACACACACACACACACACACACACACACACACACACACACATACACACACACATTATGACATCTTCCACTCCAATTGCTAGTTTCTAGATTCTGGCTTCTATTGGTACCAAAGGTAAAAACATATCTAAAAATCGACCTTTAAGTGAGAAAACTCAGGTAATCTTTTTTCAGTAACTGTTTTACTTCCTTAGTATATTTTTACAGCTTTAACCATATATCTGTGAATGTTATGATTTCATTTTATATTTTTAAATTTATAATTGAAGATTTTATGATTGCAGTATTTTCATTTTTTATCTCCTGAATTAAATTTCAGTGTGTATGGGTGCCAGGTTTTCAATATCCATTCTTTGGCTGATAAACATCTATTTTCTAACTGTTCTCTGGGCATTGTGAATAGAGCAGCAGTATACTTTATGAACAAATCTGTCTATAATATGATAGAGAGTCCTCTGTGAACATGCTCAGGAGCTGTCTAGCTGGACAGGAGTGATTTACTTTTATAAAGTTTCGTTTCTTCTTTCTCTTTCTTTCCTTCTTTTTTCATAGATAAGGATTACAGTTCTGGAACAAAGTACAGATGCTAAAGCAAATGTCTAACAACTATGTGGTTTTGTAAAAGATATAAAACATATGATTCAGGCCTATTCTCCATCATTAACATATTCATTTGCAAAACAGCCATCCCATATATAAGCCTGTTTATTTTCACTGTTCATCTTACTGTACACTAATTGCTTAGACATTATTTCCAAATAAAAATATAACACATCAAGATAACTTCTTCCTTAAAGTTCAATGAAACAACAGCTACAGCACATTAATTTTATGACCTAAGTATTTGGTTATATAAGCAAAAATTACCATTTATATAAGAATTTTGTTCCAAGGACAAAGGAGCTAGATGACACAGAAAGATCCAGGGTGTCTTCAGTCTTTTGTTTATTTTGAACTGAGTAATAATTAAACACCCTATAATGCACTCAAAATCATAATGGAAGATACTTTGTCTTAGAGAAAAAGATGTAGTGAAGAATAATGTTCTACCACTTCACACACAGTAAGTGCTGCGTTGATAGATTAACAGGCCTACTGACTGCATTAAATACAAAAGACTAAAGTATTAGCAATAAGGTTTGCCAATAAGTGTAGGTATTTGCATTTGATAATTACAGCACTCTAAGCAGACATTCTGAACTTCATTCCAATATATTATGCCCCCTCCAGATAAATTTATAGATTCACATGAACAGAAACACTTAGCTGCATGTAAAAGAGCAGTAGTTAGTTGAAATACATGTGTACAAATATAATATAATTTAATTTAATATATTTATATTTTATAACATAATTTAATGATATAATTAGTATCTAAAATATTACAGACATGTACACTTATTACATTGTTTGGAGCTTTAAAAAGAGAAAGTTAGTTAGCTTCATGTTTTTTTTTTATTCCTATTCTTCAATTATATGAGGCATTAGTACATTTCAGCTGTTTCAAAGTTCACACTAACTCTATTTTGTTATTTGAGGATAATTGAGTATCAAAGCATAAATGAAATAGTAACAAAGTATGTATAATGCACCTCCTATTTGGCAATGCACTTGCATTCTTAATAGTTTTTCTTGGCTCCTCTTCTTCCTTTTGCACAAACCATATACCTGAGCACAAAAACCTCTATCTTTTTATTGTTACTCCAAATTTGGCTGATTTACTCATTTGCCAAACTATTTTATTTTGCCTAGGAATGATTTGTTTGGAAGAGAAAATACTTTTATTCTTAAAGCTTATATTATCCAGTAGGAACCATTTACTTTTCCATTGTGATTTTATACCATTTTCATATTTATTTTCTTAAAGACAACTGGTATGGTGCTTGTTTTCTTTTTCAGTATATATTTACAGAAAAGTCGAAATAATATTTTTGTAAAGGAAATTCCTTACAAGGACTACAGTTAATTTTACATCTCCAGAATTGAACCAAAGATATATAATCTCTCCTTCTGTGTCTCTCTCTGTGTATCTCTCTGTCTCTTTATGTCTCCGTCTCTCTCTTTATGTCTCTCTGTCTGTTTGTCTCTGTCTCTCTTTCTCTCTCCCTGTGTCTGTGTGAATGTGTCTCACATGGATACTCACACACAAACATGTACATACAAACATACACACAAAATCAAAAATACAAACAAGTAATATACTTTAAAGTATATACTCTATGTAATAAACTTTAAATTCCTCAAACTGAGTAGTATTCAAGTGTTTTATTCTGATGAAAAGGGGCTTCGGAGAGAAATACACAATGTGAGAACCAAAATCTTCAAATTTAAAGAAATGGTGATAAAATAAATTGTTCTGGTCAAAATGCAAAGGTTTCAAGAGATGCGAAAGTCTTTCAATAGAGTTTTGTTTGTTAAAAGCAGTCCTGGATTCTTAGTTGGTAGAGTTGATTGACCCAAGCCCTAGTATATGTGTTTGATTACAAGGGATCTCACAGCAAAAGGAGAGAAACAACTCATAAAACATGTTCTCTGATTTTTACACTCCTAACTTCCTCCACATATCCAAATAGATAAATGTAATTAATTTAAAAAATATTCCTGACATTTGTATATTGGTTTCACTCAGTCACTGAATTTAGAAAGAAAGCAAAGAGAGAGAGAGAGAGAGAGAGAGAGAGAGAGAGAGAGAGAGAGAGAG
>NC_034594.1:119874397-119877978 GCF_900095145.1 Mus pahari
AGAGAGAGAGAGAGAGAGAGAGAGAGAGAGAGAGAGAGAGAGAGGAAGAAAGAGAGAGAAAAAGAGAGAGAGAGTGACAGAGATAGAGAGAGTGATAATTAATCTGAGAGCTAATAAGAAATAAAAATATTTTCTATCCTTAGCTCTCTCAAGTGGAAACATATGAATTTTTTTCTCATTATATTTTAAATTTATTTTGCATGCACATGGTGTGTGTGTGTGTGTGTGTGTGTGTGTGTGTGTGTGTGTGTGTGTGTGCATTTTCATACCATGGCACACTTGAGGAGGTCAGCAGACAACCTGGCATATAGGCAGCTCCTTTCTTCTATGGCTGTGTCCCAGAGAGACCACTCAGGTCACCTTCATGACAGTAAGTGTTGGAACATGGTGATCCTCCTCACTGGTCTGAGCAGCTTGTCTTTAGATTTTGGAATATAAATAAAAATATCACTAAAATATGAACATAATACTAGATATGTAAATAGTGTAATGAAATTTCAGGTTGAACATTCATAATTTCTTCTCAAAACAAAATAAAGAAAATGCATTAAAATATTTTTTCACATTCTATAACAGTTTTATTTACTCTATATTTTTTAACTCTTTGCACAACTTCTTTCTCAAAAAATATGTACTTTATGATGCATAACAGTAGCAAAATTAATGTCATGAAGTAGCAACAAAAATAATTTTGTAGATAGGAGACACCACTACATGAAGAACTGCATTAAATGGTAGCTGTAGTAGGAAAGGTGTGAATTACTGTTTTCCGCAGTATATTTATATGTATATTCATATACACAACTACATTTAATTATACATTCAAACTTTTGAAGAATATATATATATATATATATATATATATATATATATATATTCAATACGTATACCATCTGTTGTTTATATTGATGCTATTTCCAGGTTCTAAATACAGCTGCTCTTGAATCGAATATACTTTTGTAAAATAACTACTATTTGAAATAAATCATGTTACATACATCAGTATGTTGAATTTTATTTATTTAAGATTAAAATATATCTATTAATGGATCTTTACACTTTCCTTTTTTAACCAATTTGTTATTTATTGACTTGTGTATGGATAGCTTACTTCTTAGTCTAAATAGTTACAAAGTCAAGGTGAAAATGAATACTCACAATCAAATTATTTAGAGTAGAATGTGAAACAGGAGAGTTTTTATTTTAGTGTTTAATTTGTTACAGAAACTATTAAGACAGGTTTTTGTACTACACATCAATTTTGTTATAGAACATGATTCATCATTAAATTTCTCATTACACATCTATATAAAACTGAAACAAAAGAAGGAAGAACCATGTTTTTCACTAGATACCATCATAATTGAATAGCAATGGTTAAAGTTTTATTTTACTTACCGCTGGAGATTTGTTTGTCTTTATTCCAAAGGCTTATTATGTATGTTACAAAATAAACCACTCTTTCAAGTTAAGTGGCTAAAGTTTAGATCACCTTGTTAATAGAGTCAAAAAATTAGATAACAGGAAACCATGAGTTCATTAATATAAGCTTTCTATTGCTTAGCATTTTCCAATGGCATCTTGCTTTAAATTGCCTGAATTGTCAAAATACTTGTCTGACATTTTCTATTAAACACACTCTTGATTACAAAAACATGTCAGGAGTCTTTATTTATTACCAAATAATTAGATCTCCATACCTATTAATCATCCCATACACAATTATACATTTTAGTGGATCAATAGAATGCATTGAACCCCAGTCCAGTTACCAAAATCCTATACCTTACCCAGTTTTAAAGAGAAACATATCCAGTTAATTAAGCCATTATTATAGTTTTCTAAATTGAATTAGTAAAGATGATACATATATTTAGAATTAGAGACCCTGAGAGCAAAATCTGAACCTCCATATATCAATAAGTTAGACAAATACAAGGGTTAAATTGTTATTCTAAGTGCTTTAATTTAAATCAATCATTCATATTTTATATATATATATATATATATATCAGAATTTTATTAAATGTTATAAAATATATTAGTGAGTACTTTTAGTGCAATCTACCAGATCTCAGTACTATTTTATGAAAGGGAATATATTTATTTCTTACATGTATGTATGCTGGACATACCTGTTAAAACAATTAGGAAGTATCATATTAACTTGGAAAATGGCTTTCATAAATAAATTAATTAATTGAAATAATAAACTGTACAACCGCAAACACTTTGAAGAAGTCTATATAAAATCATTGCAGAGAATAGAAGTTTATACATCATTGAGTTGTTCATGGAGAGCTGATTTTGATGCACAGTATTTCTAAAGGAATATCTTTTTTCCCCCCAGGATATATGCTTTAGATAAAACAAAGCACATGTAGATGAGGGAACTAGAGATGGTAGAAGAAAAATGTATTAATATTAGATAGAGAAAATATAGCATTTCAGAATCAAACTCAAAGAAAATAAATTTGATTAAACTTTATACTAAATGTATTACATTAGTATTAATACTTTTGCCAGTTTTAGAGAAATTTATGAATGAAATATTTATAATAAGAAATAGCTTTAACACAGGCAAGATTTTGTTGCTCTGTCATAAACATACTTTCACATTTGTAGCAGGAAAATATGATACTAGTTCTCATAGTTTTTCCCTGTTGATATTTTAAATCAGGATTCCCAGTTAGCACTTATGGTATATGCAAACAGAATGCATATTTAGCAAGCCATTCTTATCAATGTCAGCACCATACTTTTTAGAATACAGTAGTCTAAAGGGTTAGACTTTTTCTTTAAATCGTTTATTAAAATTGCTATATATTTAATTGAATTAGATTGAAATATTCATATAAGTGAATATCGTATACTGAAGTGGTGGTAAAGTTATTTGAATAATTGCAATTTATATAGATAAATACTTATTCTTATGAATGTTTAATTAACAATATGGTCAAAATATATATAGTATCTTGTGAAATAAACTGGCTTTATATATTTAATATCTAATTTTTATATATGAAGATACAAGATATTTTCAATATTCCATTTTTATGCTTAAAGCACCATTGCTAGATCTATACACAATAAATAAAATATATTGATAAGTGTGAACACTTATGACACCAGAATGCAGAGATAAGTGCAAATAACTTTCTTTCATTTCTCATGCTGTCTCTGACTGGAGTGTGTCCCTCCTAACATACTGATTGTGTCAGAACCCTTCAGAGTCCAGCTGTCTCTGTAATCCTGTGATTCTGGGATCCTGTAATCCTGAGATCCTGGGTGTGTCAGCTCTCCTGGGAGTCAAGCTTCCTCTGTAATCCTGTAATCCTGGGCATTTCAGAGCACCTGGGAGTTGGGCTCCCTCTGGGTATTTGAAGACTGGGTGCAGAGCCAGTACCCCAGGTATGCTCCAGTACAGGTTCAGAGAGAAAGGAATCCATCCTTGTCACTGGCTGGGTGAGGGTTCCTGCATCCCTGGATCCTCAGGGACCAGTGCTCCCAGTAACTGGGGCACATGTTGTGGCCACTGAAAGATCCCCCAGAGGAGACCCTCACTCAAGTCTCGGGAATAG
>NC_034594.1:119878333-119898260 GCF_900095145.1 Mus pahari
ACCAAGGCCCTTGAATGTAGAGGTCATGCCTTTTAAATTTTTATTCTTCAGCCACCTCACCTGTGATCCTCAGCATGTTAGAACACCTGGGTGTAGAGCTTCCTCTGGGCATTGTGGGACTGGGTGCTGAGCCAGATGCCAAGGTCTGCTCAGGGCACATGCTCAGACCAGAGGGCTCTCTTTCTTTAATGAATAGTTTATAGTGAGGTAAAGGGGCTGCAAGGAAGAGTGGACAGAGTTAGGGGTGAAATTTATGGGAGAAGAATGGGTTTGTACTATGTTCTGTGCATATATGACTGTAAAGGGTGATATTTTGGGGGAGGCTGGCACCTAACAGTGGGAGACAAGGTTGTCTCTGACTCTTTTGCCTGCTCTTGGGATCTTTTCCTCCCTACTGAACTGCCTTGCACAGCCTGCATGTGAGGGTTTTTCACTAGTGCTACTCTTCTTTTAATTTTTTTATTGGTCATTTTATTTACTTACATTTCAAATGTTATCCCCATTCCTGGTATTCCTACCCACCTGCTTCTATGAGGGTGCTCACCCACCCATGTACCCACTCCTGCCACACAGCCCTAGCATTCCCCACACTGGCACATCAAGCCTTCACAGGACCAAGGGCCTCCTTTCCCTTTGATGCCAGATAAGTCTATCCTCTGCTACATATGCAGGTAGAGCCATGGGTCCCCACATATGTACTCTTTAGTTGGTGATTTAATCCCTAGGCTCTCGGGGGGGGGGGTCTGGGTGGTTGATATTGCAGTTCTTCCAATGGGGTTGCAAATTCCTTCAGCTCCTTCAGTTGTTCCCCTAAAAAGCTTCTGTAAAGCAAAGGACACAGCAATAGGACAAAATGGCAACCTAGGGAATGAGAAAAGATCTTTCCCAATCCTACATCTGATGGAGGGATAATATCAAAGATATTCAAAGAATTTAAGAAGTTACACTCCAGAGAACCAATAACCCTATTAAAAATGGGGTACAGAGCTAAACAAATACTTCTCAACTGAAGAATCATGAATGGCCAAGAAGCACATAAAGAAATGTTCAACATCCTTAATCATAAGGGAAATGCAAATCAAAACAACCCTGAGATTACATCTCACACCAGTCAGAATGGCTAAGGTCAAAAACTCAAGTGACAGCAAATGCTGGTGAAGATGTGGAGAAAAAGGAACACTCCTCCATTGCTGGTGGCATTGCAAGCGGTACAATCACTGTGGAAATCAGTCTGGCTGTTCCTTAGAAAATTGGACATGATACTACCTAAGGACCCAGCTATACCACTCCTGGGCATGTACTTAGAAGATGCTACAACTTGTAATAAGAACATATGTTCCACTATGTTCATTAGTGATATTCTAATTTGTTATGCTGTGTTTGGGTGATATTCTTAGGAGGCCTGTTCTTTTCTGGAGTGAAAAGGAAGAGGGGTGGATCTTTGAGAAAGATGAGCTGGTAAGAGAACTGTGAAGGTTGGGGAAGATGAAAATGAATAGAATGTATCAGAGAAGAATAACAAAAAATAAAATACAAGGAAATTCTAAAGCATTTACAAATTTTAAATAAAAAGGAAAATATTGTGTAATTACATATTTCATTGAATTTATCCTTGAGTGTTTAATTTTATTTCTTGTTATGTATGAGATTATTAAATTCTGTTTTATATTTTTATTGATATATATGTATATATACTTGGTATGTATATATTAATATGATTTCACTGATGTGTAAATGGACACAATGCACATCTCTTATAGTATCCTATTTGGGCTTTGATTTGATATGACAGCAATAGTAGCTTAATAAAGTAATTTAGCTGAATTTATCACTTTTAAATTTCTGGGGAGAATCTTAAAGATTAAATTAGTCTGTGGAATCCAATAATTAAAGCTATTGAGTAGGGGTTAACTTTGTTTAAAATTTTAGATTCAATTCCATGTAGTAGTTTTAATTTATAGCTTGACACACCCTATCTTGGAAGAGTGTCAATAAATTTCTACTTATTGGTTTTCTACATGGGTTTGCCCCTGGGACATGTTCATAAAGGATTGTCTTAACTAAATTAATTAATGTTGTAAAAGCCAGCACACTGTGGGCCTTACAATCCTTAGGAATGGGGTTCCTGAAAGCTGTAAGAATTAAAAAACAAAGCTGAGCACCTCAGACAAGCAAGTCAGCAAATATGCTATTGGCTGTGGATGTGATGGGAGTGGCTGTTTGAAGTTACTACCTTGACTTCCTCACAGCTACGGATAAATAGATTCCTTTTCCCAGTGAGTTACTTTTGTCTTAGAATTTTACAGCAATAGAAGTGAAACATAATCAGGACATAAATTTGTACTTGGAATGGAATAATGCTTTGATAAAAATGATTTTGTAGCCTTTTTGCTTTTGAACTATTTGGGAGAAGACTTTGGAAAATTAAGGCAGAAAAACCATTGAATGTCATGGACAGGGCTTAATTTGCTATATTGTGGAAACTTTGAATATAAAAGTTGTGAGATGATCCTTCCTTCAGTCTCAACTCCAAACTTTGTCTCTGTGACTCCTTACATAGGTATTTTGTTCCCCCTTCTAAGAAGGAATGAAGTATTCCCACTTTGGTCTTCCTTCTTCTTGAGTTTCATGNGTTTTGCAAATTGTATCTTGGGTATTCTAAGTTTCTGGTCTAATATCCACTTCTCAGTGAGTCACCCAGGGATCCATCCCATACTCAACCACCAAAACCAGACACTATTGTATATACCAACAAGATTTTGCTGACAGGACCTTGACATAGCTGTCTCCTGTGCCTGGCAAATATAGAAGTGGATGCTCACAGTCATCTATAGGATGGAACACAGGGTCACCAATGAAGGATCTAGAGAAAGTACCCAAGGAGCTGAAGGAGTCTGTAGCCCTATAGTAGGAACAACAATATGAACTCACCAGTACCCCCAAAGCTCATGTCTGTAGCTGCATATGTAGCAGAGGATGGCCTAGTCAGCCATCAGTGAGAGGAGATGCCCTTTGTTTGTGAAGATTTTATGCCCCAGTATAGGGGAATGCCAGGGCCAGGAAGTGGGTGTGGGTGGGTTGGGGAGCAAGGGGAGGTGGGAGGGTATAGGGGATTTTTAGAGAGGAAACTAGGAAAGGGGATAGCATTTGAAATGTAAATGAAGAAAACATCTAATTAAAAAAATACTGAGATCACAGCTTCCAAAAGAACCCCAGTTCTGAGATAAACACATATACCAAGCTGATGAGGTTTGATGAGGTTTTAGAAAGTAAACAAAGCTGGGCAGTGGTGGTGCACCCCTTTAATCCCAGCGCCTTTAATCCCATCACTTGGGAAGCAGAGGCAGGTAGATTTCTGAGTTCAAGACCAGCCGGGTCTACAGATTGAGTTCAAGGACAGCCAGAGCTATACAGAGAAACCCTGTCTGGGAAAAAAAAAAAAAAAAGGAAAGAAAGTAAACAAGACTCTTAGAAAGTCAAGGGTAGGTTCTCTCCTTGTGATATTCTGTCCAAATATATGTTTCCTTATCTGGCTTGGGCTCAAGAAGTACTTGTGATTATTAAATAAAGCAACACCATTGAAGTGATCCCTCCTGTGCCTCATTAAGACAACATGACATTTCCTCTTCATACTCAGCACGCAAAAACAGACATCTTTGCAATCCAAGTAACCCTGGCACAGCAAAGCTTCCCTGAGGAGAATTCAGGAACCAGAATCAGTCAGCATGGTGAAATTTTTGAAGAGAATCCGAGCTCATGTAGCAAAAGGAGGGAGCCTCTTCTTATATCTTTTGTGGAAAAGGGTGCAGTGAACATGGCAACAAATTGCAGGCTCTCTTGATTTTCAGGTTGGAAACGGGGAAGGAAATTGAAGCAGACTGTGGTACCTCTTTGATTTAAACTCACTCCCTGGGTGAGAAGTCAGGACTCAGGTAAGTTGACTAGCTCAGGACACACAGACAAAGGCTCAGAATGATGCTTGTCAGTATGTGGGAAAAGGGAAGTTGCTAAAAAGCGGTATCTAGATTTGCACATTACATTCTTTCAGATACTTTATTTTAGAAAAACCCAACTCTATCTAATATATTTGCATAAAAACAATGTACAAGTCAGTTTAGGGGAGGCAATGGCATTTGGAGCTGGACTTTCTAAATTCAAATTGCAACCAACATATATGCTACTGGGATTTTTTTTTTTTTTTTTTTTTTTTTTTTTTTTTTTTTTTTTTTTTTAAATTTCAAATGCTATCCCGAAAGATTCCCATACCCCCCCCCCCACCTCTGTTCCCCTACCCACCCACTCCCACTACTTGGCCCAGGCCTTGCCTTGTGCTAGGTCATATGGAGTTTGGGAGACCAAGGAGCCTCTATTCCCACTGTTGGCCGATTAGGTCATCTTCTGCTACAAATGCAGCTAGAAACACAAACCCAGGGGGTACTAGTTAGATCCTGTTGTTGTTCCACCTACAGGGTTGCAGCCCCCTTCAGGTACTTGGGTACTTTCTCTAGTTCCTGCATTGGGGACCCTGTGTTCCATCCAGTAGCTGGCTGTGATCATCCATTTCGGTGTTTACCAGGCACTGGCGTAGCCTCACAAGAGGCCACAATATCAGGGACCCTTCAGCAGTATCTTGCCGGCATGAGCATGAGCATTAGTATCTAGGTTGGTGGCTGATGATGGGATGGACTCCGAATGGGGTCCTCTCTGGATAGTCCATCCCTTCATCCCAGCTCCAAACTTTGTCGCTGTACCTATAATTTTTCATGGGAGTTATGTTCCTCATTCTAAGGAGGAATGAAGTATCCACAAATGATCATCCTTCTTGATTTTCTTCTGTTTTCCATAATGTGTCTTGGATATTCCGCTACTGGGATTTTAATAAATAACCTTTCTCTCATTTATTCTTTCTAAAATACTGGGAACATCCACATCTTCTACTCCCTATTTCATTTTACACCTAAGTATTCATATATATCTGATAAGACTTTGGAAAATACACGAGGAGTTTCAAAGTATTGCAATTGATTGTTGGAATATAGAAAATATTCAGTAAATTTTAATAATTCCATTAAATTATTTCAGTAGATCATAGCACATATAACTAAGACTGATTATGAATTTGAAATTCATATGCGTAAATTCCTTTCATTTCAAACTGAGCCTCACATAGAAACATGATTTCTTTGTGTCTTTTCCCTCAACATGCTATTTTCTCATGTATGTAAATGTTATCTATTGGTACATTTCAAAGATTAGAGTTACATGCATGTTTGTCTTTCATATTCCTGTCAAGTTATGGGAATAATCTATCAAATTTATATTAAAAAGTTGTTGAATAATACAGGTCATAAAATTATTTATTAAAGATGTCATTATAAATCAAATCCCCTTTAAGATATCTTAATGACAGAGTACTTACATCTAACTTCAATATTAGAATTAGCTGAATTTAAGTTAGTGACATAAAGAGAACGCTGGCCTTATTTCAAACCATTTTGAGAATTACAAAGGCATTTTCCATCAATTCTATTTTGGTCAGACTAATCAAAGAACTGAGTGAAAGAAAATAAGAGGCTAGTGGGTTCTCTTTCCATCAGTCTCTCTAGGAACTCTAGTTTTCCACACAGATGACAAAGGGGTGGCCATTGTTTGGCATGTTGGGACAATTGCTTTGTGGGCTCTAATGAATAACAGATGGGCTGAGCTGTGAGGGTTCTGTAATGAGGGTATTCAGGTGACTGGTGCTCATACAGCAACAGGAGCAGTCACAGGAAACAAGTGATCTGTGGGGACATTTGTCAAAGGAGACAGAAATTTCACCTCTCGTTTGCTGAATCTTTGACTTTAGTATCATTTTCAGAACATACCAATAGCAAAGAGTGCTCATAAATTTTATACTGGTGCCATAATTTTGAGTCTTTATTAAAAAATATGGATTTTAAATATTAGTACAAATCAACCACAGAAAAACAGAAAAGTAAACTGTAGCCATGCATCTCTTATTCTGGAGAGATGCTTAGTATTTTTTAATTGTGATGAATTTAACTATTACAGAAATTCAATCATGGAATAACAAAAAATGAGAAGCAGTTCATGGATCACACACACACACACACACACACACACACACACACACACACACCAATGTTACTAGTCATCTAGAGTAGATCAATGGAGTACTGGATGTCAGAAACTTACCTATGTACCTGTGGTTATTCTGTTGAGTCAGCATATTATTTATTTTAACATAATTTTGGGGACAATAAAATTTCATATATTTGACCTTGGGGAAACAAATGTATAACAACTATATATATATATATATATATATATATATATATATATATATATATATATATATAAAAACTGGGGCTAAAAGATGTGTGTCTGGAAAGAAAATTGAGCAATATAAACCATTTATATAATCTAAAATATGTGATTATTTAATGGCGGTAGGGCAGTTATCTTATTGTTATAAATAAAAAAGTTATTGAATAAAAAGAAAAATAATGTTTTATAGGAAAATAAAGATAAGAAATTTCACAAGGTTATATTGTAGTTTTTGGGTGACAGTGAAAAGTTTTTAAGTTATTTTTCAAGTTATCAATTTAACTCTTAAGGAATTTGTTCCTTTTATGAAATATGGCAGTTGGTTCAAAAATTAGCATGCTCTACCATTATAATTTTATTTTTTATGAATTTGTTTGCTTGCTTACTTTGTTTTGCGGAAGGTATTGTTTTTTTTTTTTTTTTTTTTTTTTTTTTTTTGTAAGGTATTATACATTTCTTTTTTTATTTTTTTTTTTTTTGCCTGCTTTGCAATATTATCTCAATTCTTCTTCAGTAAACATAAAATTATACTCCTAGCAGTTTAGATTCCTTCTCAAATCACCATTCCAGAGCTAATGTACCTTGGTAAGCCTATTCCACCTTCTGTTAATGTATTGCAGCTAGTGTACAGGAAGCATAACATGGAAGTGTATTTATTATTGTTTTCAAATAAAAGACTCTGTTTCAGAATTTTGCTCTAGTCAAAGCAATTTTTAGCTACAAAGTTGTAAAGCTCAGTATCTTCCTAGGAATGATAGAAACCTGTCTTATCTATAGAATAAAATGACTGTTACAATGGGCAGATGCATTGAGAACTATAATAAGTAATTTAAATCAGTCAATATGTTCTATGTTCAACCCTGTGAGACTACAGCACGATGTTTTGAAAATATGCAGTGATATCAAGGCAAATTGTGAAACAGCAGGTAAATAATGAGCTTCCTAGAAGATTTAGCAAGGATGTTCGGTTCAAATATTATATAAGCTAGACTGTACTATGCATTATACCATTTCACAAGAATTTATAATTATTTTTTCTGAAAGTAAAATGATAAAAGGAAAATTAGTTGATTTAATGAAGTATATCTTTTTGTGCCCAAAGAACATTTATAATCAGAATGTTCCAAGGAAGAACATCTTAACGAGAAGTTAGAGCCATACTGTAGTGCATGCATGTAATCTCAACACTTTGCAAGTAGAATCAGAAAGATGAGGAGCAAAATGTTATCTAAGAATATATAGCAATCACAAAGCCTGCCTGAACTCTTGAAAACTCTGTCATAAAACAAATAGGAGAAAAATTAGTTGAATACATCAGCATCTAATGTTTAGTAGACAAGAGACAAGCAGATAAAGAGCTTGAATCGGTAATACTTCATGAAATATATTTCGTTATGATATACGTTGAATCCTAGATAGCTTGATATTAATTTTTATGGACATATGATGGCAGGATATAAGCAATTCACAAACTATTTTCAATTAACTTTGTATTAAAATAAAGTTTAGAAGAGGCTTATAATCATTGGTAGTAAATATAGTTTAGGAATAAATGTGTATTTGAGAATGCAAAACACCAAAACAAAGTTAGGTTTATTTATTTCATCAAAGGTTTATGAACATCACTTAAAGTGAATTGAAATTGCATCTTTTTTTATCTTTATAAAGATAGGTTTATATTTTCTGTTTGCTAATCTGATCCCTATGATAATGGAAAGGTTAATTTTAATAATCTCAAACTCTATTTACAAGTTTTATGTAGTAAAGTTTATTTTAATAAAACATTTTTTATATGTGTATGGCATGAAGTTTTGGAAATATGACTATGTTTGTATAGGACAGTAGGTTTATCAGTGACCTCATAGTGATTATCTGAAAAACATCAAACACCACCCTTTGGGTGTAAACAAAGAGTCTGTCAATTCTTCCTTTTCATTCTGGTGAATCTTTAGTTTCAAAATTATTAAGCAGGTTACTGTCTCATAAGGGAATCAACTGGTAAAGTAACATGCAATAATCTGGAATATAAATGTTATTGACAGACAGAGAGAGAGAGAGAGAGAGAGAGAGAGAGAGAGAGAGAGAGAGAGAGAGAGAATGAGAGAGAGAATGAGAGAGAACGAGAGAATGTAGCAGAGGTCTGTGGAAGGCCAGAGAACTATCTAAGTAAAGAGGCCAGCTGGCACATATGCCCTGCCAAAGAAGCATGCCTGATTGGATTGTTCGGAGAACAGAACACAGCAGAGGTTGAAACAGACAACTTCTGACTCTTTTAACTATGGTAGGTGTGGAAGAGTGATTAGGTTTGGACTACATAAAGGATGGTAGGCATTCAGATTCAAAATCAATCAGAAGCATCAATACCAATGAAGAGTTTACAATTAAGTCTTCACATGAGTTAATTTTGGACAAAGAATAGGAAGGTTATTGACACCATACCTTTAAAATTGTTAAAGTTTTGTCAAAGACAACATTTTCAAAGTCAAACCCTGGCACAAGGCTGGGACTTAGTCAATTAGTGTTAGAAACTTAAGGTTTTGCCTTTCAACTAGAAATATCCAAATGAGTATCTAGATTTGCAATGCTAAAAAAATAAAATGCATGCACTTGTTTTATGCTTTGTTGATAGGATTATTTTTCTCAGATGTTATTCCTCTCCCATGAGAAGGTTCTTCACACATAAGCAGAAAATCAAAGCATGGTTCCGATTTGAAAGAAGGAATGGTATATGCCAGTGGTGAAGACTCGTAAAGAAGCAGATGTGTAATATCAGCAGGTCTAGAGATCCAATGGATAATATAATAAATTGAAATATGAAAATATCACTCACTTTGAAATTGCTGTTAAACTCCTTCTTGCTATAAAAGACAACAAAGTTGTGCAACTATCTGGTTTGAAGGACACACTAACTAGCTCACTGTTAGTATTTTGTCACTATATTGAAGGGCATTGCAAAATGTTTCACCAATACTGCTTTGACCAAGTCCTTTTATCTATAATAAGAAATCAATACATTTAAAATATGAAAATGTAAACAACTTTTCTAATTTGCATCATTACCCTATACTTGGCCAAACTTAATAGAATTTAATTGAACTACACTAGCAATAGAACACATTGTAGACAAAAATCCAGCCTTCACAGTGCTCTATTCCATTAATAACCTGATATCATGAACTGAGAGTTATTTTTTTCTTGACAGAAACTAGTATAGAAATTATAATTCTGTATTTTCCATGAACTCTGTGTAATAATACATTTCTTCATTTTTCATAGTTGTTTGTTTATATTAAGTGGTTGTGGATGCTTCCAAAATTACTATACCAATAAGGAATATAAACATACTTGAATATATTATATATTCTAGTGAGTATAACTAATACCAAATTTCATTAAAGTTAAATTAAGTATTCCAAAGAAACACTGAAGCAAATTTACATATAGACCATGCCCTTGAAATATTGATAATTCTATAGATACTGAAGCAGCAGCACATTCTCATGAAGATATTATTCTTTTTCACCAACTGCTTAAAATTTAATTTCCTACCCAGCCTTGTTCATTATTGATAATGAGAAGCTCTCAGTTTGTAATGCATATATGCAAACATGTATACTCAGAGCTTCATCTAGAAAAGAACACTTTGTATAATTTGTTTTCATTTAATATTTCTTGCTACTCATCTACAAAGCCTAAAAAAAACAAATCACAGTAGTCAGTTTCATAAGATGTTCTCAGTTACATCAAAATATAAGGCTAACTTAATAGGTGGAAATTTTTATTTGATACTGCCAACTTATCCCAATATTTATGGTTAGAGATATTTTCAATCATCGAGAAGAACCTACTATTGTTATATTCCCTAAACAAATATAATTCATAGCTATTCTCTAAACCTTTTTCTTCTAATAAGTATAGATATCACTCCTAATCAACGGAGCTTCTGATTTCACTAGATGTAGGTGGACTGTTTTAAAAATCCACAATCATTTAAAATTCAGATGGTGCATGAACTTTGAATACAGAGCTTTAATTGGTACATCTGCAATGTTATCTTTATATCTAAGACTCAGGAATTGTGGTACAAGTGATGGAAAAATTGTAAAGACCATAAGACCAGGGTGCCTGTTGTTTGAGTCACTTTATAGATGTGAGAATGAAGAAAAACCCATGCAATCTTAACAATAAAGATACTTAAATCAGACCTAGGTCTTCGGCATATATGTTATGGTTTTTAGCTTGCTGTTTCTGTGAGACTCCTATCAGAGGGAGTGGAGGATGTGTCTGACTCTTTTGCTTGCTCTTGGGACCCACTCTCCTACTGGATTGTTTCATCCAGCTTTGAAATGAGGATTTGTGCCTAATTTTATTGTATCTTGTCTTGCTGTGTTCTAGTACTAACCTGTGAGGCCTGATCTTTTCTGAAGGGAAATGGAGGGAAGTGGAGTGGATCTGAGGGAAAGAGGAAGAGAGGAACTGAGAGGAGTGAAGGAAGGAAAACTGTGATAGAGAGGGATTGAAAAAAAAAACATGAAAAAAATTTAAAAATCACATAAACAAACAAATGAAAATACAAAATAAAATTAAAAAAAAGACATTCATAAAGACAGCAGTGAACCTACCAAGTCAGGGAAAATTTTGAAGAATTATAGGTAATCAGTAGAGGCTGTGAGGGATAATCAGTTCTTTAAGGACAAAGCTGATAATTTATCCTTTGAATTACAAGCATGGTTGAGAGTTTTAAAAATCTTTTACAAGCATTTTATTATTCATATCCATGAGATTTTTCAAAGAAAAGAGAAGGAAAATTATGATAAGATAGAATGAATTAGTGAAAACAAACATTTTTAGCATACAAAATAGAACTGCATGTAAAATTTGTCTTATTAGGTTTCTATTGCTGTAATAAAATACCATGACTGTCTCTAGCTAGGAACTGAAGGGGGCTGCATCCCTGTAGGTGGAACAACAATATGAACTAACCAGTACCCCCTGAGCTTGTGTCTCTAGCTGCATATGTAGCAGAAGATGGCCTAATCGGCCATCACTGGGAANAGAGGCCCCTTGGTCTTGCAAACTTTATATGACCCAGCACAAGGGAAGGCCTGGGCCAAGTAGTGGGAGTGTGTGGGTAGGGGAGCAGGGGCAGGGGGGGGTATAGGGAACTTTCGGGATAGCATTTGAAATGTAAATAAAGAAAATAAAAACAAAAACAAAACAAAAACAAAAACAAAAAAATTACCATGACTAAAAGCAACCTGGCAAAGAAAGGGTTTATTTGCCTTAAAATTCTCCATTGTTAACATAAGTCAGTAAATGAACTCAAGACAGGAACCTGGAGGAATGCTGTGAAGCAGAAGCCATGTAGGAATGCTAGTTCATAGCTTGGTTTCCATGATTACTCAGCCTGCTCTCTTATAAGAGGCAGGGCCACTCGCCCAGGGGTGGCATCACCTATAGTGGACTGAGCCCTCCTATATCAATGGCTTTTCAAGAAAAATGTCCATAGACTTACCCACAAACAATCTGGTGGAGGCATTTGCTCAACTAAAATGTCTTCGCAGATGACTCTAGCTTCTACAAAGTTAAAACAAGCAAACATAAAATAAACAAATCCAAAGTTAAGCAAAATGGGAACCAGGACACTGGACAAAGTAAAGATTATAAATTGGAAATAGAAAATACACAGCAGTCATGTTGGCAAGATTTCATCCTGATATTAGGAATTTCAGTTTATTACATCTCCAAAAAAATTATTCTTATAGGAATGTTGTGTTAAATAAGGCTGGAATATAGTAAAAAAGCAGAAATATATTTTTCAAAAATAAGTTGTTTCTTAGGTTTGAAGTAAATAAGAATATGTGCTGATCCAAGTATCTCAGTGCATGTCAGAATCCTCAACATCGAGGTTGCTGAGGAAGGAAAAACACTGTTACAAATAACAATCAAAAGACAAAATATATTTAATTGGTATCTATACTTTTTAATTTTTTTGTTTTTAAATTTCATTTTATGTAAAGTGTCAAGGTAATCCAAAGAACTTTTACACAGCATTGATATAATAAATGTCTTTAATACTATTTATCTAGCCTCTTTTAGTATAAATAAGTATTAATCAAATAAATTGCTATTTATGCTACTTTAAAGGCACCTTAAAATTATTTAATCCATCACTTCAACCATTGGAGATATTTTTTTAATGTAAAATTAAAATTTTCAATTGTTTACAATGTACCGAGAAAATGAGTTTGGGGAGTACATTTTCAGGAATTACTTCAATTTACAGTAAAGTCTGTGAGCATGAATGCAAGCCGAACTGCCACTCCATATTTCCTGGTAAACTCATCTTTTTCAAAACCAGAGTTTTAAAGTGTGAGCCAAGAGTTCTGTACAATTTTCCCCTGCACAGCCTGGACTGCGTTTGTATATTTTACTGCCTTTGTCTGCTATGGCCATCGGGTTGGGGGTTCTTTTCACCTGTATTCATAGCATAAAAACAAATCCATCATATGATGAAAGGTAGTTTGCTGCACCAAAAATATGGAAGATGATAATACTAGAGAGTCAAAGTACACTTCAAGAAATACAACTTCCCTGTGCAAATCCTGTCCCTGATAAAGATTTTCTTTTTTATCAAAGGTACTTACCATAAATGCTCAGTTCATCCCTGACTCCTCCTCTGTAATTCTTTTGCTGTGTCTCTTTTGGAATAACTCAAACTGAGAGGCCTAAATCAGGTGACATTTTCTCCTTTTAAAATGTTAAACCAAAGGATAGAACTACTTCATGCATAAAATATATGATGTTCTCAAAGGTTTAATACATCAGTGCGACTTTACTTGTTTTAATATATTAATAACCCCTTCCTTTCCTGGTTGATATTTTCTATATAACTAGAATAAAATTTCAAATTTAAAAGAAATGTTTCACAATATTTTAATGAAAAATTCAGATTACATCTGCAGAGTTTAAGAAAGCAATTCTTTTTTATTACATTTTTTTTGTGTGTACGGATGTTTTGTGTTTTTGTATGTCAGCACAACACTTGTGTGCTTGTATATTATGAAAGCCAGAAGAGGAGTCAAATTCCCTGTACCTGGAGTGACAGACAATATTGAGCCATCATGTGGACACTGGAAATTAAACCTACACTCTTTGAAAGAGCACCCTTCAGCTACTTAGCTGTATCTTCATATTTATTACATGAATCTTCATAGGCACATATAAAGATCATGAAATTATTGTATGCTGTTAATTTATAGAAGGGCATATTTAAATGCAAAAATCACTCAAATAATGGGTATTTCCCATTATGAGATAATAAACAATTATTATGCTTAATGCTATAGGTTGTATAACTTCCTAAATATCTATTATGTATCAACAGCTAGAAAACACCTTTCCTTTATACAGTTTGCATTTTGAAGCTAATTTGAGATTACTCAAGACCTAAGCTATACTACTCCTAGGCATATATGCAAAAGATGCTCCATTCTAATCACAAGGAAAACTATGCTCAACTATGTTCATAGCATTTATTCATAATAGCCAGTGTTTTATTTAAGGCTTTATCTCTCTGAAGAGACAACTAGGACAATGCCATCTCTTATAAAGAACATGTAATTTGGGCTAGCTTATGTTCAGAAGTATAGTTCATTATCATCATGGTGGGACGCTTAGGAGCTTTCATCCAGACATGCTGCTGAAGAAGGAGGTGAGAGCTCTACATCTTGATCTGCAGGCAGCAGGGAGAGACTGTGCTCCTCACTGATCATTGCTTGAACACATCAGACCTCAAACCCAGCCTCTACAGTGATATACTTTCTCCAACAAGGGCACACACCAACAAGGCCATACCTCCTAATAGTGGCAGTCGCTATAACCAAGCATTCAAACACATGAATATATGGGGGCTATTCCTACTTTCACCAGAGCTAGAAACTACGAATAAACTAGATGTTCTTCAAACAATAAATGGATAGAGAAAATGTGATACATTTATATAATGGATTATTATTCAGCTGTTAAAAACAATGGCATTATGAAATTTGCAGGCAAATGGATGGAACTAGGAAAGAAATCATTCTGAGTGAGGTAACCCAGACCCAGTAAGAACAACATGATATGTATTCACTTATAAGTGGACATTAACAAAAAAACAAAGGATAATCACAGATTCAGAGAGGCCAAATAATAAGAAGAGACAAAGGGAGTTGGTTCATGTATCTCTCTGGGAATAGAAAATAGAACAGATTTTGTAGGTGAGAGTAAGTGGTGGGGAATGTTGAGTGAGATACTATTAGGTGAGATGATTGGAATTAGGAGGGCATTTTAGGGGATGAGATAGAAGTCTAGAGCAGTGGAAACTCCTAGGAATCCACAAGGGTGAATAGTGAAAATTTCTGGTAATGGGGACTAAAGAGCCTGAACAGGCCATCTTCTGTAATCAAGCCGTGCTTCCATTGCAGGAATTGGAACACCAACTCAGGCACAAAAATCTGAGAGAAGAATAAATTAAAATAATAAAAATAAATAAAAGTATTGAAGAGTTAAGTAGGTTGTTCTACTGTACTTCTTTGACAGGATTCGAGCATGATTTATACACATGAATAGGGTTCCTGCTTCCCCACAGGCTTGGGTATTTGAACACTTGATCTTAAGTTAGTAGCCTGTTTGAAAAAGAACCATTAGTCTGCCACAGCTTTCTGGAAATAGTGTATCGCTGGGGCAGGTTTTAGAGATAATAGTTTCCTACCATTCCTTGTTTCTTCTCTCCTTGTGTCTTCTCTATCTCACTAGAAGTGGAGGCCATAATAAACTCTTCCTTAAGTTGCCTTTGCTTTCAGCAGCATCACATATTCTCAATTTCAACTAATAAACGGTATCTCCCTCCCAAAGAAGCCATGAGCTGCCCTTAATTGGCAATAGCCCCTTCAGCACCACTAGCTAACCTATCAAAATGCCATGACTTATCTGGGGTGTACTTCTGGGTAGAAGTCCAGTCTGATGCAATCCCTGGACTATAGCCATCTTGTGATCTACCCAATCCCTAGACTTACCCCAGGTCACACAGCATCTACATTGGTCACATCATTTTGTTACTGGCTGTACTGGAGCCAGCCTTCTGAGATTGATCATGGATTTACATATTGTATATCAGCACAGTCTGATCAGATTATTTTATTCATTACTTATATAATTATTACATTTTTCATCAAAACAATATGCTTGGCGTTTCCTTTTATTTACATTACAAATGTTATCCTCTTTCTCAGTTTCCACCCCAGAAACTCCCATACCAGCCTCCCTCCCCCTGCTTCTATGATGGTGCTCCCCCACCCACCTACCCACTCCTTCCTGCACACTCTGGCATTCCTCTACACTGGGGCATAGAGGCTTCACAAGACCAAGGGCCTCAAAGTTGCAGAATAAAACCAGAAGATGAAATTCACTATTAACTACAAAAGTACTTGTTACTATTAATGTTACTTTAAAATTATGTACTATGTCACTCTTTATTTCACAAACACAGCAAAAATGATCTACAGTTATGCATTCACCTATGTATGTAACTCTTGAAGTCTACCTAATTCACACAACATCACAAGATATTCTGCTCTATTCTTGTAGTATATGTAAGCCTATTGCTGTTCCTTAAAATGTATGACATAGAAATTTTGACAATTAAATTTATATTTTCCATTAACAGACTTTTTGATGATACCATACTTTATAGATCTTCCATATTAATACCTATAACAATGCATATTGTGTTATGTTACATGTATTAAGTTATAATACATTTTCGATCATTTTTCAGTGTCATAGAATATTTCTTACATTCTGTATGTATTATAGATGTAAATACAAACCCACATACATTGTCTTTCATAACTCTCAATGTGGTAAAACAAATATTAAAGACATAAATAAGAAAACCTACAAAGCTCAACAGTACTAAAACATAAATCACCATTTTATTTGATTCAAGGTCAGGGAGATTAAAACAATTACTGCATTATGATTAATATGGCAAGGCTGAGCAGGAGAGTGGTTTTTGACTCCTATAATGAGAGAAGCCAGTAAGCTAAATAGAGAGAGAAGAGAGCTGGGGGCAGGGGAACAAAATTACCAACATATGGGAAATATTAAAATTTGTCTAAAGATAAAAGAAGTGATGGAGTGATGACAGATAAGAAAGAGTACCAGGGTCATTTAAGACTATGCATTTATGGAAAGCTATGAACAATTCTAGCTATTTTATCCTTAATATGGTGCGCAAAACTCACTCTCACAGGCTCTGTCTATTATACATACGTATCTGCTTACACATGTGAAAAAGCATTCACGTTATTGTAATTCATTCTTTGTGAATTATGAAGTACAGGAAGGCTGAAATAGAAAAACAATTACACCTGAAATTTAGAAAGTATTCTGATAATTATTTTGTTAATTATTTAACTGATGTTTTAGCAATACAAATACATATTATTGTGAAAGCATTGATGTTTGTTAGATAATCTCATAGAGGTAAAGCATTTAGGACAACATATCTGTTGTCGACATTATAATATTCTTTAAATCTCTTGTAATTTCTAGTATGTATAACATATCTAGCTTAATTTTAATCTGTTTGTGTATTTAATACAATACCTTTTAATAAAGATCTTACATTCATAATATAATAAACTATATGCTATAAACAAAATCCATTTTAGAAAATAAACTACAAAATGTAAATTATTAATCATGTTACCCCAATTTATAAGTTTATAAATGATACCTAGTTTGCTTTGCCTATTTCATTAACAATAAAAGTCATCTCAGGAGCAAATTTTTAAATCTTAAGTTAGGCTATTTGGGGAACATAATCTCTGAAATAAGTAATCAGTGTATATATACATTCACATACACACACACACATGCACACACACACACACACACAATCAAAGGAATAACTCTTGCTTTTAGTCTTTCCTTCTGTATAAATAGCTGTATGAAATTAGCACACTGGCAACTCAGACCTCGCTAACACGACCCTCCAATGACTATAAACACTTCACAGAGAGATATAGCTCTATACTAATTACTTTTTCAATGAGCCACATTATCAGAAAAGCATTTCTATTAATATTTCACCTTGAAGATCAAAATGAAAATTGTATTCACATAACACTTTCCCATAAGTGTTTCTGTTTACACGACATCCATTATTTTCTTTCTGAATAAGCAGATTCACTGCCATTAGCTTGCCATGGCTGTGAATATATTTCAGTTCTGCACATAGGAGCAGGAAGTAAGATGCCTGGAACACAGCCATAGAGTGTGTTTTGTACTCTGATAGATGTTTCTTTTATTTAGAAAAAAAATAGATTGAACGCTGACTTGGGGGAAATATGAACAGAGAATAAAATTGGTTAGCAACTCAGCTTCAAACACCACTGATAGTATTAACAGAAAATTGAATACATGCATACTCAACTTTTTTTTGTCTTAATTGTAGCAAATTTCTACCATTCTATTACTGTTTTCAAATTATCTGGAGTGAATTTCATAAAATTGAAACATTTAGTTATGCTTTATCTGAGCAAGTAAGTTGAACACTTTATAAGTCAAATTGAATAAGTTGAATTCCACTTTGTCTTGTCATTTAATATAAGCTATGACTATGCTACACTCATATTTAATTTTAACAGGTTATATTAAAGCTAGTATTGAAGGTTAGTTTAAAATGTCAACACAAACTAGAAGTCACCTGGGAAGACTCTCAATGATGGGTTGCTTAGTTTAGATTGACCAGTAATCGTCCCTGATAGGGAAATTTTTGTTTTTGTTTTTTTTGTTTTTGCTTTTTGTGTTTCTTTTTTTTTTTTTTTTTTTTTTTGCATGGGTTAATTGAACTGGGAAGAACCACCCTGAATGTAGGTTGCACTTACTAAGCACTGCATTAGTAGACCCTGAACTGTAAAACACCAAAACTTGAAGACATATGCATGCACAAATGAGTTCATCATCTTTCTTTCTGCTCTTTTCTGTGGATGTGTCTAGATGCTTTAGGTTTGTTCCTTTGTTTTTCCCTTGATGTCGGACTGTAACCTGCTGTATCAGCTACTTTTGTGTTGTGATAAAATGCTATAACCTTAGGAATAAAAAGTTTATTTGATTATTATTCCAGAAAGATAAGAGTCCACTATGGAGCAAGTGTCAGGAATGCTGTCATGTTCAGGGAAATCAGAGCTTGGGTCACAGGAGAGAGTGTGAAGTAGAAGTGTCCTGAAGCTTTGCATCTCAGAGCCAGTGAGATCCTTGCTCCAGTTGTGCTGCACCAGGCATACCTTCCCATACAGTATCACCATCCGGGACTCAAGTATTCAAGTACAAGGGACTATGGAGGAAAATTTACTCAAACCATTATACATGGAATGGAAAGTCACCTTTTCAGGGATATATTACTGTACCAACAGAAAAGAAATTAAAATTCTACTTGGTTTAATGCACAGAAAAAAAAAATCTCAGAACACAATAAGAAACATAGAAACTGTTTGCCTTGCCATCCTGAGGGGACTACTGGAACTCCAAAAGCATCATGCTCCCTTTTGGAGGCCTGAGTGTTGGAGCAGGAAAAACATGCTTGTAAACCTCCCCATCAATCCCTTCCCCATTGGGTCTACCTGGGGTATAAACAACCTAGGTGACCTTTTGACTGTGCCCTGACTGCCATTGTTAGCCTAAAACAAAATCAGAAATGAAAAAGGGACATAACAACAGACACTGAGGAAATCCAAAGAATCTTACATTTAAAGCCTCTACTCCACAAAACTGAAAAGTGACATGGATTTTTTAAAAATAGAATCCACTTTGCAAAATTATAACAAGATGGCATAAGCGATATAAACAGTCCTATAATTCCTAAAGAAGTAGAAGCAGTCATTAAGAGGCACAAAATACAAAAGAAAAAAAAAGCCCCAGTGCAAATGATTTAGAAACAGAAGAAACATTTCTCAGCTTGTTCTATGAAGACACAGTCACCCAGACACTGAAACCACAGAAAAACTCAACAAAGCAAGAGAAATCAGACCGTTATTCTTGTGAACATCAATGCAAAAATATTCAGTAAAATACAAACTGAATCCAAGAACACATCAAAAATGACATCTCCCTTGATCAAGTAGCTTCATCCAGTGATGCATGGGTAGAATATATGAAAATCCATCAATGTAATCCACCATATACATAAAGTGAAAGAAAAAAATATGATCTTCTTATGAGATGTTCAAACAGCCTTTTACAATATCCAGTATCCCTTCATGTTAAAAGTCTTGGATAAAACAAGGATACGAGGCACATAAAAACAAAATAAAGGCAATATATAGCAATCCAATAGCCAACCTCAAATTCAATGAAGAGAAACTTAAAGCAGTTCCACTAAAATCAGGAACAAGACAAGGTTGTGTACTCTCTTCGTGTCTCTTCAATATAGTACTTGAAGTTCTAGCCAGAGCAGAAAGAAAGAAAGAAAGAAAGAAAGAAAGAAAGAAAGAAAGAAAGAAAGAAAGAAAGAGAAAGAGAGAGAGAGAGAGAGAGAGAGAGAGAGAGA
>NC_034594.1:119898455-119907926 GCF_900095145.1 Mus pahari
CCATGCAACACACCACATATTCAGTCCTTATCAGTTAAAAAAGGCAGTCACAGGACTGGGGAGATGGTCCAGTGTTTGCCACATAAGCATGTGGAGGGAGGGAAAAAGGAAGGAAGGAAAGAAAGAAAGAAAGAAAGAAAGAAAGAAAGAAAGAAAGAAAGAAAGAAAGAAAGAAAGAAAGAAAGAGAAAGAAAGAAAGAAAGAACTAAAGAAATGTGATATAAATTACAAATGAAATCAAATTATCATGATTTACAGATAATATGGTAGTATTCATTTCTGACTCCCAAAATACTACAGGATAACTCCGGAGCTGATAAACATCTTAAGTGTCTGGATATGAAATTAACTCAAAAAGAATCAGTAGCCCTCCTTTATACAAATGATTAATGGGCTGAAAAAGAAACAAGGGAAGCAACACTCTCACAATAGCCACAAGTAGTATAAAATATCTTGAATTAACTCTAACCAAGCAAGTTAAACCAGTACTTCAAATTTCTGTAGAAAGAAATTTCAGAAGATATCCAAAGATGGAAGGATCTCCCATGCTTACGGATCATCAGGATTGACCTAGTGAAAATGGCCATCTTCCAAAAGCAATACACAGACTCAATGCAATCCCCACCAAAATTCCAACACATTCTTTACAGATCTCAAGAGAACTATCCTCAAATTCATAGTAAAAAATTAAAAACCCAGCATACCTAAAGCAATCCTGTACAACAAAAGAACTTCTAAGGGTATCACCATCCCCAATCTTAATACTACAGAGCAATAGTAATAAAAACTTCATGGTGTTGTTGGTATAGAAAGAGACAGATTGATCAAAGGAATTGAATTGAAGGCCAAGAAACACACCTTTAGGTACTTAATATATTTGACAAAGAAGCCAAGCCATACAATACAAAAAAAAAAAAAAAAAAAAAAAAACCAGCATCTTCAACAAAGATGCTTGTCTGCATGTTAGAAGAATGCAAATGGATACATATATATCACCCTGAACAGAACTCTAATCTGGTCAGTGGAGGTGACCAAGCATTTGCTGGGAAAGGTGAATGACTGTAATGTAGACAATTCTTCTTACAGCAAGACCTGAAGAATTAGGTCCCGACATGGCACGGACCAGTGGGGATATTCATGCAGAAACTCCTGTACTTTCCTGAGGGGATGCTTGGTCCACTTTTGTCTTGCATTTGGATTCTTAGCATTGTTATTGGAATTCTTTACTTTCACTTTGTGACAGATAATTCCCCAGAATCATAAAAAGAAAGCTCAGATTATGATTTATCCTTGTTTGTCTCTGAGGATCTTGGGAGTCGAATAGATCTTTATTACTCTGTTTGTTAAAAATGGTGATGTGGTTGAGTCAACACAAGACCCTGATCTGGGTACATCAGCTAACATGCAGATGTTCTCTTCCAGGGAAAACTTAGTTCTAATAATAATTTGCCCACCAACCTGCCCAAAAAACATTTAGTCATTTATCTATGTGATCCATTTTGAAAAGGTTTGTTTTAGCTGAATTTCTAATATACCCAAATGTAAAAGGTCTTTAACAATATGTATATTCCCTAGTTGTTCATCACTATGGAAAATATATGATACAATTAACTTTGACTCACAATTTCGAGTTTTTCAGTCCCTAATCACTTTACTCCATAGTTTTAGGCTTCTGCCGAAAAAAATCAGTAGATTATGAAGTATAACAAAAGTATGAAGAAAAAAATTTAGAAATGTCTTATTGGATTGTTAGTTCCAAGACTTAATGGGAATATTTTCAAAGAATTAGATATGCAGATTAGTATATTGGGAGACGCTATATGCCAATAATCAGGTCAAAATTTCCTTGGTAAGTAGTTTATCATCTTCCTACACTGTAACCACAATAGCTTTCCACAAGGGTCACTCAGTTATGTACCATTGTGCTGGGTTAGTTATTAACTGTTTGCTAAAGTTATGTTTCCTTGTTTTTTATTTTTTTCAGAATTTTTTCAATTTTGTATTAGATATTTTCTTCATTTACATTTCAAATGCTATCCTGAAAGCCCCCTATACCCTCCCCCAACCCTACTCCTCTACCCACACACCCCCACTTCTTGGCCCTGGCGTTCCCCTGTATGGGGCTTATAAAGTTTCCAAGACCAAGGGGCCTCTCTAGGGGCCGACTAGGCCATCTTCAGCTACATATGCAGCTAAAGACATGAGCTCTGGGGGTACTGGTTAGTTCATATTGTTTTTCTACCTGTAGGGTTCTAGACTCCTTCAGCTCTTGGGTAATTTCTCTAGCTCCTCAATTGGGGGCCCTGTGTTTAATTCAATAGATGACTGTGAGCATCCACTTCTGTATTTGTCATGCACTGGCATGGCCTCACAAGAGACAGCTACATCAGAGCCCTGTCAGTAAAATCTTGCTGGCATATGCAATAGTGTCTTCGTTTGATGACTGATTATGGGATAGATCCCAGGATGGGGTAGTCACTGGATGGTCCACCCTTTTGTCTCAGATCCAAACTTTGTCTCTCTAACTCCTTACATGAGTATTTTGTTCCCTACTCTAAGGAGGAATGAAGTATCCACACATTGGTCTTCCTTGTTCTTGATTTTCTTGTGTTTTGCAAATTGTATCTTAGAATTGAGAGTTCATCTTGGTAGATATTAACTTTTGATGAGTATGAAGTGCCCCTCCTTGTCTTTTTTGATAACTTTGGGTTAGAACTCAATTTTATTCGCTATAAGAATGGCTACTCCAGCTTTTCTCTTCAGACCATTTGCTTGAAAAATTGTTTTCCAGTGTTTTAGTGTTTTCCAGTGAGGTAGTGTCTGTCGTCCCTGAGGTGGGTTTCCTGTAAGCAGCAAAATGTGGGGTCCTGTTTGTGTAGCCAGTCTGTTAGTCTATGTCTTTTTATTGGGGAATTGAGTCCATTGATATTAAGAGATTTTAAGGAAAAGTAATTGTTGCTTCCTGTTATTTTTGTTGTTAGAGTTGGGATTCTGTTCTTGCGGCTGTCTTCTTTTCGGTTTATTGAAGGATTACTTTCTCGCATTTTCTAGGGCATCGTTTCTGTCCTTGTATTGGTGTTTCCCATTATTATCCTTTGAAGGTCTGGATTCATGGAAAGATATTGTGTGAATTTGGTTTTGTCATGGAATACATTTTTTTCTCCATCTACGGTAATTGAGAGTTTTGCTGCGTATAATAGCCTGGGCTGGCATTTGTGTTCTCTTAGGGTCTGTATAACATCTTTCCAGGATCTTCTGGCTTTCATAGTCTCTGGTGAGAAGTCTCGCGTAATTCTAATAGGTCTGCTTTTATATGTTACTTGACCTTTTTCCCTTACTGCTTTTAATAGTCTATCTTTATTTAGTGAATTTGTTGTTCTTATTATTGTGTGTCAGGAGGAATTTCTTTTCTGGTCTAGTCTATTTGGAATTCTGTAGGCTTCTTGAATGTTTATGGGCATCTCTTCCTTTAGGTTAGGGAAATTTTCTTTTATAATTTTGTCGAAGATATTTACTGGCCCTTTAAGTTGAAAATCTTCACTCTCATCTATACCTATTATCCTTAAGTTTGGTCTTCTCATTGTTTCCTGGATTTCCTGTATGTTTTGGGTTAGGATATTTTTGCATTTTGCATTTTCTTTGATTGTTGTGTCCATGTTCTCTATGGGATCTTCTGTACCTGAGATTCTCTCTTCCATCTCTTGTATTCTTTTGCTGATGCTAACATCTATGGTTCCTGGTTTCTTTCCTAGGGTTTCTATCTCCAGAGTTGTCTCCCTTTGGGTTGTCTTCATTGTTTCTACTTCTATTTTTAGATCTTAGATGGTTTTGTTCACATCCATCACCTGTTTGGTTGTATTTTCCTGTAATTCTTTAAGGGATTTTTGTGTTTCCTCTTTAACATCTTCTACCTGTTTAGCATTGTTTTCCTATAATTCCTTGAGGAATTTTTGTGCTTCCCCTTTAGGGTCTTCTACCTGTTTAGAGTGTTCTCCTGTTTTTCTTTAATTGAGTTATTAATTCCCTTCTTAAAATCCTCTACCAGCATCATGAGATATGATTTTAGATCTGAATCTTGCTTTTCGGGTGTGTTGGGGTATCCAGGACTCGCTGTGTTGGACGTACTGGATTCTGATGATGCCCAGTGGTCCTGGTTTCTGTAAGATTCTTTCATTTGCTGTTTGCCATCTTGTAATCTCTAGTGTTAGATGCTCTAGCTGTCTCTGGCTGGGGCTTGATCCTCCTGTGATTCTTTAGCCTCTGTCAACACTCCTCTGAGATGAACTCTCTCCTTTGTCCCAGTGGTCAGAACACTCTCTGCAGGCAAGCTCTCTTCTTGCAGGGAAGGTGCACACAAGTCTGGAGTTCAAATCCACCTCCTGATTCCTGGGGTCAGAGCCCTCCCTGGAGGCTGACTCTCCTCTGACAGGGAAGGTGTCCATTTGTTTGGATCTGAGCTCTGTCTCCTGGCTGAGGATGAAGTCCCAAAGGGACCCTGTCCAAGAAGCTCTGTTGCTTCTGCCACCCATGTGCTCTCCTGAGTAGGCTGGTCTCAGTGATCCCAAGATTCTGGGTGTGCTAGGGCCTGCCTTTGTCCTTTGACCCTGTTACTGTAACACAAGACCCTCTGGGATTTTTGAAACTGATGTAGTGTTTCACTGACCAGTGATCTCAAGGATCTGGCTGTGCTAAGGTGCCTGTAGCGTGGAGAGTCCTTGGGGACCTTAGGGCCCTCCACCAAGATCGTGCAGAAGATGGTTCCTTTTCCTGATACAGTTTATGGGATGGCAGGAAGTTCTGGAAGTTGGGGTGATAGAAGTGAAAGAGAACAGTATACACAATACTGTCAAATATAGGAAGTTCTTAAAGGAGATTGTTCATGAGAAAGTGGAAAAAACAATGAAAGTAAAAATCTTTCAGCTGTTAAAAAAAAATGTGTAAATAATGATGACCTGAGGTGTTTCAGTACCAGAGTGTGAGCTGTACCTCTTGGTCAATGTCTTCTTTTGCCTATTCCACACATCCTCATTCAGATTCTGAACCCTACCAGGGTTGGACTCAGGTAGATCAAAGACTACATTGTAAAACCAGACACCCATCATGAAGAGAAAGTGGGAAATAGTCTTGAATGCATTGGTGCAGAAGAAAAATTCCTGAACAGACACAAGTAGCTCCAGTGTCACTTATATCAACAACATAAATGGGACTTCATCTAACTGAAAAGCCTCTATAAGACAAAGGACACAGTCACTAGGACAAAATGGCACCCTATAGATTTGGAAAATACCTTCACAGAACCTACATTACATATAGGTCTAATATCCGAAATTTATAAAGAATTTAAGAAATTAGACTCCAGAAGATGAAATAACCAACTTCAAAAAAAAATGGGATACAGAATTCTCAACTTAGGAATCTCAAATGGCCTAGAAGCACTTAAAGAAATAGTCAACGTCCTTAGTTATTAGGGAAATGCAAATCAACACAACTCTGAAGTTCCATCTTATACCCATCAGAATGGCTAAGATCAACAAGTCAAGAGATAGCACATGTTGTGGAGGAAGTGGAGGAGAGCAAGGGGAACCCTCCTCCATTGAAGATGCAAGTGCAATTTTGCACATCCACTCTAGAAATTCATTTGGTCATTTCTCAGAAAATTTGGAATATTTCTACTACAAGACGCAGCTATAACAAACACTCCTGAACAAATATCCATAAGATACTTCCCCATACCACAAGAACACTTGTTCAACTACGTTCTCAAAATACTAAATAAAGAAACAAAAACAGTGGAAAAATAATATCTGGGAGATAAAGGTAGAGATGGAAAATTAAAAATAAATACTTTCATTCCTTTTTTTTAACCAAGGTTGAGTACACTTAGTGTTTTGATTATTATATGACAGGAGGGTTTTATTTTCTGGTCCTGTCTGTTTGGTGTTCTGCAGGCTTCATGTATGTCTATGTCTATCTCTTTCTTTAGGTTAGAGAAGTTTTCTTCTATGATTTTGTTCAAGATGTTTTTTGACTCTTTCCAGTGGGAAAATTCAGTATCTTCTAATCCTATTATTCTTAGGTTTGGTCTTTTCATTATATCCTGAATTTCCTTCATATTTTAGATTAGGAGCTTTTGTATTTCTTTGATCATTGTGCCAATATCTTTTATGGCATCATCTACACCTGAGATTCTCTATTTTATCTCCTCTATTCTGTTGGTAAGACATGCATCTTTTTTTCCTGACCTCTTTTGTAGGTATTCCATCTCCAGTGTTGTCTCCATTCATGATTTGCTTAATATTTCTATTTCCATGTTTATGTCTTGGATGGTTTTGTCCAATTCCTTCACCTGTTTGAATGTGTTTTCCTGTATTTTTTTAAAGGATTTGTATGTTTCCTATTTAAGGTCTTATACCTTTTAGCCTGTGTTTTCCTGTAATCTTTTTAAGGCATTTATTCATGTAACAAAATAGGTGTATATGACCTGCTCCAGGTAGAGTTGCAGGTAGAAAGAAAGATGGCTCTCTGGTAGAACAGTTATGTTCTGGATCCGTTGGTTTCGTTCCCAGCTGCGGCAGGTATTGGGAGGAGGGGTCTTACCTATGTCCCTGGTTTTAGCACACTTCCTGGAAGACAGGCAAGCTGTGGGGTACAGCTGATGGGCCTGCATGCCTTTTCATAAACATTTCTTTATTATAATTATGGCTATTGGGAAATTATGTGACAATTACAAAGCAATAAAATGGCAGGGACTTTCTCTGCCATTGACAAATAAAAATAATAGCCTGGTAAAATCCAATTTTATGATTTAGAAAGATAAACAAACAAACAAACAAAAACCTCTTGGTGGTCTTCAGAAAAAAATTAAATAAGATCAACCTATGGACAATTTCAAGACAATTTCATAATGAGAAAATATAACACAGCATATTAGGGTATTAAAGAATGTTGTTGTCTGCAGTGTCAGGAATAAAAATATCTCCATGAAATTACTCAATCTGCCTTTTACAAAAGTTGTTTGTGAGTGTATACACACACACACACACACACACACACACACACACATGCAATAATAATTCATGAAAAAAACCAATAAATATGGAAGCAAATAAGGTGTGGCTTATGAGAGTGTTTGGATGGGGGAAATAGAAAATAATATAAGCACTAGTCCCTTCCAGTCAGCACCAGCACCTGGTCGCCTTGGGCATGGAGTTGGCAGACACTCCCATAGCCCCTACAGGACTCTCCACGCAATCTTAGGATCACTGGTGAGCACAACACAACATTGGTTCCATTCCAATCACTCAGGACCTGAGACAGCATTATGGAAGCAGAAATTCGAACTGACCAGGGGCACTAGTCCCTTTAGGTCGGCACTAGCACCAGGTCGCCTTGGGCACAGAGTTGGCAGACAACCCCAGGGCTACTAGAGGACTCTCCATAAGATCTTAGGATCACTGGTGAGTGGAACACAACATCAGTTTCAATCCAAGAGTGATGGGCCTGTGACAGCAGGAACAAGAACACCAGAGCCATTTTTGACCAGAGGCTCAGTTTCCTTTAAATCAGTTCTAGTTTACCTTAGTTTAGAACAGACCGGACAGTTCCACAGTCCTCAAAGGAGACACCATTTCCAGGCACTGTAACACACCCAATATCTTAGAACAGTAGGATCCCAGGATAACAGGAGCTGGGACACTCCAATATTTGAGGGTCTCAGAGGAAGCTTGACTGCCAAGAACTCTGACACACCCAGAATCTCAGGCTCACAGGAGCTCACAATTAAAGGATCATAGATAGAGTTGGACTCTGAGGAGTCCTGAATCAACTGGGATTATAGGAAGGACAGGCTCCAGTCAGATATATTGAGGACAGCAAGGACTTGAAATAATCAGATGGCAGGAGGCAAGCAGAAGAACAGAAGCAACAGAAACCAAGGTTACTTGGCATCACAAAACCAAACTCTCCCACCATAGCAAGTCCTGGTTACACCATCACACCAGAAAAGCAAGAAATAGATCTAAAGTCACTTATGATGATGATGGAGGACTTTACGAAGGAAATGCAGGAAAACACAGGTAAAGAGCTAGAAGCCATTAAACAGGAAATACAAAATTCCCTTAGAGTGTTAAAGGAAAACACTACCAAACAGGTGATGGAATTAAACAAAACCATTCAGGATCTAAAAGTGGAAGTAGAAATAATAAAGAAAACCCAAAAGGAGACAACTCTGGAGATAGAAACTCTAGGAAAGAAATCAGGAACCATAGATGCAAGAATCAGCAACAAAATACAAGAGATGGAAGAGAGAATCTCAGGTGCAGAAGGTACCATAGGGAACATGGACACAACAATCAAAGAAAATACAAAATGCAAAAAGATCCTAACTCAAAACATCCAGGAAATCCAGGACACAATGAGAAGACCAAACCTACAGATAATAGGGTAGACTAGAATGAAGATTATCAACTTAAAGGGCCAGCAAATATCTTCAACAAAATTATAGAAGAAAACTTACCATACCTCAAGAAAGATATGCCCATCAATATACAAAAAACCTACAGAACTCCAAATTGACTGGGCCAGAAAAGAAATTCCTCCTGACACATAATAATCAGAACAACAAATGCATTACATAAAGAGAGAATATTAAAAGCAGTAAGAGAAAAATGTCAAGTAACATATAAAGGCAGGTATATTAGAATTACACCAGACTTCTCACCAGACTATGAAAGCCAGAAATTCCTGGACAGATGTTATTCAGACACTAAGAGAAAACAAATGCCAGTCCAGGCTATGCAGCAAAACTCTCAATTAACATAGATGGATAAACCAACATATTCCATGACAAAAACAACTTTACACAATATCTTTCCATGAATCCACCCTTTCAAAGGATAATAATGCGAAAAACACCAACTCAAAAATGAAAGCTACACCCTCGAAAAAGCTAGAAAGTAATCCTTCAACAAACCTAAAATAAAACAGCTACATGAACACAATCCCAACTCTAACAGCAAAAATAATAGGAAGTAACAATTACTTTTCCTTAATATCTCTTAATATCAATGGACTCAATTCCCCAATAAAAAGAGATAAACTAACAGACTGGCTACACAAACAGGACTCCACATTTTGCTGCTTACAGGAAATCCACCTCAGTGAAAAAGACAGACACTACCTCAGAGTGAAAGGCTGGAAAACAATTTTCCAAGCAATATGTCTGAAGAAGCAAGCTGCAGTAGCCATTCTTATATCAAATAAAATCAACTTCTAAACCAAAGTTATCAAAAAAGACAAGGAGGGGCACTTCATACTCATCAAAGGTAAGATCTGCCAAGATGAACTCTCAATTCTGAATATCTATGCTCCAAATACAAGGACAGGCACATTCATTAATTAAACTTTAGTAAAGCTCAAAGCAACATTGCAACTCACACAATAATAGTGGGAGACTTCAACACCCCACTCTCA
>NC_034594.1:119907937-119917169 GCF_900095145.1 Mus pahari
GGGAAGGGTATAGGGGACTTTCGGGATAGCATTTGAAATGCAAATGAAGAAAATACCTAATAAAAATTGGGGCAAAAAAGAAAGCTGAGTATCAAAAAAGCATCAAAAAAAAAAAAAAAGAAAATAATATAATTATAATTCCATCATTACAAAAGTTTATTTAAAAAGAAGTACATTAAATGTTTAAACACATGATTGATTGTGTATAATAATTGCTCTCACCTAGGCCTATCATTTCAATTACTTTGTGGACATCCCTTCTATATGTTCTTCAGGAGTATTTTTATAATTTAGTTTATTTACTTTAGCTCTTTTAGACTTCTCTTTTTGCATCATTACTTTTCTTACCATATTCAGATATTCATTCAAGAAATTTTTATTCATGGACCACTAGGGACAACATACACTTCCTCATAGCTGACATCAGGAAACAGCACTGCCAAACAGCATTTTTTTTAAGTCAATAAATACTTTATATGTTCCTGTAGATAATTTGGGGAATATATAGCAAGTGAGACATGATTGAAAAAATAAGCAAGCATTATGGATACTGAAAATTTTAAAATAAGTGAAGATCTTTAATGTTATCCAACATAATGAAGGAAAGCTTATGAGATATAGATTATATCTTCACAAAACTATTGCATAAAATGGTCATTAGTTTTATATCACAGTAAGCAGAAGATTATAATTTAAGTGGACAAATGTAAGTTAAAACCTCCATGCATTTGAAATCTAAGAGGCTGAAGAAAGAATTGCCACCTTTGTCTCCATCATCTTTCTTTTATATGATCTTTTTCCAGTACAGGAATATTTACAGTTATGATGCTCTCAAAAGCATTTTCATGAAGCTCAGGTTTCCAGCTCAAGTTTCCTTGACCAGAAATAGATGACTCAAAGTCTGTTAGACCTTAACTTATCCATTATACAATATGTTCTGTAGTCACAAGGAGCTTAACTCTTAATGTGAGCATTGTCAAAGTCATACTGAAAAAGATACTGTGCCCTATTTTGTGTTATTAGAATTTTGGAATAAAAGAATTTTCTGTTTTTTTTTTCCAAGAATATGTTTTAAAACACTAGTGTCTAGTGTCATAGAAAGTCCAAAATCTTCTAAATGTACTACTTTATTTTTTCTAAAAGCCCATGAATGTAATGAAGTTTAATTTATAAGTAAGATGATATTAAATAATAATAATAATAATAAAAATAATAATAATAATAATAATAATAAGTGTTAAAAAACAAAACTCAGGTAAATATAATGTTTTAAAATTGCCTTACTCTAATTATTTATCATTGGAATTCAAATTAAATAAAATATGGAGTACTGTAAATGAAGTAATATGATGTGCTCAGAGTTGATTTATCACTGGAATCACTATTAAGTGACTAACAGTCAAGTAGCCTGCACAGTGTGTGGACAATTGGATGAAGCAGTGATTTGAGTCCTTGGTAGAAAAGAGCAGGACATAGCAGGACATAGAAAAGAGAAGTTTCTATAACATTACTTTAAAAAGGCATATTGCTTATAACTAATGCATTGTATATGCCAGATTGCAGCTGGACACAGATAACTCAAATGATATAAAGTCCAATTGAGTATAGGTAGGGAAAAGGCATTCTGGAATAAAACAGTAATATGTTATTCATTCTTTGAAATGAACAGGCATTGAAAGATATTTAAAATTTTCATGTTCAATTCCTCCTGGGGAAGACTCTGAAGATACTCTTTCAGAATACTAACCTGTTAAAATCTAGCTGAAGTAAGTCCTTATTAAGTAGTTTCTTGTTCAATATTCATTTTCCCATGTGATTGTCATTATATGCAATGTTATTTCTATAATTGCCTTACATTTTTAACCTGTGTCATACGTTTAGTTATTTAACAGAAGATATAGCAAGCTAATTTTATATTCTCTAACAACATTACTGTTGTTTAAGAACTTATCTGATTAATACTATTAGTAATTTATTCATGCTTTGTCCAGCTTTCTCCACACTGTGATATTATCATGAAAACAAGGAAATACCTTTTGCCATAATGATGGGGGCTATCTAATAGTAAAATAGGGTCATTTAATATATCAGAAAATGACATGAATATTAAATAATTGTGTTTGAAACTTATGTTTACTCTTTCAATTTCAAATATTCTAAGATAAATTCTTCTGTAAGTACTAACCTTGATTTTTCTATCCAAGGAAACCCCATATGGGGAGCTTCACAGCTGTATTACTATTCCCTAAACAAGAGAATCAGTTATTCTGTTTCATCCTTCTTTTGTGTGTCTTTTATCACTCTTCTCCAGATCTTCCTCCTTCCTTTACTCCATCTGTCTTCTCTCCTTCTTCCTACTTTTTACATTTTTTTCTTTCCTGTTCCCCCCTCCTTCTTCTTTCTTTCCTTATCTGTCAACCTCTCCTTATAACATTGCCTTAATTCAATCTATATTATAAATCCGTTATCAACCAATAACTTTCTTAGGGGCCTCACACAAGACACAACTACATTACTAATCATCACCAATATAATTTTAAGAGAAGCAGATCAATGACTTCTTGAAATTCAAAGGCAAGTAGATGGAACTAGAAAAATATCACCCTGAGTGAGGCAATCCAGTCACAAAAGAACACACATTGCATGTGTTCACTAATCAGTGTATACTAGCAAGTTTAGTAATGCTGCATAGAGAAATCATTAAAAATGTTGCATTGGAGAAGGGATTTGGGCAGTGTAAGTACACTATGGGTCATTATTTCTCCAGTCTCTTTAGTAGGACTCAAGGTGAATTAGCTTTCCTCAGGATTTCCATGGGATCAGTGTTGAGGTTTGTTTTTACTGTCTATTGTAATGCAAGACCTGAGGTTTGTATGTAGACCTATGTGAACCTGCCACCAAGTTATCTGATTAGTAAATAAAGATGCTAACAGCCAAAACTGGGCAGAAAAGATATAGGTATAGTAAGTTTCCCTGGCTTTGAATCAGAGAAGAGAAGCCACCAAAGGTTAGGAGTCATAGAACACATGGCCCTAAAGGCTAACCAATTGGAGTTAAGAGCAGCCCAGATAAAACATAGTAAGTAATAACTTGGGGTTTTCGATAGGAATGTAGATTCTAATAACATAGGGGGTAGTTATCTGCTCAGGCCTTGAGACGTTTAAGGCTTCTTGTAAATTAAAGGTTTTGTGTGATTTCTATATGGAAACTAAACAGTCAAAGGCAGGGTAGAAACTTTGAGGCAGATTTGATGTCTGTGCTCTCCTTAGCTTCCAGTCACAGTGCAGCTGGTTTTCCCTCCATCCTCCCCATGACTGCTAAGCATGACTCAGTATTGGATTCTATACCACAGAATATAAAGAAGTGTCAATGAGTGTATATGTGCTATAATATGTCATAGTCCATCAGATACAAATTAATGAGCAAAGCAAACATATAAAATTAAGAGAAGAAAGAAAGTCATGTTCCTATAGAAACTATAGTTCCTTATAGGAGAGTTTAATTTATGAAAATGGAAGGAATGACAAAAATAGAAAATCAGTGTTGAGTAGCATCATAGCAATAATGAGTGCAGGTAAAATCAATAATTATTAAAATTAATGAGCAGAACATGATCAGATAAGGCCTGTCAGCAAAATATCAATGTATACCTTAAAAGACACTAATTTTTATAAAGGAGAAAAATAATAATTACAGTGAAGAAGCCTTAGAGACAACAGCTTAATAAAGTGATCAGTGTAGCAACAGCACTAATAAGTAATATTGATGTTTCTTATATCATGGACGGATGAACTGAAAGTAACAAAACTGCTGAGCTAAAACAAATCATGTGAGATCTGACTTTTAACAGAGCCCATTTAGTGTATATATGTTGTTTTTAACATTGCCAAAATCAGACTAGACTGTTAGCTACTACATAGTTAGGGAGTTTTAAGAATGTGACCAGCGGGGTACTGGATCACCACAACAAAACAAACACTACATACATTGTGGTTACCTGAAAGAGATAAAGTTCTAAAGAGCCTATGAAGATTCTATTGACCTATTCATGTTTAGGAGGCTTGAGAAACTAAAATTAATTTTAAAATAATGAACATATGTAGAGATTGTGGTAGAATCTCACAGTGGTGCTCAACCTGTGGCTTGTAATCCATTTGGGGAGTCAAAGGACCTTTCCATAGGAGTTGCCTAAGGCATAAAAAAACTGTAGATGGTTGCATTGCTATTCATAACAGGAACAAAATTGCAGTTATCAAGTATTGATGAAAACAATTTTATGGTTTTGTTGGACACTTCTACATATTAAAGGCATTAAGAAGGTTGAAAACCATTGAAATACTTCTTAAACCAGCTTGCATTTTCTCTAACTGGGAGAATTTGCCTCACTCAGAGAGGAGGTGCTTAGCTCACCTGAGACTAGATATCCCAGGGTGAGATTGTGCCCAAGGAGGACTTAGCCTTCTCTGAGGTGAAGAGTTAGTCTAGGAGGGATTGCAAGGACATGACTAGGAGGGGAGGAGGGAAGGGGAGTGTGATTGGGATGAAGTATGAATTAAAAAAAATAAATTGTGGAAAAACCAACAGCAATAAAAAAGAAGTTTAGATTAGCCATGGAAGTAGGAATGTGTCTTAGTCAGGGTTTCTATTCCTACACAAACATCATGACCAAGAAGCAAGTTGGGGAGGAAAGGGCTTATTCAACTTACATTTCCAGATTGCTGTTCATCACTAAAGGAAGTCAGGACTGAAACTCAAGCAGGTCAAAAAGCAGGAGCTGATGCAGAGGCCATGGGGGGATGTTCTTTACNTGCTTGCTTCCACTGGCTTGCTCAGCTTGCTTTCTTATAGAACCCAAGACTACCAGCCCAGAGATGGTACCACCCACAAGGGGCCCTCCCCCCTGGATCACTAATTGAGAAAATGCCCCACAGCTGGATCTCCTGGAGGCTCTTCCCCAGCTAAAGCTCCTTTCTCAGTGATAACTCCAGCCTGTGTCAAATTGACACATAAAACCAGCCAGTACAGTTGACCTCTTGACACACAAACATATCACTATTAAGCCTCAACCCTTAGTTTCTTATTCATCCCCAAGATCTAAACAATTTTAAAAATCTCACAGTCTTTAAATATTAAAAGTTCAATCCTTTTAAAATATCCAATATCTTTTAAAATCCAAAGTCTTTTTACAATTAAGTCTCTTAACTGTGGGATCCACTACAATATTTTCTTCCTTCAAGGGGGCAAAATATCAGGGCACAGTCACAATCAAAAGCAAAATTTAAACTCCAACTGTCCAATGTCTGTGCTACTCCAAGGGCTTAGGTCATTTCTCCAGCCCTGACCTTTATAGCATACAGCTTGTCTTCTAGGCTCCAGCTGCCTCTACTCCACTGCTGCTGCTGTTCTTGGTGGCCATCTCATGGTACTGGCATCTCTAAAACACTGCTGTCTTCCACTGTAACTTGGCTTCAACAATAGCCTCTCATAAGCTCTCTTTATGGTTCCAAGCCTCAACTACTTTGCATGAACCCTTCAGTCCTGGGCCATCAATTGCAATTGATGCTGCACCTTCACCAATGGCCTTCCATGTCTGCTCACAGTGCCGAGCCTCAGCTGCTCTGACTGACCCCTTCATGCCTTCAAAACCAGTACCACCTTGGTAACTCTTACATATTACTAAGTCCAGCCACAGCACAAGGTACAACCTTGGCTATCTCTGGAATACAGCCTTCTAGCTCACAGAAAACACTTCCCAGAAGATGTCACCTCAATGATGCTGGTCTCTTCTTAATCACCACTAATTTCTTAGCTCCAGCTAACCAGCATCAATAGTCCAAGTAATGCAAAGGTTTGCTTTAGTAGTTCTGGTATCTTGTTAATTACAGGTGATACTTCAGCCCCAGCTAACCAGAACCACAGAATCTTCACAATCAAAATAGCAATGGCCCTGAAAAGAGTATTTTATCTTCCCTTTGATGTTTCACAAGTCAGGCCTCCATCTTCTGCACTGTTCTCAACATTATCTTCCAAGCTCCTACACAACATCTGACAGAGCTCTTGACACCGAATGGATCTTTTGGTCCAAAGTTTCAAAGTCCTTCCACAGTCCTCCCCAAAACATGGTCAGGTTGTCACAGGAATACCCCACTATGCTGGTACCAATTTGTCTTAGTAAAAGTTTTTATTCCTGCACAAACATCATGACCAAGAAGCAAGCTGGGGAGGAAAGGGTTTATTCAGCTTACACTTTCCACATTGCTGTTGATCACCAAAAGATGTCAGGACTGGAACTCAAGCATGTCAGGAAGCAGGAGCTGATAGAGGGGTCATGGAGGGATGTTATTTATTGGCTTGCTATGCTTGTTCAAACTTCTCTTCATAAGACTTAATCAGAGAACAAAGTCTTTGCTGAGCTTTTTTGAAATTTAAAAAACAACATTTAATTGCGGCTGGCTTACAGATTCAGAGGTTCAATCCATTTCCATCAAGGTGGGAGCATGGCAACATCCAGGCAGGTGTGGTACAGGAGGAGCTGAGAATTCTAAGTGTTCCAGGTAACTAGGGTGAGGATCCTAAGCCCACACCCACAGTGACACACCTACTCCAACCAGGTCACACCTATTCCAACAAGGCCACACCTCCAAATGGTGCCATTCCCTGGCCAAAGAATATACAAACCATCACAGAAGGCAACAGAAGAACAGCATGCAGTAGTCATTAACATATTAGTACAAATAAAAATAAAGTGGTGAATGAGAAATCAAATGTGCAAGAGATCAGCAAATAAATTGATTGGTTTTGTTTTAAGTTGTGAAGAAATGGAGCTTAAATGGGTTTTAGTTTATTTTGTTTCTATAGTGATGAGGAATGGACACTGTCCCATAGAGATGAGAGAAATGTTCACTGCTTTATGTCTTCACTATTATTTCATTTATTAGAAGGGAATCTATGTATCTGGATATTGCCCATATAGCAGGAGTAGGACACAGATCCAACCAGGATATTTTGTGCCTAATTATTCCTTCTTCTGTGGGGACAAGAAAGGGTAAAAAATGTAACACATAATGACTAGAAAGGGATCTTTATTGCATTAGCCTTTCCTAGTTTTCTGCCTGTTGCTGCTCAATGTAGCCTCAGGCAACTTCATCTTACTGGTTTTATCCTAGATATCATTCTCTTCCACAAACTAGAAATTGCAGCCTGGTGATAAAAGTTTGGGGTTAGAGAATGAATCAATAGTCCTAAGTGGTAAGAAGATCAACCAAAATAGGGGCAGGGATATAGAATTAGGCTTGGGAGGGATGAGGCATGTGAAATTTTGCTTTTTATTTATGCCATTACAATATTTCTTCCTAAGACCACCTGCCTTTTTCTAATTTCCATGTGGTATAACAGATTTTATATTTCCATCTAGGCCCATTTATGGGCTTTTTGTTCATTTGTTTGTTTGTTTGATTTTTTTTTTCATATTAGAACCAATAGATAGAGCAGAAGAAAAACTCACTCATGTATTGCTACCTGCTACTAGGCTCTCTATTTAGTATTGCCAGTGATAAAATGTTAGGGAAGTCATAGAAATAGAGGGCTTGAATCAGTCTCAAATTTTCCAAGCTATTTTCGTTTTTTTATTGGATATTTCATTTATTTACATTTCAAATGTTATCCCCTTTCCTGTTTCCCCCTCCACAAACCTCCTATCCCACCCCCCTCACCCTGCTTCTATGAGAGTGCTCATCCACCAACCCACACAACCCCTCTTCACCATGCTAGCATTCCCCTATACTGGGTCATTGAGCCTTCAAAAGACCAAGGGCCTCATTATCAGGAAAAGAGTTCAATAATGAGATAAAGTTAGAAATTTAAGAGGGACAGGGGAGAGAGAAGTAGAAAGAGCTCATATTACAAAGCAAAAATCAAGTACCCACTATAGGAGCTCAGATTCCTCAGAAGAAATCTTATCCTCTGGATTTCTTATATCTCATATTATTAGAACATTTTAAATGAGAGGAATTCCAGGAATGTGTCACAGTTTCTCAGTAATAAGGGTTTTCCATCCTATGGGATTTTAGAGGATGTCATAGCAACAAACATATAAAAGATACAGGCTCTTTTTCAAATTGCTACAGATATTGAATTGATAAAGAATAGAAGAACTACACATGGTCTCTACCAGTCTTGTTGGTCCCAAACACTCCTTGGTGGCCTGTCTTACCAGCTTCAGTTAAAAGTTGTCCTGGTCTGCATGTACTAGAGCTACAGAAATTACCCAAGGAGCTGAAGGGGTCTGCAACCCTGTAGGTGGAACAACAATATGAACTAACCAGTACCTCCCCAGAGCTGGTGTCTCTAGCTGCATATGTAGCCGAAGATGGCCTAGTTGGCCATCATTGGGAAGAGAGGCCCCTTGGTCTTGCAAACTTTATATGCCCCATACAGGGGTATGCCAGGGCCCAGAAGTGGGAGTGAGTGGGTAGGGTAGCAGGGCTGGGGGTGTGTATAGGGGACATTTGGGATAGCATTTGAAATGTAAATGAAGAAAATATCTAATCAAATAATTTTTTTAAAAAAGTCATTCTACAGTGACACAGCTTGTTAGTGGAATAAGCCCCTTGTTACCAGGCTGGTAACTTCTTACTTATTGCAGTGTAGACTAGAACCAAGTAAATTTTTATATGAAAATAGCATAATGTCAATTATTCATCATAAATTTAATTAGTAACAATAATCTGCTGTCATTAAAAGTATAAGAGGAAATTCAAATACTGTAGTAACTGCCCTTTAAAAATTCTTTCCACTAAAATGACTAGTTAATATTTTATTTTATATGTTAATAAGATGATATTTAATTAATTTTTGTAAAAACTAATGTGGCACATTTTAAAGGTAATATGCAAACACGTCTGATAAGTTAGTTATCTTCATAGACCAACATCAAACAAACAAAATTCAATTATAAAAATGTCTAGAAAAATAAATAATGACTGTTTGATATACAAAATACTTGCTTTCAGACACACTCACTGAACTATTCCACAAAATAAAAATAGATGGAACACTTATTTTATTAGATATTTTCTTCATTTACATTTCAAATAATATCCCGAATGTCCTCTATACCCTCCCCCCATCCTGCTGCCCTCCCACCCACTCCCACTTCTTGGCCCTGGCATTCCCTTGTATGGAGCATATAAAGTTTGCAAGACCAAGGGGCATCTCTTCCCAACGATGGCTG
>NC_034594.1:119917969-119920182 GCF_900095145.1 Mus pahari
AAGTGCTTCTCAGCCCTTCAGTACTCCTCAGTTGAGAAATCTTTGTTTAGCTCTGTACCCCATTTTTAATGGGGTTATTTGAATTTTTGGAGTTCAGCTTCTTGAGCTCTTTGTATATATTTGATATTAGTCCCCTATCAGATTTAGGATTGGTAAAAATTCTTTCCCAATCTGTTGGTGGACTCTTTGTCTTATTGACAGAATCTTTTGCCTTACAGAAACTTTGCCATCTTATGAGGTCCCATTTGTTGATTCTTGATCTTACAGCACAGGCCATTGCTGTTGCTTTATATTTCTAAGATAATGTGTGTCTTCCATTAATTCCACTTAATGTTTATTCTTATAAAGTTACAATCTCATCAGATAGTAGTTTCACACAGAATTCAAAATGAAAATGAATCAAGTTCCATAGAATATACTTTTTAAAACATTATTTTTTAATAAACTAACCTAAGCAACATGTTCAGGCTAGCACTGAATGCAATATTTCCAATGTGAGCTACTACCAGAGACACACATTATAGTCTCAGAATTCTTTTATCCTCATACTTTGTTAAATTTCAGCATTGGAAGATTTATACAACTGAGCAAAGTACAACTTTTTATATTCTCAGTACAACTGTGGCAGACAGGGATTTTAAAAATCTTCCAAAGACACTAGAATGTAAGCAGAATACAAAGAACATAAGTAGTTAGACTTTAAACAGTAGTATTCTGAATAAGTCCATGAAGATTGGTTTCACGGGATTCTGGCTCACACTGCATGATGTCCTGGCGTGAAAAATTGATAAATAGCAAATAAACAAAAAAAAAATGTAAGTATAGCTCTCAAGTGTTACCTCCCAAAGATCTTGATAATGAAAGTAAGCATTCGACCCATCTTTAGCCCTGGAACTATAATTTAAGAACTATAAAGTATATCTTATCCCATAAATTTAAAACTTCACCCTTTCTGTTAGGCTATTTCTCTCTCTCTCTCTCTCTCTCTCTCTCTCTCTCTCTCTCTCTCTCTCTGTGTGTGTGTGTGTGTGTGTGTGTGAGTGTGCCTGTTTGTCTCTGTCTCAGTCTCTCTGTGTCTCTGTCTCTCTCTGTGTATATGTCTGTGGGGGCGGGGATAACAGGATTTTCTGTCCATCTGGCTTTGTGGCCATCTATCTATATAACAATCAACATAACTATGAAATTTTAAGAGTAACCAATTGGAATCACTTACAGGAGTGGAAAACAGTTTGTCTAAAAACTTTATATCCAATCACGAGAGGCAAAAGAAATGTGGATACTTGGTTTAAGAAATTAGAAGTGTTGGAAAAAAAGAGAAGAAGACCAACTCTCTCCCTCCCTCTACCTTCAGTGATTATTTTGTCCCCCTTCTGTGAAGGACTAAAGCTTCCACACTTTGGTTTTCCTTCTTCTTTAGCTTCACCTGTTCCAAACTTTTTGCCTAATATTTACTTATCAGTGAGTACATACCATATGTGTTCTTTTGTGATTGTGTTACCAGACTCAGGGCAATATTTTATAGTTCCATCCATTTGCCTGAGAACTTCATGAAGTCATTATTTTCAAAGGAGGGAGAGGGGAAAAGGGGGCAGGACCAGGTGTTGGAGGACAAAGGGGAAGGGGTGTACTTAGGGTCAGGAAAATTAACAGGGATATTTAGCAATTGCATTGAATCTGTAGATTTCTTTCAGCAAGATGGCCATTTTGACTATATTAATCCTGTCAATCCATGAGCATGGGAGATCTCCCATACACTATTGTGGATTCCAACAAGAGCTTGCTGACAGAAGCCTGATATAGCTGTCTCCTGAGAGGCTCTGACAGTGTCTGAAATACAGAAGTGGATGTTCACAACCATCCTTTAGACAGAGCCCAGGGTCCCCAATGAAGGAGCCAGAGAAAGTACCCAAGGAGCTGAAGGGGTTTGCATCCACATAGGAAGAACAACAATATGAACTAACCAGTGCCTCAGAGCTCTCTGGGACTAAACCACCAACCAAATAAAACACATGATGGTACTCATGGATGTAGCTGCATATGTATCAGAGAGTGGCCTAGTCAGTCATCAATGGGAGGAGAAGCCCTTGGTCCTGTGAAGGTTCTATGCCCCATTATAGGGGAATGCCAGGGCCAGGAAGCAGGAGTGGGTGGGTTGGTGAGCAGGTGGAGGGTGGAGGGGATAGGTTTTTTTTTTTTTTTTTTTTTTTTTTTTG
>NC_034594.1:119920623-119943627 GCF_900095145.1 Mus pahari
GAGATCTCCCTGTCTTAATCTTCTGGATTCAATCACCAGTGTGTCTCAAGATCTCCATACCAAGATCCAGATCAGAAACTTCTATCTCCCAGCTTCCAAATTAGGTTCACTGGTGAGCCTTCCAATTCTGGATTGTAGTTCATTTCAAATATAGTCAAGTTGACAACCAGGAATAGCCACTACAATTATTGTGTCGTCTCATACAATATAATCTAAGTATAATTTTCCTTCTTTCTACTCCCCCACTTCCTCTCTACATCCCCTCCTTTTGGGTTTACTATAATATATACAGAGGACAGTGTACAGACTGGAGCAGGCCCTATTCTTGCTGCATCAGACTCTCCAAGTGTGTATGCACCTTACTTATTTGCTTCAGAGGCCCTTGTTTTTCTGGTATTCTCCATCCCCTCTGGCTATTTAGTTTTTCTATATCTACTTCCAGAAACTTTGGTAAATATATTTTATTCATATTCATCTATAAAGAAATTGTATTTCTATGAGTGACAACATGCATAGAAAATGTGGAATTTCCCAGAGATCTTTATAATGATAGTGGAGTATTAAAATTATAAGAGGTTTCCATGCTTTGTGCTCCTGAAGGGGTTTGAAATACTATACTAAGAAGTCTAAAGCTTTTTCTATGCAGTTTACTTAGAGTAGATGCTTGTTTTTACCACCCAAATCAATACTTCCTAGAAAAACAATGGTTATTGCTTATTATATTGTCCATACATAATATCTTGCGTGATATGCTATATTATACAAGGAATTAAAGGAAATTAAAAGAAATTTGGACAGCATATATGGGTGAGAAAAAGTCATATTGTGAGAAATTCAATTACTCATAGATAACTTGGATAGACTTTTGGGGTGGAGGTACCTGGAACTTACCTCCCAATCATCGTGTTAATTAGACAAGACACTACACAGGTAGGAAGTTCACATAGATGTTACAGCAATCACTCCTCTTTCTTCATAACTTTGAACTCTTGAAAAATCTAGGAAAACATATTAAGAACATTAATTTGTTTTATGAAAATAGAGACTTACTATGAAGCATGGTTCTTTGAATGAGAAAAAATTAAGTTGATTTCAACTCTATTTTATTAGATGACATGTCTTCAAAATTAAACTAATGACATAAGAAGTATAAATTTGTGTGGATTACTGCATATTATTGGTTGACTCAAAGTTACCAATAATGTGTTGGTGCCACATTAAGGAAAGGAATAATTATGAGTCCCCTAGGAGTCAATTAATCAAGAAAAGTTATGTACTTTAATTCTCAACTTCATGTTCCCTGTGTCTCCCATCTGTTTATCTGTTCCTATGATCATCTGTCTGTTGTATGAGCTGTGTGTATTTCTTCTGTCATACTAGCTGGGTGTGTCTGTGTGGCATATGAGTGGTGCCTGTCTCTCTCTAAAAAAAGAAGGTTTCTCTCTGAATTAATGAGTAACAAAGAAAATATCACATGGGGAATGAATAAGATACAGAGATATTTAAGACTTAATAACAAAGGACTAAGTCACTGCCTCCTCAGGATTCCAACTAACCTAGAAGAAAAAAGCATCATTGTTTATCAATCAATATCCATAAAGGGTTTCCTTCAATCTTTGTGAAAGACTTTAGAAAGGTGCTATCATCGTCTGTATTTACTGTTTTTTAGTAAATGATACACAGTTATAACTCTGTCAATGGCCTAGAAGATCACACAATTTCCAAGGAAAGTTAAGTTCTTCATATTGTTCTTTCATAGGTACGCTAAAGAAATATTTTGAGTACACTGTAAGCTAGCACTCATGTTTTAAATGACTTCAAGGTGTAATACGATTTTTGGCCCTGAGATGTAGCAAAATTTTGAGTCTTTTAGAGTATGAGAGCTGTTTTCAAAATAGTATATTGCCACAGTAATTGGCAGAAATTATGACATAAAAAACACTTTAATTTTAATAGTAATTTTAAAATTATAATATTCAACATGAAACTTTATCAAGTTATTTTCACAGCTAAAATTTAATGAAAGACAACTTGAACACCAAACTTAATTAAATGGAAAACTCAAAACACTTTGATTTCTAAGAAAAAACTAATTTTTCATTATATATTAATATAGCATATTTTTAACATATACTAAGAATAATGAAATCACATTTATACTTAGTTTTGAGAACTTCATAAAAATGTTCAGATTGTATACCAAGCTTAAACAGAATGAAATGTAAAGCCCTTCTATGGAAAACCGAAACTTTCAAAGACTTTATTCTAGAAACAGTAGTTTTGATCTGTTTTAGTCCCAGAATCTAGAGGCTTAGCCAAGAGGCAGTGGGATCAAAGCCTGTCTCCCTGAACTATTTCAAAAAGAGAATGGTTAATCATGTTTACTAAAAGTGGGGAAAAAGACCCCAATAGAATATCTCAGCTGATGCAAATGAAATCTTCACATGGACATGGGAAGAAGTGGTGTGTTTTCAAACAGTTTTTAAGTAAGCATGCCTTAATGCATTATTTTGATGCTCTTTAAAAAGAAATAAAGACTACAATTTAATTTTATATAATTATTTGAATTCATATTAGTATAAAATATTTTTGTTTATGCAAATATATTTCAAATTGTTGTCCATGTTGAAATAAATATATTTTAATTTAAACCTAGACAGAGTACAGTTTTCTAATAAAATATTCAATGATCCACACTTATAAAAATTTGGACTTAAGAATGTATAACATTTTCTTTCATTTTAATCAACAGTAAATTATGTAATATGCAATATTAAACTTCAGTAATTCTTAGTCATTATAGGTGCATATTAGTAGAGACACATAATCATCTTACAGCAACAAGTTAAGTAATTAATTCTTTTCTGTTTATTAATCTAATTTTTATATAATGAAAATCATAGCAACAAAGTCTTTTTTAATATCAATCTATAATTAATGATAATATTAATACTATGTTGAAATTTACACTGCATTTCTAATAAATGAATGGGAATATGTAATGATTGCAATATTAGTCCAAGAGTATCATAAGAAGTTTTTGTAGAACTAATATGTTACATTTATGAGTCTATTAAAAATTTGATATACACTATTTATTTGATTTAATTCTTCATTTTTTTGTATCTTGTAGGTGTTGATCTTTATCAGATGAATAATTTGCCTTTTTGCCAGGACATAATTTGTTTTATTCCCTGATGATTCTTTTACTTTTCTTTCTTTCTTTCTTTCTTTCTTTCTTTCTTTCTTTCTTTCTTTCTTTCTTTCTTTCTTTCGCATAGCTATTAATAATATGCAAATCTAAATGATTTTGAACTTTGGTGACACTTTGAATTGTCTACAAAGTTTACAAGATTTGCTTAGCTTTTCTTCTCACATATTTATTCTTGCTAAGTATCTATTGTCTCAACAGGCTTTGCACCGTTTGCTGACCAGATAGTAATATATGGAGACCATTGCTCAAGTTTTTGTTATTTCCAAATTATCAAGTTTCTAAACAGCTTCTGAGACTGCACACTTCAGTTATTAAGGCTGCAGGTGTCATGGTTTGGATATCCTTGACCCAGAGTGTGGGATAATTTGGCAGCGTGGCCTTGTTGGAGTAGGTGTGTCACTGTGGGCATGGGCTTTAAGACCCTCAACCTAGCTTCCTGGAAGTCAGTCTTCCACTAGCAGCATTCATATGAAGATGTAGAATTCTCAGCTCCTCCTGCACCATGCCTGCTTAGATGCTGCCATACTTCCACCTTGATGATAATGTACTGAATCTCTGAAGCTAGCCCCAATTAAATGTCCTTTATAAGACTTGCCTTGGCCATGGCGTAAAACCATAACTCAGACAGCAGATTTACTGCTTTTGTTTTCCCTCTAAGTAACCCCATATTTTATCTGGCAAAGCATTATTTTTTCAGCTGAAACTAAGTCTGCTTCCTTCAAGAAAACTGCTGGATTTTATCTTTGTGCTGTGAGGAAAGAGCTATCATTAAGGAGTTAGTGAAAATGAGGAGCCGGAAGCCAAGGAACACATAGTTCTGAAAGGTGTTCTTCACATAGTTCTGAAAGAGTGAAACAATGCACTCCTCTTCAGAAAAGGATTGGTGAGTTTTCAGTGTTCCCAGTAAGATCTTCTTCTTATTTTTTTTTCACTTTTAAAGTTATTTCTAGAGGATACCTTACTGTGCACCCATCGCTACAGGATTTTGAACTGTTACTTCTGGACATTTTCATTGTTGTAGGGAAATGATTTCAAACTTACAGTTGGAAAAGAACTGTATATGGTTTATTATAATTATTGTTGTTATTATTACTATTTACATTCCAAATGCCAACCTTTCCCGGTCCCCCATCACAGAATCCCTCCCACGTCCCCCCTCCTGTTCTCCTTGGCGGAAGTAGGTCTCTCCCCTGGGTATCGCCTACCCTTGTGCAACACTGCATATATTTTACTTTTAATTTTTTAAGACACATGATAAAAGTCTCCATGGAAACTTTATTTTAAAAATAGCTGTTGAATAAAGTAATCACATGTCAATTTTTTTGCCTATTAACATCAGAATATAAATGAGTGCTTATTAATAGATATCTTAAATGCCTTTTTAATATATGCTTTTCTATTGAAAAGTAGGTATAACATTATATCTCCAATGAGAGATTGAGTTTGATACATCTATTGGAAGTTAGGCACAAATTATTCCAGAGCTGTAATTAAGGGGGATTTGCTTGTTTGATAAATGGTCATAATATCCTCAAGTATTCTTTATTTAAACTAAAGTATGTCAGGAATATATAATGGACAGATAAAAATGCCTGTTTTCTATTTTTTCAGAAGGATTTTAAAGATAAAAGCAACCTTGGATATACTACAAATAGAAAAGAAAGATATTCATAATAAAATTTACTCACGTAAAAGTGAGCATAATGTAAAGTACAAAGAAAAAAAGAACATTTCAAAGGGGAAATATGCTAAACATGAGTTTTCCAAAATCTGAGTCAACAGGATGAAAGTCAAAAGTAAGAAAAACTAGGTAAGACACAGTGACACATAATTTGGTACTTACTTATAGGGTTGTGTGATATTTCACAAAATGAATAATATGAATGAATATGCATAAAACTTTAAACTATAAAACTACTGCAAGTAAACACTGAAGAAATACTGAGGATAGGCTTTGATTAATTTTAAGTATCTTCAAAAGCATAGACCAATAATTAAAATAAATAACCTCATGGTATCATAAATAGTTAAGCAGTTTCTGCACAGAGGAGGAAACAATGGGTAGAGTGAAGAGTTGGATACAAAATGACTGTGGATATTTGCAAAAGATAAAAAGATGTAAAAACCAAAACATAGGCTGGGGATGTAGTCCGGTTGATGTAGTGTCTGCCTAGCAGGTATGAAGCACTAGGTTTGATCTCTAGTTCCAGGTAAGCCACACCATACTCAGTTACATAGTGAATTTCATTTTATCCTGGCTTATAGGAAACTCTGCCTGCAACAGCAAAAGCAGCACTAGTAGATGAAAAGTGTAATTATAGTTTACCACATTCAATAGACTCTGGCAAGGAAGCATTCAATAGCAAAAGAAAAAAGACACTGAACAGGGCAGCAAAGAGACTATAAGACTGTCTCACGTATAGGAAAAGAAGCACTTTTAAATATTCTTAATTAAATCAAGAGGAAAACTGTGAGCCTTGATGGGAAAGAATTCAATCAAGCTGTGATAACCAGCTGGGCAAAAGGAATAGGCATGAGTATCCAAAGCAAAATAAAAAGTGTTTGAAAGAAGTCTAGCCAGGAAGACATGCTAAACCTAGATAAAAATCAAAGCATAAAAAATTTAGAAATTCCCACTTTAGCTATAGATCTGTATGTTTCCTCATAAATTAATATTCCTCACTGTTATCCATCAATGAAAACTAGGTGTAAACTTTTTAAATTAGAAGGTTTAAATGCAGTCAGTAGTGAACATAATGGATTTTCAGGACTTGCCAGAATATCTTTCACAAAATAATACACTTTTAGGTCTATTTTAAAAAGTATGTTTTCTTTCATGGTCTAGGAAACTTTTTTTTAAAGACCTATTATTTAACTTATTGTTAAAATAGAAAAATGGCCACAAGTATCACTTTAATTTTATTTATTATTTCTTTAATTGAAACAAAAATTCACTTCATTTCTGTCTTCTACCTCTCAACTTGGTATGATATTTTTCTTTAACATTATAAATTTCTACACACACACATGCACAAACACACACACACACATATATGTAATATATATATATAATATATATTATAATATATGTAATAAAACCTAAATATGTACATTTTATTGCTTTTATGTGTATGATTTCCTGTCTGAACACTTTGCTATTTAATAATCTCACAAGCAACCCTTCTATCATCTCTTTCTTGGACTATAATAATTCTTTTTTACATTTATATAAATATTTTTAAAGATTTATTTATTTATTTATTTATTTATTATATATAAGTACACTGTAGCTGTCTTCAGACACCAGAAGAAGGAACCAGATCTCATTACAGATGGTTGTGAGCTACCATGTGGTTGCTAGGATTTGAACTCAGGACCTCTGGAAGAGAAGTCAGTGCTTTTAACCACTGAGCCATCTTTCCAGCCCAAATATAATAATTCCTAAATGTATTTTGAAACTTCCTCATACTCTTAGATAAGTGTATCTCTCACCTATTGTTAAAGAAGCTGCTTATTTCAGGAATAAGCAAAGCTTCAGAAAACAGACAGGTCTTCATAATTCAGAAATCAACAGAGGATGGGGAGCCTTGTCCCAATGCATACATCTGCATGGAAATGTATATTTAAATTTATATTAGACAGTAAAATTTCAGGCTTCAGGCCCACATAGTAAAAAATAGAAAAATAAAATAAATTGATACTACTTGGTCTCTTATCCAATCTGATTAATTAAATTAATGTCTGTTCTATGATAAAAATCGATACAAAATAGTAGAAGCAAACTTAAAGCATCAGCAATCAATTAAAATGGTTATAGGCAGAAAATATGTAAAATATTAAATAGGTTATTTAGTGTAAGATACAGTCCTTGAAGTACAATTGCAAATACAGACACAGACATATGTTTATGATTCAACAGCAGATGGATATCAGAAAGATCTCTATCGACAGGAGGAAGTTTTTAACTAAATAATGATGGGACATTCCTATAAGAGAAATAATTATAAAAGTGTTTCTAACAGAAGTAGTGTAATATTTAAGGCAGCTTTATATGACTTGGTATTGTCTGTCTTTATGACTTTGGGATAAGCAAAGGTTTCTTAAAAATATTTAAAGCATACATAGTAGGAATATAATTACAATACATGTGTAAAAATTATAAACTATGCAGCAGCTAGCCACCACAAGTGAATAAAAGAAAATGATCCCAACCTGATTCCCACTAGGAACTTCCAAGGAGCAGCTCATGAGCCAGATTTGAGACTGGAATTCTTAAGCCTTCATCCTCTCTTGAGACTCAGGAGAGTCCATACTGCCTTGGGAAAATACTTCTACCCCCCTTGACCAAACGGTCAAAGGCATCAAACTGAAGATGGCAAGCAGAACGCCTAGAACACAGGCTGTCACTCCAAACACCAGAAAAACAGAGGAAATCCAGATTCTTAACTCTGTTATGAATTTATGTCCTCCTGATCACTGTAAACATCTCTGCTGAAAGAACAAAGGTGATAGGGATGTGCAACCAGTAACCCAAATCCAGGTATAAAATATGAATACAGAAATCAAAACATGGAAAATCCAACCAACATGGAAACCGAAAATAGCATGTCTCTTAAAAAAAATTACAAAGCCCATAGTTATGGCCACGAATGAAAATTACATGGAAGAATGTTCAGAAAAAGGATGCAAGGAATGATTATACTGTGGTAAAATAACTCGAAATATCCAGGAAATGGAAATAGCTCAGAATACAAAGAAATACTATCCAGTTCTTTAAAATGAAGTTATTAAATTTGCAGGTAAAAAGAAGCAGCAGGAAAAATTATTCTGAGTGAGGTAAGCCAGACTCAGACTAATGACCCTTATGTGATCTTATTTCTGGGTGTTATCTTTGAATATTTATATGCATGTTTTCCATTTAGAACACCCATAAAAATCAAAAATTAGTAAATAGTCATGGAGAAATATTTTATGGTAGACTAAATAGAACCCAGGGTATGAAAGGTTAAAGCTGAATAGTGTAACAGGAAGGGTTAAGTGGGGTATGGTAGACAATAAGCAATAAACACCTCTCAAAAAAAAAAAAGTCATATGAAACTGTACCACTGCAGAAGCTTCTTAATTACATGAACATAAAGATTCATGATGAGTTTAAATGGTTATTTTGGTTTTCGCTCCTTCAATTCCAATCTCTCTTAATGTCATTCCCAGCAATGTAGGAAAAATGATGCTCTCTCGATTTTCCTTTCTTTCCCCATCCCCAATGGGTCACAAAGATCTTCTACCCCAACCATACTTTTCTCAACACATCCAAGATTCCAAATCAGTAGACACTTATTGGCAACACACTAGCTGAACAGGCCAAGCAAACAGTTATGGCAGCTGAAGACACTGAGCACTCCAATCCTCCACATTTCTTAGTTTCATTTCCCAATATACAGAAACACATTTCACCTGGACACCCCCCCACCCCCCACCCCTGTCCAGTGGCTGTACCTGTTAGGTGCAAAGAAAATGTTATACCAGACTTCTGCTACCTGTCCTAAGCTCCAGGAATCCAGGAATGGTCTCTACTAACAGCTGCTACCCAGAGAAGATTAGACCTGAAGATTAAACACACACACACACACACACACACACACACACACACACACACACACACACACTAATTTCAATCTGCCTTAAGGGCTCAGTTGCTGGGAACTAATCTAGCACAGTTAGCGAGCCCTTCTCAATAAATACTCTTAGCTCATCACCTCTCAACCTGTCCTAGCTTCAGTTGTTCAGCAACCTGTCCTCGTGGAATAAAGCACACCAAGGATAGGTTGAGAGTGGCTGTCTTTACTGAGCTGCAGCACTTGGGAAAGAGGTCTCTCTGCAGAAGCATTCACCCCCATGGCTGGCCAGGCTCCTGCTACCTGCAGAAGCTTTCTTCAGAGCTCTGCCATCTAAGCCTCTAGTGCAGAATGAGATGCTGCTGCTGCTACTGCAGCTGTGAAGAGAACAGGAACCCCTGCTACCGGCTTCTTCAGCCTACCCAAACCTCTTTATTCTTCTTCTAAAAAACTGTAGCACTCCCTGCATTCCCTGATGGACCAGAGTCCATTAGAATACATTTATCCCCAGTTCCACTTCACCATCCTTGGTCTGGCTTACTGAGACATCTGATAAACCCAAGGGAAGCAGACAGACAGCAAACCACACATGTGTAGCACATATAAATAACACATTAATCTGGAGAATAAAAATATAACTATTGGGGCCAATAATAACATGGCCAGAAAACCAATAAAAAGTATTGGCAAAGGTATGGATGAGTATTTAAATGAAAAGGAACCAAAAGTATTAATAATAAAAATGTTTTATTACTAAACAGCAAAAATATGAATCATTCACTATATGTACCATAATAGGTAATTAAAACACATGCAAAAGAGATATGTATATTGATTTAGGTTTTATAATCATAAATGTTTAGCAAGGTTGGCACATATTATAGTTTGCATTTTGCCAATATGCCATCAACAGGAGATACTAGGGAAGAAAGAACTTCCACTGAGTAATTAGCATATTGGTCTGTTGTAATTGTCATGGATAATGATAGATGTGAGAGGGTCCAGGTACACTGTGTAACATGCTACCACAGTATATGTGGTCCTGAGTTATGTGAGAACACTGACTCAGTATGAGGCAATGAGCATAATTGTAAGCAGCATGTCTCTTCAGTCATTGCTTGAATCCTTACCTCCATGATTCCTGCTTTGATTTCCTGCCCTGGTTTCTTTTGTTGAGAGACTGCATTCTGTAAGTGGAAATAAATCCTTACTTCCAAAATGTTTTTTGTTTTTGTTTTTTTTCCAATTGTGGTGCTTTTCACAACAATATGGAGGAAACTCAGGCACCAAGGAAAATATTCTCCCTACCACCCTTACCCTGGCATCTGCATGTTTCCATTCAGCCTCACAGCCCTTCGGGCTTCTCTCCTGTCTCTCTGCATACCTTATTGTGCTCTTCTTTTCCCCTCCTTTTTTCTCCTTCCACCAGGTACCTCCATCCCTTTTGCTCCCATGATTATTTTGCTCTCCCTATAAGAGGAATTGAAGCATCATCACTTGGGCCTTTCTTCTTATTTAACTTCTTAGGGTCTGTGGAGTGTATTTTGGGTATTCTTTATTTTTTGGCTAATAACTATTTATTGGTGAGTTCATATAATATATGTCCTTTGGGTTATGGGTTGCTGCACTCAGGATAATATTTTCTAGTTCCATCCATTTGCCTGCAAAATTCATGATGTCTTTGTTTTTAATAGCTGAATAGCATTCCATTGTTAACATGAATGACATTTTCTCATTCATGTACTCATTTCTCATTCAATTCTCATTTCTCATGTACTCTTCAGGGATATCTGGGTTACTTCCAGATTTTGGCTATTATGAATAAGATTGTTATGAACACAGTGGAACATGTGACCTTGAATTATGATAGAGCATCTTGTGGGTATATTCCCAGGAGCAGTATAGCTTGGTCTTCAGGTAGAACTATTTCCAATATTCTGAGGAACCACCAGACTGATTTTCAGAACAGTTGTACCAGTTTGCAATCTCACCAGCTACAGAGGAGAGAGTATTCCTCCTATTCCATATTCTTGCCAGCATATACTGTCACCGAAATTTTTGATCTTAACTGTTCTTAATTGGTATAAGTTGGAATCTCAGGGTCGTTTTGATTTGTATTTATCTGATGACTAATGATGTTGAACATTTCTTTAAGGGTTTCTTGGTCATTCCTCTGTTGAGAATTTTCTGTTTCACTATGTACCCCATTTTCTAATTAGGTTATTTGGATTTTTGGAGGTTAACTTCGTGAGTTCTTTATATATTTTGAATATTAGCCCTCTAACATGTAGAGTTAGTGGTGAGGGGATGGGGAGAACCACTAGAAAGTTCTAGAGACCTGGTATATGGGAGGCTCCCAGGACTCAATGTGGGTGACCTTAGACAAAATGCCCTAGAGTGGGCAGATGGAACCCGAAGATACCACCTCCAGTAGTTAGACAAGGTCATCAGTGGAGAGCTAGAGATACCAAAACCACATGTTCAAAATTTTTTGACCCCAAATTGTTCATGTTTAAAGTAAATGCAGGGATGAAAATCAGATGCTAGAGATATAAAAACAGTATAGTCCTCCTCTAAGAGTCTCAGTCTGTATAAATGTCTCGTCAGAAAGCAATGCTTAATCTTAAAAAATTACTTTCACATTATATTTATTATATTTTTCAAGTTTTTAAATGCTGTATATATTAGATACTAGATGTTTATCAAAGCTAGTACTAATATATGTCTCATATTTCTATCTATTTGTATTTTGGCTATATATATGAAGTTTAAAAAATAAAACATCCCAGATTATTATATATAAAATGAAACAATAAAAAGGCTTACCCCCCCCAAAAAAAAAAGTAAATAGAGCAGAGACTAAAGGAATGACTGACCAGTGACTAGCCCAACTTGGGATCCATCCCGTGGACTGGCATCCAAACTCTGATACTGTTACTGATGCTATGTTGTGCTTTCAGATAGGAGCCTGGCATGGCTGTCCTCTGAGAGGCTCTACTAGCAGCAGACTAAGACAGATGCAGATACATATAGCCCACCATTAGACTGAGGTCAAGTACCCCTATGAAAGAGTTAGGGGAAGGATTGAGAGAATTGAAGGGTATGACAACCCCATAGGAAGACCAATAATGTCATGTAATCTGGACTCCTGCGAGCTCCCAGAGAATAAACCACCAACCAAAGAGCATATAGTTTGTTCCAAGGCTCTCAGAACATGTGTAGCAAAGGACTGCTTGGTTGAGCATCAATGAGAGAAAATATGCCAAATCCTGTAGAGACTTGTGCCCTAGGGAAGGGGATGTGGCGTTGGGGCTTCACCCTCTCAGAGGTGATGGGGGAAGAAATCTGGGAGGAGGGACTGGGATGGGAGCAACGTTCTGGCATATAAATAAATAAAATAATTTTAAAAATTAAAAATTTCATACTAGGTATATACTAATTTACCTACTTAGTAAAAGTTTATGTAGCTGATGAAGCCATAATTATACTTCAGATTTTAAATAAAATGTCAAGATACTGGAATAGCCTCAACTGAAAGGCTGAAACTTCATCATGAAATTGTGTTAAGCCATATTGTTAGATAATACCATTTGTAGAGTTGAAAAAGTGAATGCCATAAATTTCAGGACACTTTGAAATAGCCCCATGAACTCGAAATGTGGGGGTATGGGGAACACTGATCACATCTCTTGACACTAAACTCCATAATGAATTAATTTGCATCAACAAATGATTAAGCCAGGGTAATATAGTACAAGATTTCATGGTGTCTATTATAATTCTTGGGTTGGGCTTGTTCTTTACCCCACTCACTTTGCTTATGCTATCACAGGCATTATTCGCAAAACCACAGGGCTGGCTTGGTAGATATGTATGTTACAAACATGAATGTCATTTCCTGTGTTGTCAATGGAATTCATAATACTGTTTGTTATGATTAATAAAACAGGCTTGTTTATAACATCAAAACAGAACAAAAAAAACTAAAAAGAAGAAAAGAAAAGAAAAGAAAAGAAAAGAAAAGAAAAGAAAAGAAAAGAAAAGAAAAGAAAAGAAAAGAAAGGGTTCTTAAGTCAGAATTCCAGATAGATTGCTCAAAAAAGAAAAGAAAGGAAGGAGAGAAAAGGAAAAAAAGACAAGACAAAACAAGACAGGACAGGACAGGACAAGACAGGACAAGACAAGACAAGACAAGACAAGACAAGACAAGACAAGACAAGACAAGACAAGACAAGACAAGACAAGAAAGGGTCCTTAAGTCAGAATTCCAGATAGATTACCTACCTTGGTAAACAGGCAGAAGACGGATATTGAATTTATGCTTATTAAATTGCTATAAGTTTAAAATTCTTATAGTATCAAGATTTGGTGGTGATCTAAAGGAAAAAAAAACAATATTCAAACATTTCTGGTGGGAACATAAATTAGATATTAATTTTGGAAAAAATGGCATTACATAAAAAACAGAATATGCTCTAAAAAGAAAAATAGTCTCAGCAAAATGACAATTTTGCCAAAATCTTAGAAATATATTTATCATTATCTTGAAGCAATAAATACTTTATGAGTTACATAAAGATGATTTTTTTATATCATTTCATTCATATACATTTCAAATGTTATCCAACTTCTGGGTTACCCTTCTGCAAAACCCCCATCACACATCCACCCTCTCCCCCTTACCCTTTGCCCCTAGGAGGATGCCCCCCCCCACCCACCTTCTTCCTCCAGTACCCCCCTACTCTGGGGTATCAAACCTCCACAGAACCTAGGACCTCCTCTCCCATCAATGTCAGACAAGGTCATCCTGGTACATATGTATCTGGAGCCATGGACCCTCCCTGTACACTCCTTGGTTAATGGTCTAGTCCCTGGGAGCAGTGGGTGGTCTGGACAGCCATTTTTCTTCCTGTGGGGTTGCAATACCACTCAGTACTTCCACCAGCTCCCTTACCTGGGCCCCAGAGCTCAGTCTGATGCTTCGCTCCAATTATCCACATCTGCATTGGTCAGTTGCTGCAGAACCTCCCAACAAACATAACAGCCACATGAGGTTCCCCATCTCTTGGAAACAGTAATAGTGTAGGTGTTTGGTGTCTGCAGACAGGATGGATACCCAGGTGGAGCAGTCCCTGGATGGCCCTTCCTTCAGTCTCTGCTCCATAGTTTGTCTCTGACTTTCCTTTGAATAGGAACATTTCTGGGTTAAAAACTTTGACCTGGTGGGTGGCCTCATCTTTCGACCAGGGCAGTGCCTACCTACTGGAGGTGGTCTCTAAAGGTTCTATCTTCCCTTCACTGAGCATTTTAGCTAAGGTCATCCCTGCTGGCTCCTGGGAGCCTCTCTCTTCCGTGGAGTCTGGGACCATCCAGTGGCTATCCCCAGTTCTTCATCCCCTACTGATACATATTTTTATTTGATTTTCTGACATTCTGTATCTCTTTCCAGTCCCCTCCTACCTGATACTGCCCCATTATTTCCTCCTCCTCCTGTGTCCCTCCCAAGTGCCCCCTCCCTCCATCTCCTGAGATCATCTTGTTCCCCCCTTTATGCAGGACTGAAGAATCCACACTCTGGTCTTCCTTCTAAGCTCCATATGGTCTGTGGGTTGAAACGTGGGAATTTTGAGCTTTTGGGCTAATGTCCACTTATCAGTGAATACATACCATGTGTGTTCTTTTGTGTCTGGGTTACTTCACTCAGGATAATACTCAAGATAATTCATCCATTTGCCTGTGAAATTCAAGAAGTCATTGTTTTTAATGGCTCAGTAATATTCCATTGTGTAAATTTACCAAACTTTCTGTATCCATTCTATCTTCAGGGACATTTGGGTTGTTCCAGCTTCTGGCTATTACAAATAAGGCTGCTATAAACAGATAATTACTTCAATCCAACATTAGATGTATATCTTAGAGAGACTTTTCACATATGTACCAACACACATGAACAAGAAAATGTATACCATGATGACTTTCAGGAGTAAAATGCAAAAGTAGGTAATATATTTATTGATAATAGAAATGACAAGTAAAAATTATCTGTTAATAATATGGAACTCATAGTATCAAAAACATGCTGTATTAATGTTGGAATTTGAAGGATTAAATTTTGCAATCTTAACTCTCTGAGATTTACAAGTTCCAGAAATTTAATATTATGACTTCAATTTTTGTAATATAAGCAAACCATGAAATACAATTGCTTAGAAATATATATATATATATATATATATATATATATATACATTATATATGCATACACATATCTAAAGTTTTATAAAAGAATAAAAAGTTCCAAGTCATGGAATTCAGATTTTAGGAAAATCAGGGGAATGATTAGAGGCACACCCAGTGGAATATAACTTATTAATTTATTAAGGTCTTAAACTAATCTAAGTTCTTAATCTAAGACATGATTATATTGATGAATCACTTTTAATTGTGGTTGCATTCACATCCTTTTAAGGAGTATATTCAATATATCCATAGTACAAATGAATAAGATGGGTGACAGAAAATAATTAACATGGAGAGTAACTTCACTTTTGGCCACAGTGAATTTAAATTTGCCCTGTGCAATTCCATTGGGATTTCAGCCCAAGAAACTTGCACACTGTGTTTTAGCATAATAATCTTGGCTCTAATTCTCTCTTGTGCAGTACCATGACTTTCAACTCTGTCTACTGACTACCTATATACTACCTAAGAATTTGAGGATAGTTTTCTGAGCAACAACTAGCAAAGCAATCAGTTTGAGCTGTGATGCGCATGTCTATATTTCTGGACTCCTTGTTTATTTCTGATTTGAATGTTTTGAACTGTCATTCTTCCTGGTTAAGGCTCCCAGGTAGGTATTCTTTTTTGTTGTTGTTGTTTTGCTTTATTTATTTTGTTCGTTTGTTTGTTTTATCAAGCTGCAGTTTCAATAATTCTAATGACATTTTACATTAGGCAAGAAGGGGACATGGCTTGGGCTTGTTCTTGAGGTTTAGGGAAACTGGGCTTTGCCTGGCAATAGACATTTATAACTTATTATTGACTTAATGTCTTTCCTATTAGTACTTTATTTACTTTTCCGCAAACCATAGAAAAAAATATTACTAGGCAGACCATTTATTTGTCGCTGTCAATTTTATCCTAACTTAATTCCCTCTATTTCGCTGATCATTTTTATGATAATGCCAAATATTTGTACATTACTGTTTGGCAGTATCACCAAGTTCTCAAAAATATAGTCAGTTTTCTAAATTGCTCAATAATTGTTTCAAAATAACAAAATGAAAATGGAAACTATACTTTTTCTCCTAGAGTTATAACAAAATTTTACATTTAGTTACGTTAAACAGAAATATCTTCACATTGTAGAAAGTATTAGATTTATATGTGTACATAAAATATGCGTGCATATTATAAATATACATGTATATAAGAATAAATATAGATTATTTTAACTATAATAATAAAAGTTATTAAAATTCCTATGTATTTCTTTGCTAAATAAATAAATACATATTTAATGGAGTCCCAGATCCATTTTTAGGACAGAAAATGCAACTCATGCACTTTTTTCCATTTTCTTTTCTTCTGCTTTTTTGGAGGAGGGAGGCATAAAAATCCCTTACAGACTTTTATCACATAGAATACACTTTTCTTACTGAAGTATGAAACATTATTAATTACCTCTTTAGATAATCCTTGTAGGAAAATCATATTGCTATATAGTAGATCCTTCCAGTCCACCCAACCTAAATCACACCTGTGTTAGGACTTTTCTTTACCACAATAAAATCTTTCAAATTTTCTTTTTTTTTTTTCATTGAATATTGCACAAAATAGAAGTGAATCTTCCTACTTTTTATTAGATATTTTCTTTATTTACATTTCAAATGCTATCCTGAAAGGGCCCTATACCCTCCCCACGCCCTGCTCCCCTACCCACCCACTCCTAATTCTTGGCCCTGGTGTTCCCCTGTATGGGGCATATAAAGTTTGCAAGACCAAGGGGTCTCTCTTCCTAATGATGGCCAACTAGGCCATCTTCTGCTACATATGCAGCTAGAGACACGAGCTCTGGGGGGTACTGGTTAGTTCATATTGTTGTTCCACCTATAGGGTTGCAGACCCCTTCAGCTCCTAGGGTACTTTCTCTAGCTCCTCCATTGAGGGCCCATCTTTAGAAACAATGTAATGAATTTCACAGAGTAAAATGGCCTCCACATCTCTGTTGTGATTTGTGTGTGCTTGCATTATGCTAAATTTGTATCAAAGAAACCCTGTCAATTAACTGAATTCTTCAGAGCTACAAAGACTTTTCTAAAGTGTGTCCTGTTTAAAGAATGTTAGCAAGAAAGAGCTACAAATCGCTGCTCTTATCTCCATGCTTATTTTCAGGAAGGACTATCAAACATTGCAAGGTCCCTTCAGATAGAAATCTTCTATATTCTTTACTGCTATCATTCACCAATACATTTTCTCTTCACACAAAGGGTGAAAGGAAGTACAAATTAAGGTTAGGCTTGTTAGTTCTAATTAGACACAGCCATAACAGCAGTAGTCATTTAGCCTCTAGTTTATACAGCTTAAAGCAAAGGTCATCAAACTTTAAGTAATCAATCTCAAACAAATTTACATAATACAGTGCAAGATAAATTCAGTTTTCGTGCATTGCTAAACCCAGTTATTAAAGAAATAGGCTTACCTGTATTAGCTGTCTGCGTGTATTCAGAGAAATTATTACTAGCAATATATTTTTCATTACTTTGGGTTCTCTTAACGAAGAACTACTTCAAACTGAAAGCAGAATTTTCTGAAAACTATTAACACTATGGAAAACTACAAATCCTTCAATTTTTTGCTTTTTACCTTTTACTTTTTATTTGATTTTTTTTTTTTTAATTTTCTGAAGTACTGGGACACTCACACTCAGCTACTTGAGTACTTTATATATTATTTCAACAGCTGTTGTCCATGTTTCATCAAAACAGTATCCAAATTCCTTTAGTATTTTAATCATTTTCCTGATAATTCTGATATAGTTTACTTATAATACCAGCATATTTTAAGGAACTTTCATTGGAATACAAAGCACTTGGTGGTGGAATATGTGGGTTAGAAACCTGGTGTAATTTAGAGACTGAAAACAGCATTTAATCCTAAAGTGTGGGTTTAGGGATATGTAATCAAGCACATCTAGATTGTGCTGGCCATGTCTAAATGAGGATTTTATGAGGAACATGTGACACTTAGATCTAAATTCCATTTCTCATTAAGGTGAATTCATCTCTGTGCTCTATGGAAATTGTCTATTTTTGTTAGCATCACCAATCATGCTTAAAATCAAGTGTTTCTTCTTGAGTTTGGAGATCTCTAGTTGTTTTATGAAAAGCACTTTTCTCCTGGTCTTCTAGCAAGGGGCACTCCACATTCTGCAACCTGTAACCACCAGGGTGATGTACTTCTGCGATCTTCTGCCTACGCTTGGTCGGACTTCACTTTCAGTGTTTTGTATTTATCAATGGAGTGGAGCAGCACATGCAATTTTAATGAAATTTTTTTGTTAATTAAGCCATAGCACATAAAGATATTCCATTCTTGGAACACTATCCCTTCTCCTGCAACTTCCTTGACAGTCCTCCTGGAAGCCTCTGCTCAGGAGCAGACAGTTCTGAGGCATAACACATTCCATTTAAGGTTACAGTTATATTACACTTGTCCATCATAACATTCACTAAAACCTTCATTATTTGGTAATTGTCAAGTTAATTTTATCTAATTACAAGCCTAAAGCTTTATTGAAAAAAGTGTGCATAGTCTTTAAAGTGTGATCATCATCATATATTTACTTTATGGTTTTCATTTGTTGAAGATTATCATTTGGTTCTGAATTAAGTTCTGCTTGTAGGTGTTTTTGCCATCTTGCTTCTCATTTAACTCTTCTATGTCTCTTCATTTGAGCATGGAACATTTCATTATAACTTTTCCTCAACTGAGATATATCTCAGTGCTAAAAACATAAGTAAATGCAAAAACTGGAGAAATTAATATTTAAATTGGTGCATATTTCCTTGCCTAAGATGACCAGAAATCAAAAATACACCTTCATTTTCACTTTGTGTACTCTAGTGAGAAATGAGGTATAATGTACGGTTGAGGCCTTAAGACAAGTCTATATTGCATTGTTTCAAATATATTATTAAGACAGAGGGTGCTCTAGAGATAATGTGTTGAAAGAGAGAAGTCCTGAATAAAAAATTCATAGGACAAAGTTCTAAAATTTGCAATATATATTTAATGAGTTTTTTCATTATTTCAGCTGCAGAAGAAATGTAAATTCTGTTGAATTTTCAGTGATTATTTACATAATTACCAACTTCTGTTTAAACCCTGTGCCAAATGATTTATGATTTTAAAGTAATTACAAAGTGGTAAGTGCCCATGTAAGAGTGGATACACAATGTTTCAGATACAGAAGACGAGTAAACTTCTGTCCTCAGAATCTTCCCGCTATGATTTTTATTTAAAAATAATTTAGAATTAGAGTACATTTAATTTTAAAATTAGGCATATAGTTTTAAACATACACAAACACGAAGATATTAGATAACATTTTCTCTTGACATAGATTATTCATGAAACTGAGTTCCATGTAAATATGAAGTTATTTTATTGAGGTTGAAATAACGTTCTTTTAAGACATAAAAAGAATAGTTCTATAGGAAAAGAGTATATGAGTATAATTCAGAATTCACCATGTCACATTTCTAAAAACACCCTCCCCTGAAAGAGAGAGAGAGAGAGAGAGAGAGAGAGAGAGAGAGAGAGAGAGAGAGAAGAAAATACAAATAAAAAACATCCATATAAACAAACACAGAAACACACCAACACATACACAGTAACACTTACTGACACATAGAAACATTCTAAATATAAAAATCAGGCATAGATACATACAGACACATAAAAGACACAGATATACAGAGTCAAATATAGATGCACATAAACTGATGCACACATATATAGTAAGGCTTAATTTTTATTTTTATATTCCAAGAGGTTTAAAAACAGAAAGCATTTGGAAAACATAGTTTTAAATTCAAACATATGTGTGAATCTTTCACAAAGAAAATACAAAAGAGATGGCTGTTTCTTATTCTTATATAAAAAAAAGAGAATATGGACAAGGGAAAGTGAATACAAACACAACAAGTACCCAACTCAACTAGAATTTAAGTTAGAAGAGTGAAGTAAGAAACAGAATCATGTGGACCAAGCACACAATACAATTTAATATTTAAATTTAAATATTTAAAATGTATTAAAATTTAAAATTTAAATATTCCTAATAGGAATTAACACTGAAAGGATGTAGTATCTGAATCCATTCTTGTAAGTTTGTATTTTAGGCATTTTGTAAAACAGAATGAACATTATTTCTCATAAGTTGAAAAGAGAAAAAGTGTGCAAATACAGGTAAACTTCTAATACTAGTAGTGTAATCTATTTGGATACTAGTGTGAAATACTTTATATGGAGAGAATTTAGAGAAAACTAGGACAGTAGAACCTATTTTAATTCCATATACATTGTGAAAGGTCCATGAGTAAAGGATAATTAGTATGTTTAAAAACAAACCAAAAACAAACAAACAAAAAGAACTTGCAAGATAGCGTATCATATGAAGGTACTATCTCTTCCAAACCTGGGATGCACATTATAAAAGGAGAAGGTGACCTCCTCTGAAGAGTGGTATGCATGCGGTTACACAATACAGACATATACACAGAATAATAAATTAATACAGTGGAAATTAAAAGTAACACTAATCAAAAATGCATTCATAATTATTTTTGCTAATGTATTTTGGCACCACTATGGACACTTCCAAATACAAACTCTTGTTTTTTTTTTTTCCATTGGCCATGTGAAATACAAATTAAGAATTTACTCCAGTTGTTAATGGTCCTGGAATTCAAGGACCATTAAGACAGAGACAGATGAAATAAATGCTTCAATCTATTTCCAGCTACAAAATTACCTGCATCTTCTGGTATACTGAGAATAAAGTATGTTAAGTTTTGAGTCACATACTGGCATCACAGGAAATCAAATCCATAGTAAAGAATTGTCTCCTTTGATATGTTAAAAAAGAGTAGGACTAAATGTGTTCACACATAGTCATGGAAAGCACCACAAACATTGCTTCCTCACAAGAACAAGCAGAAAACTTTAAGAATAATTTTTTTTAAATATGATAATGGTATGTTGGAAAGAATTGGAATGCAATCTAAGCCCTAGGGAAAAGTAGCCCACCAACCATACCTCACAAATGTTACATGTATATACACAAGTGAGGGAGAGACTGAAAAGGAATTTGACCAAAATATAATGTGCTCATGTATGGAGGAAAATATAAATTAAAAAAAAAAAAACATTCATTTTCCCATAGAGAATAAAAACAGAGGTGGGCTTTTGTCTTCTACATACAAATGCACACTTAGACTCATGAAATATACAAAGTTGTACTCATATGCCAGACATAAAAAAATAAATAAAATAAAACAGAAAGGCTTGAAGAGAGGCACACCAACTTTCTATAATTAAGAAGTAGATCAGACTCTTACCCTATTACACTCTTGCCTCTCGCTCTTGCCTCTTGCCCACTTACTCCCAATCACTAAACCCCTCTCTCCAAGTGGCCATGGCCAGCCCGCATTTCTCTACTCTCTCCTTCTCTCTGCCACTGCTACCCTCTTAACTCCCCTCCGCATGCCCTGAATAAACTCTATTCTATACAAAAAAAAAAAAAAAAAGTAGATTAGAAAAGAAATAAGATGAAAAATGCAATGATGTTAAAAGTATTATCATAGTGAACCGATGTCATTTTGTATTAGTGTCAGAAAATGAGTTTGTTCTGAAATTATAGGATTGAAGGTTTGATAATAATAGGAGAGCAGAGACATGTGAAAGCCACACAATAAGAAAATAATCTGCTGTACTCACAGATCAGTATCAGCCGTCACAAGAGAAGCTCCCTCCTGTATTAGGTAAGAACAATTACAGGGACCCATACTAGATTATTTGCATACAGGGAAAGATCCTAGAATAATCATTCCCATGAAGGAATGATCCATCAAATTCCTCCCCTCAGGCTCAGGGACTCAGAGGAATAGAAGGCAGAAAGATCATATTATTGGGAGAAAAAAAATCCAATTTCGGTGGAAGACACCAAGCCAGTAGCATATTGATACTTCACAGGCATGACCTGGACCCATAAAGTTTTAAGCCAGTTGGAGTCCCAGTGTTGAGTGGGAAAGTAGAAACAATCGCTTATCCCTAAGCCAGAAGCTATCTCCCACTGAAAACCATCTATAAAGGAAAAATTAGTTTTCTGCAATTCCCACTGGGAATGCAAATCACACTTAAGGGCCGGGCCCAGGCCCAGCATTCAACAGCCAACAAAAAACAATCTTAATGGTTTGGAGGAATTTTCTTCCTCACAATGCTCTGTCTGTCTGTCTGTCTGTCTGTCTGTCTGTTTGCTTGGTTTGGTTATTGTTCATTTGTTTGTTTTTGATTTTTGTTAGGGTTGTTCCTTGATGGCTTATTAGTTTTTATTTGTATGTTTATTTCCCTTACAGATTTTAAACATATATTTAATACATTCAAATAAACAGACCATGATTAATATTAATTCCCTGATCCTCTCCATTATTCTGATGCCATCCTAGATTCAAATTTATTAGAAAACCGTTGTGGAATTCTGAGAATTACTACAATATTACTAGACCAACCATTAAATATCCTAAAAGATATCTACATTTTATTTCTAATACTAAGATCAAGTAGCTGTTTCTGATGAATGCCTATTAAATTAGCTTCTTCCCGACATTTTAAATGAAAACAGATTCTTCACCAATATTTCTCCAGTGCCTGGAAATAAATTAAACTTCTGCTATTAATGTAATCATTCATAGCTATTTTTCAGATTACTAGAACACTATTACCTATTATTAATACATAACTGTTAAGCTTATTATTCAAGATAGCATATTATTATTTTACATAGGTCATAGCTTTAAAGTAAAATTTTGTTTAAAGTTAAAATTATATAGGATTCATAAAACTTTCCATTCTGTACTGACCATAAGCTAAGTGTGTGTGTGTGTGTGTGTG
>NC_034594.1:119943825-119950560 GCF_900095145.1 Mus pahari
GAGAGAGAGAGAGAGAGAGAGAGAGAGAGAGAGAGAGAGAGAGAGACTGTGTGTGTGCACATATGTGACTGTGTTATGAATGTGTATTGTGTGTATGTGTAGGGTTCATGTGTACATGTGTGTATGTGTATGCATTAGAGTGAGCATGTATGTGTGCACTGATATGTACATAGGTGTGCAGGTGTATACAATCCATTATTTTCCTCTACTGTACTCCACCTTATTTTTTTCTATGACGAAGAAACAATGTCTGTTCTCATGTTAAATTCCCTGATTACAATAGACTGACTGGCCACTGCGTTCTAGGACTTACTCTAATTAAACTTTCAAGTCCCTGAGATTACAGGTATACACTAGCACGTTGGACTTTTTATGGGTGTGGTGGGAATAGTCTCCATGTTTGTAATGCAAGCACTCTTTGAATGAGCTGTCTACCTATCCCACAGCTCCTTCTATTTGTTTTATATTGTGTATTCTAAGAAACTGACTTATCCATTCTGTAAATTTGTATTAAGAATTTCCTTTGTAGAGGATAGACACTATGATATTAGAGAAAACAAAGAAAGAAGAAAAGACGAGAAAATATTTGACAAAGACAGCTTAATGTGTTTAACCTTATAATCTCAAACTTATACTAATCTAATCTCACAGACCATTTAATATACAAAATAACAGGTAAATGTAAATGTATACCCACAGATATGGTATTATTATAAAATTCTCATATTTAAGTAAGTATCTAATAGATATATGTAATCTAAAATTTATTCTACTGGATTTAATTGCAAAGAAGTTATAAGTATGTAATTTAGTTGAATTATTTTAATTTATCAATTTGTTTAATCTTTTAATTTATACAATTTGGTATACCAAAGGGAAATTAAAATCAAAATCCTTTCTCCATAAATTCTAGGTAAATCACTACAAAAGTACCTAAAATATTTATTTGTAAAATTTAATAGAAAAACTATTTTACACATACAGTATAAGATTATCAAGAATTCCAGTGTCATAAGAAGTAAAAAGAGAAATAGTCATATTTTGATATATTAAAATTTTAAACACTTTTTTTTTATCAGACCCATAGTTGTTCCTGTCTGAAAGAACTGCAGGGCTGGAAATGGAGAGGAGCCTGGGGAAAAGAAGGGACAACAACAGGCTCAAAGTGGGATCCAGCTCAAGAGTAGGACCTAAGAGCAAACACTACTATTGAGGCTATGGAGAGCTTACAAAAAGGGACCTATCATGACTGCCCTCTGAAAGACCCAACAAGCAGCTCAAAGAGTCAGATGCAGATACTTGCACCCAACCAATGGACAGGAGTTGCGCTGTGGTTGAATTAGGGGAAAGCTGGAAGAAGCTAGGAGGAGGGCAACCTGTAGGAGGACCAGCAGTCTCAATTAACCTGAACTCCTGAGATCTCTCAGATACTGGACCACCAACCAGGCAGTATACACCAGCTGAGGTATACACAGTTACAGCCCCCTACACAGTTACAGCAGAGGACTCCTGGGTCTGGCTTCAGTCAGAGAGATGCATGTAACCCTCAAGAGACTGAAGGTCCCAGGGAATTTAGAGGTCTGGTGGGGTGGGGGATGGAGGATGGGGACATCCTTGTGGAGATAGAGGGCAGGGAGGCACCATGAGATGTGGACGAGTCGGAGGGCGGGCCAGGAAGGGAACAAAATCTGGAGTTTAAAATAAGTGAATGAATAAATAAATAAATAAATAAATAAATAAATAAATTTTTTAAATAAAATTTTAAACTCTTTAGGTCAACAATGACATGTGTTTGCTAATGGCTGTGCCTGTGTGTTCAGGAGTGCACGTGACACCTGGTCATTTGTATGTCCAGCTCACTGGCTGAGACCAATTGTCATCTCCTTTTGATTTGCTCTTTGTTACTTTAAAAGGCAGTTTGTCTTTCTGAATTTTGAGCCCACTAAACTATCTGGCTAATGAACATTAGTGTGTCACCTGTTTCAACTTCCTCAGGCCTATGGGTATAGATACAGAATCTCAGTTCCTAACTTTCATGTGGAAGTTTCGTATGCAAACTCAGATTTTCATTCATACATCCATGATAAGCCTTTTAACAACTGAGCCCCTATGTCCCCAAATTAAACCATTTTAAAATAAACATTAAGTCCCACTCAAGTCAAAGGAAAAGCACTAATATTTATAAAATATTTATAAAATAGAATTTTTAAGTTAAAAAGAAAGGCTTCTTGAAAAGTTGACAAGGACTATAAAAATCACAAGGAAAATTTCAACTAATATTGTATGTGTAGAAAGAAGCTGGTATCCGGTGGGGTCTAATAAAATGAAAGTTCCTGTCTGTATTTATTACTTACTGAATGTCATGAAAGTTACATTTCATTTTCTTAAATTGGGAGGACAAGCAAATCAAATATCTCATTTCCGGTTAGTGTTGAAATGAGGAATAAGTCAGCAAAGACCACACAATGATGGGAAGAAGCGAGCTTGCTTTAGTTTTTCTTAGAAACAGCTTTTCCAGGGAAATACAATTTGATCAGAAAATATATGAAAAGAAGAGTTGAGTCAGATATCTGAAGGTAAGACAGAGATAGCAAATACAATGGCTGAAGGCCCTGGCATATTAACCAACTGTGAGAGTCAGGAAGGATATATGTGAGTCACGCAGACTGGGAAAGTTTCACAGTGGGCTTTGGGGGCCTTGAACAGGACTTTCAATTTAAACACCTATAGTGTTTTGAGCCGGAAGATAGGAGGTGATTGAAAATATTGCCCTTTGAAAAGAAATCAAAAGCAACTGATATGTATCGTGTGTGGCATGTAACAAGTTCTACATAAATTTTACAAGAGAGCATGTCCATTGCTTCTTAACATGTTTTTTATGAGTCTGGGAAAGGTGAGGGGATTGAGAATCAAATTGATAGGTAATGTGTTATGGAAAGATCCTGGAGGGAGTTACTACGGTTAGACTGTATTATCTTCTTAAGTTCAAAACATCCAAAATGTATATAAAAACAATATAACTACCTATAAAATATTTTAGTTGACCAATGAATACAGCAAAATAACAACATTAAAAATGACTATTGGGTCTTAGATAAAATTGAAGAGAATAATAATGTAAATGATTTTTAATTGTTGAAAGTTAAATTCAATAATTAGATTTTACTTTAAGTAGTCATGTAATTCTAGAGTATGAAAACATTTCATTTAGAAGGGTATCGTTAATATCTAAACATACTTTAATCATCTAAAGTTACTGCTCAGTTAAAAATTCTTGAGTCTCTCACATTAATACCAGGAGTTTGTTTTAAAAACTTGGAAATTCCTCATAAATATTATTTTTCTATCATTGGTTTTAAAGAGAATGTCATCCATCTGACTAATGGGATTGATACAAGGACTCATTAGATGTTTATGTAATATTTTGAAGATTAAAATGTTAAGTATTATTATCAATATTACTTCCCCAGTGACTCATTTGTGTTCCTAACAGAGTTGATCTATTATTTGGCTGACAATCAACATTTCAAATCTTCAAGCTACTGAAGGGAGCTTGAACTCTTTAGCAGACTCAGCCTAAAATAGTTTTCTTTGAAACATCCTCAGTAATCAGAACTCCTTCAACTATATCACACTCAATCTAATATCACCCTAGAAGATTACTCAATCAGAACTCAAGTACTCTAAATTATTTCTCCAGTGATTAATTCATTTTGTCTAATAAATACTTCTTTAGCATAATGCCTATGGAAGCATAATCAGAACTTTTCAAAAAGATTTGAAAAGAAAAGTTTGAATTCTAAAGCTATCATTTAAGAAAATAAAACATTTGTTGATTGCATTACTAAATACATATTTCAAAAAGATATTCAAACAATTGATATAGAAATGCTGTCTGCATTCCAGTGATGACTACACCCCCAAATGGCTTTCCTCATCAATTCTTTATGTTATTTAAAAACATATACTAATTCCATCAGAACTTATTATGTTTATTATTGCTTTCAATTCTCTCTCTTTCGTTCTCTCTCTCTCTCTCTCTCTCTCTCTCTCTCTCTCTCTCCTCCCCACTCCCCGAGTAATACATGGATCACAGCAAATAAACTCAGGACTTCAGGATTTGTGGAAGGCTGGTTCCTTCAACCACTGAACCATCTCTGAGGGGAACCTTGTTTAAATGATATGTTTAAGAATATTTTAGAGCATACAGAAATGAAATGAGACTATGAAAATGTGTTCATATTGCAAAACTGGCAAAACTAATAAAGGTATAATAAGTCATCTGTGTAGCCTAAGGTTAGGTAATATTTATAATACATTTACAAACTGGAAGTTTATAAAAAGTTGAATAAATGACCAAGTGAATGCAGATTTAAGATACAATATATTTTTCTTCTTTCAAGATGACAGAGATTTAGTATAAATAAACCAGTTAAAATTTGATTTTTTAATATTTCCATTAGTTCAAATTCATTTTAAGAATATCAGTACTTTGCTTATAGTAATATGTTGTTTGAGGTCTTGAGGAATGCAGAAAAAATATTATAAGAGGTACATGTTCATTGCCTTCAGCATTACCACCTTTCTTTTAAATTCAGCTCATAAAAATTTCACTCAGTTATCATAAAATTACTGTAAACTTGTATAACCATAATGGCAAGCAGATATCAAAGAAGTCTTTCCACTTCACCCATATCTCTGCTTTTTTCATGGCCTCTTTCATTGCTCAATTCATTTGTTCAACTCTGGAGATATACTACTACATTTGGGATGTAATTGGCTTTACTCTGACATTATATAGTTTAAAAATATGTAGTCCAACTTTAACTGACAATATCTGCTAATAAAATCTAGTTGTACATTGGCATTTAATTGAGAGGTTAGAAATTGCATCTTTTTTTTTCTGTTAGAATGTTTTATAGATACTGATTTTGAATTTCTATTCTGAAAAGTGTGACTGGTATGTACAACCAGAAAATATTTTGATGCATTTTTTAAGATGAACATTAAAAAGCTTGCTTTAAAAACTTAAAATTTAGAAGAAAGAAAGAAAGATAAGAAAAAAGATAAGAAAGTCTAGATATAACCTAAAATCATATTTTTTATTTTAACCTTTTCAATGAAATTAGGGAGCCAGGGAGATGGCACAAAGGGGAGTGACATTTTGTGACAAACTTGTTCACCTGATTTTTATCACTAGACATACACTGTGGAAGAAAACTGACTTCTACAAGGAACCTTTTGACCTTTATACCTGTGGTGTTTGTGTACATGTGTGCCTGTGGTGTGTGTGTGTGTGTGTGTGTGTGTGTGTGTGTGTGTGTGTGTGTATTATATTTTAATTACCCATCTGTCACTTGATAGACATCTGGGTTGTTTAACTATTATGAATAGGCAGACAATGATTATGGCCAAACAAGTTTCACTATAATAGGATACTGATTCCTTTGATTATATGCCAAAAATTGCTTAACTGGATCATATGATTATCAATTTTTAGAATTTTGGTGCTTTCCCACAGAGTTTCCTACCAGCTGTGCATATGAATTTTCCTTTCTTGGATCTTCTACAACCTTTTATTTTTATTTTTTCACTTGCTTTCCTAACCTTAGCCATTCTTACTAGGGTAATTTTTAAGGAGTTTTAAGCTTGATTCTGGTAGCACATGCCTTTAATCTTGGTACTAGGCAGGAAGAGGCAACTGGATATCTAAGTAGCGTGCAGTTAAAATAACAGCGAAAATTACTCTATATTCCTCCTCCCACAAATATGTCTTGCATTATCATAAGTCACTAGAAATGTGTAATATCCAAAAGAGTTGTATGCATCATAATCAAAGACAGTGGTAATTTACTATGATGTAAGTGAAAGCAGGAGAAAATACTGTAAAGTAACTAGAAATAAAATTTTGTTATCATTGGCCACAGATAGAAACAGATAATTGCATAAAATGAATGTAATTACAAATAAATATTGATTTTATTTTAGATATTTGTGTTTAAAACTGAATAAAACACTATACTTGAAATTTTTAGTATAATATATTCTAAAGAGAAAAAAAAATTATGAAATGTGCAAGAACTTGGTGTGGAGACAGTGAAAATACAATGAAATCCAAGGTGAAAATACAATGATAATTCCAAACTTGAGAGAATGAGAACAGCACTGGAATTCAGTGCGCACCTGAAACACCTTTAGTTACATCTAGCATGCTTTTAAAATATCACAGTGAAAATATCAGAAGCTGTAAGAGAGGGAATGACAAAGCCATGCACCCAGCACTCATCCCTGTAATAAGCATCACAGACAGAACATTTATAGGTCCATTTATCTGAATTTTTGTGTAATCACATACAACCAACATAGGCCTATGTGTAATCATCGACTCATGACTCATATATGATAACAAAAAGCTAGGGAAGACACGATCTTTTTTTAAAATTTTTATTAGATATTTTCTTCATTTACATTTCAAATGATATCCTGAAAGTTCCCTACACCCTCCCCCTGCCCTGCTCCCCTACCCACCCATTCCCACTCCCTGGCATTCCTCTATACTGGGGCATATAAAGTTTGTAAGACTAAGAGGACTCTTTTCCCAAAGATGTCCGACTAGGCCGTCTTCAGCTACATATTCAGCTAGTTAGTTCATATTGTTGTTCCACCTATAGGGTTGCAGACCCCTTCAGCTCCTTGGGTACTTTCTCTAGCTCCTCCATTGGGGGCCCTGTGTTC
>NC_034594.1:119951170-119982745 GCF_900095145.1 Mus pahari
GGTTCCTCAGAAAATTGGACATAGTACTACCGGAGGACCCAACAATACCTCTTCTGGGCATATACCCAGAAGATGTTCCAACTGGTAATAAGGATATATTCTCCACCATGCTCATAGCAGCGCTATTTATAATAGCCAGAAGCTGGAAAGAACCCAGATGTCCCTAAACAGAGGAATGGATACAGAAAATGTGATACATTTACACAATGGAGTACTACTCAGCTATTAAAAACAATGAATTTATGAAATTCTTAGGCAAATGGTTGTATCTGGAGGATATCATCCTGAGTGAGGAAACCCAATCACAAAAGAAGTCACTTAATATGCACTCACTGATAAGTGGATATTAGCCCAGAAATGTAGAATACCCAAGATACAATTTGCAAAACACAAGAAAATCAAGAAGGAAGACCAACATGGGAAGTCAAATCTTAATGAAGTTGTTATGAAGTTACAGTAACACATAAGCAGATTCTTTGGGCTTTCTACTTTCTTCTGTACCTATATTGCTGGAGAGCAAAGAATATCTATCATATATTACTGTAGTAAATCATTTTTTCTCTTTGTATGTGAGTTTCTCTCTCTCTCTCTCTCTCTCTCTCTCTCTGTGTGTGTGTGTGTGTATTTGTATGTGTGTGTTGTGTGTGTGTTTGTGTCTGTGTGTGTCTGTGTGTGTCTGTTTGTGTGATGGTTTGCATATGCTCGGCCCATAGAGTGGCAGAATTAAAAGGTGTGGCCCTGTTGGAGTAGATGTCTCACTATGGATGTGGGCTATATGACTTTCATTTTAGCTGCCTGGAATCTAGTATTCTGCTGGTAGCTTCCAGATGATGGTGTAGAACTCTCAGCTCTGCCTGCATCCTGTCAGACTAGATGCTGTTCTGTTCCCACCTTGATGAAGATGGGTTGAGCCTCTGAACCTATGAGTGAGCCCAATTCAATGTTGTCCTTTATAAGACTTGCCTTGGACATGGTGTAAGTTAACAGCAGTAAAACCCTAACTAAGACAGTGTGTGTGTGTGTGTGTGTGTGTGTGTGTGTGTGTGTGTGTGTGTGTGTGTGTGTGTGAGTGTGCATGTGTGTTTCTGTGTATGAGGCTGTGGTTATATATACACATCTGTACACAGATGTCATGCCATGTGCTAGTCAGTGTACATTTTACAGGAGTCAATTCTCTGCGTTAAGAGTCAGACTTAGGCCTTTCTGTTTGATGACAAATGTCCTTGTCCATTGAATCCTTTTGCCAGACCTAAATAATAATAATAGGTGTTTGTTTCATCATTTTGATCTTTGCTTTTGTGTGTGTCATTGCTCAGAGTGGTACAGAATACACAGTTGTCTCCACCTTCTATACTTCTGTTGGTTGTTTAAAATAGAGCTGGGTCACTCCATTTTAATCTAATCAAATTCTGCTTAAATTAATCTAAACTCACTTCTTCCTCAAAGATTCTATGGTATCCCAAATTGCGTGCTACTATCAATTATGTATTAGTATATATTTTAAGCTAGCACCAGGCACTAAAGTATTGCTATGACATTCACAAATATCCATTTATTTACTTTCTAGTTTCTTAAGTTTCAAAATTACCCTAAGATTTATGAGAAGGTAAAATAAAATTGGGTTATTTTGATGATTTTTTCCCCCTGAGAAGTGGAAAACAAGCCATTTAGAAACAGCATGCGAACTAACTTATCATATAGCATACAATTTCTGCTGCCTCTTTTATTTGCACGTTGCTGGAAAAAATAATTATTTCTGTAGATTGCAGACTATATGTAACAAAAATTACTATGCCAACTTTTTAAGTGATACTTAGGTACTCATATAAATTCTTAGAAAGGGAAAGATTTAAAAAAAAACATTTAATTTTGGCTGTTCTAAATGCAATTTTTGAAATTCACTGTTGTTATCTAATCTAAATCTAGCATGTAATTTTTTTTCATCTTGTCGAAACATTTTCTGTATTTCAGAGAAGAGAAGAAACATGACTTATTTTATTGCTGTTTCTGTCTAAAAATGAATATAAGGATTAACATGAATCCATGCTATTGTGCATGTATGGACAAAGTTCAGAGAAGCACAGCCTAGCAGGTATTTGAAGAAAAGAGATTTCCAGGAAGCCACTTCAACTAGTCTACACATACCCTTATCAATTCAGAACCTTGGCTATGTTTGTTCTTCTAAGTAGTGGTGTAAATCTGTAACAGCTCAGGAACATAGACATCAAAGCCCAGAAGGCAGCAATGTATTGCTCTGACAGTACAAAGAAAAGGAACAACATAAAGGTTTGAGCAAAGGATTCTGTGAATTCTCGCAACTCCCAGCACAGTTACTAGTCACAAGGGTATGGCCAGAAACTAGTTTATCTAGAGGCAAATCAGTTACTTATTACTTAGCTATTGGTCTGAAATGGTATCAGTCATCTAATTTTAATAGCCATTTATGACCAAGATATTGTCTCAGGAACTCCATTTAAAATTGAGCTACAAATGTTGTATTGAGTAATAGATTAATATACATATATACATATACACGTGTGTGTGTGTGTGTGTGTGTGTGTGTGTGTGTGTGTGTATGTGTATGTGTGTGTATATATGTTATAAAATTTGTCACTGGAACCTGAGATGCCGAACTCATTTATCTTCCTTTTCTATTTTTCTGAAAGATTCTAAAACCATTGTAAGACTCTAGTTTTATTCCCTTATTTAAAAGTCGAAGACACTTTCTTTCTAAGCATAATAAACTAAATGTTTTCTTTAACTGCAGAAGTAAATAGAAGCCATTGTTTAAAGTTTGGGTGGGAAAAGAGAAGACTATATGGACTTAGGAATCCACAGACTCTTTTCCTAAAACCCACTGAGAGATTAACACATAGCCATGGTGAATGGATTGAATTTGGACTTAGTATTTGAGCACATGGAATAAGAAGTTTAAAGCTAAATAACTTGGTCACTGGCAAGAATTTTTCATGCCTTCTGTGTATGTATAAATCTATAATGTTACATGTATTTTATTGTATCATTTGAGCGTTTTATATACAAGTGATGTACTTATATCATTTACATCATAATCTATGCCTTTTCCAACTCACCTGGTGCCTCCAACTCCTCAAATATATGAATTAATGCCCTCTTTTTCTGTACCTATTTTCATGATGTGTGTGTGTGTGTGTGTGTGTATGTGTGTGCATGTATGTGTGTGTGTGTGTGTGTGTGTGTGTGAATCATGCTGAAACCATATAGTGTTGCTAAATATGTTTATGACTATGTTCAGTGATGACAACTTAAGATTGAGGGACACATAGAAGGATGAATATTCCTTTTTTCTTCTTCATAGCAACTATTAATGGCATGTAGCCTTTTAACCTAGGAATGGGATGGGTTGATACTTTCCCTGTTCACCTTGGGATGTTAACTATTATTTTATTGTGCAGTCATTTTGCTCTTAAATCTTCTACTTCTTTCTTCTGACCTTCTCTGTATACTTCTTCTCCACCTAATACTCAGGTATATTACTCTGATAACCCAGGGCCATGGAATTCTATTTTGTGGGGTCTTCAAATGAAGCACTTCTCAACTTCTCAAAGTAGTCTTTACCTCTTCTACACCATCCCACTCATATCATTGTTGCTTGTCTCTGTTTTATATTTGACATACAAATGGCTAAATTCTTTCTAGCTGATTGTTTTTCACCATATTCTATGTCTACTATTGTAAATAAAGTTATTAGAAAAATACATCACTTATATCATTACATCAAAATCAGATCACCTTCAGTTATAAAAGGTTACATATATTTGTCTTTTTGGAAAAAATTCTCAATGTTGGGAGGGTAAGGAAAGGAGGGTAGAGAACATAATTAGGTGCGGTACTTAGAGAAGGAAAGTTACTATGTTAAAAAAGAGATGACATCAAGTTTTCAAAAATTTAATAAAATGCTTGAAAAACCTACAGAGTAACATTAGAGTTCATGTTTTTGGTAAAATATTCATGAACTATAATATTAGAACCACAGTAGAATTTCATGCCTCTTATGTGATATATGCATACGTAACTCATATAAATATTGCAGTTTGTTTTCTGTTTTTATTGGTTATTTGCATTTTAAAATGTTTAATATTCCTTCTCTCCCTTTTCCTTCCTCTTTCCCAATTCTTTAAATTTTACCAATTTTTACATGTTCAGCATACTTCCTAATTTCAGGGAACAAGACAAAGTTTTTGTCTGTCCTTATTTTGTAGGTGATATTGTTAAAAATATCCCCAATTTGGCAATAAAAGAAATGTTAACTGAGGTACTGATTTCCTAGAAAATAAAGGTTTTTATTGTTTGATACTACAAAGATGAAGTGTCACAGTTACTCCATTTGAAAACTACATGGGAAATTCAATTCTATTGTTACTTTTCCAAACAATTATATTATGACGCTGATCACAAAAATCTAATGTTTCCAATGTCCCTGTTATCCATTGTTATCAAATAATTATGATTTCTAGAAACTTCAGGGAAATTTGTAAGAAGGATCAGGAAGTAAATATACTTTCAGCAAAACCCAGTGAACAGTGTTTGATCTTTGAAGTTAATGAATTAATTTACTGAAGAGAATTGGAGATTTACCAGACATTGCTACTTCATCTGATTACTATATGTATTAACTTATATTGACAATGAAGTATCCAAAGTATATGACACAAATAATGATCGTAAATAATACATCATGACATAAATATCCCATGAAATATTTTCAATAAAACAAAACATTAACTTAATATCAAATAAACTGCCACAAAATCACCACAGCATAAGTGGTCAACTGACCACCTGTTTTCTTCATAAATATCTATTTTTGCATTTTTTTTATCTCCTATCTTTAAATGCTCAGATATATGCATATTAATGGTATCATATCATCATTAAAATATTCTGACATTTTTAATTGTGATAAAATAAACAGGATCATATTTTAGTCATTCTATAACTTAGAATTTCCCTCTGTCACATATTTTCTGTGAAAAAGTTACATTACTAATAAGCTAATAATTACTAATTGCTCCTTTATTTCTCATTCTCTATATAAACACCCTAGACTGTGATAATTGCTTTCTTTTAGAACACTTTAGATATTCTTGTTTCTATTTTCATACATAGTTCAAATAAACATGATGTTCATTATTCTCACAATCAATATTTGTTTGGATTACTCTCTTGATTGTGTTTCTATTCCTGGAAGTTTCTATTCATGTTTTCATGCTTTCATTTGTTGGCATTTTCCTGACGCTATAAAAGGTATTCAGCCTGTCTCTCCTTATTAAATATTTTTGAAGATATTTTCAAATATGTGCATATTTCTAAATTGCTATATATTGTAAGGAATCAAGGATTTTGTTCAGGTGTCTTTCATTAATTTAACATTTTGTCAGAGATTTGGTATGTGAGACTCTATTTGCATCATGTTTATCCCTCCCTAACCTTTCTCTATCACCTTCTGTGTTTATGGCTGAGTGACTGATGGATCTTCTTTGGTAAGACTGACGATTCCGTTCTCAGCAACTATTGATTTCCTGTAACTCTTCATCTAGTTATGGGGCCTATGAAATTTTCATATCTCTGTTAGCATGTGGACTAGTGCTGTCATAACACATGTCTTCTTAGGCAAACATATTGGTGAATTTCATGGTACACTGTCTCTGCAATGTCTAGAAAACTCTATTATATTTTTCCCTAGTGCCCTGGCTCTTACATAGTTTCCACTTTCTCTTCTAAAATGTTCCCTGCCCATTACGTACTGAAGTTGTCTTATAGATGCACTATGTGGAATGGGGACTGTGTGCCTCTTGATTATTTGTATATTGAACAGTTGTATATCTCTGAGGTAGCTTTGTTTGATAGAAAAAGATGATTCTTTGATAAGGTATGAGAGCTACACTTACCTGTGGGAATAATGTTAGGGTAGTGAAAACACAGTAAGAAACTGTGTTTGGGGGCTGCAGAGATAACTCAGAAGTTAAGGCATTGGTTGTTCTTCTAGAGAACTCAGGTTCAATTCCCATCTCCCACATGGGTGTTCACCAATGTCTGTAAATCCAACTCCAGAGGATCGACTCTTACACATAAATACATGGAGGTAACACCAATGTATATCAATTTAAAAATTAACAAATAAAATTTTTTTAAAAGAAACTGTAGTTTAGAAAATGTGTTCAGTGGTTTTATCATATTCTCTTTCTCACATATACATAGCTCATTTGAACTTTCTTTCCCTTCCTTCCTTCCTTCCTTCCTTCCTTCCTTCCTTCCTTCCTTCCTTCGTTTTCTTTCTTTCTCCTTTTCTCTACCTGCTTCTACTTCCCCTCCCTCTTTTCAGGTGTAGCAGATTCCCACATCTCTGTTACATTACTCAAGAAGGCTGACTATTATATTTTTTTAAAAAATGATGTTAACCATGGGTCCATTTCTATGCAATTTAGTTTTCTCTGAATACTCCTCCTAAACTTTGTAGCCTAACTGCTTCTTTAAAGTTCTTGAAGAGACAGTAACATTAATATCTATAGATTTTTCTCATTGTTCATTTCAGGAATGCTGGACTCAATTATGTAGCTACTGAGAGATGTATTCAGTACATTCATTATCTGGATAGTTCATCCAACTTGATGCATGTGAATAAGGATTTACAAGCTGTTGGATTTAGAAGCTATGAAAGTCTTTTAAAATGTTGATTTTAAATACATTTTGTATGGTTACTTTTATGATTTATTAGGCATTTTCTCACTATTTATACAGTATCTTATTCTAAAGGAGCATGTGGGATTGTTTTCCATAAAACACATTTTCTTTTTTTTGGATTTTTTCTTCATTTACATTTCAAATACTATCCCAAAAGTTCCATATACCCTCCTCCCACCCTGCTCCCCAACCCACCCACTCCTGATTCCTGGCCCTGGCATTCCCCTGTACTGGGGAATATGATCTTCGCAATACCAATGGCCTCTTCTCCCAGCCTCTGCTACATATGCAACTAGAGACACAACTCTGGGGGTTACTAGTTAGTTCATATTGTGGTTCCTCCTATAGGGTTGCAGACCCCTTTAGCTCCTTGGGTATTTTCTCTAGCTCCTTCATTAGGGGCCCTGTGTTCCATCCAATAGATGACTGTGAGCATCCCCTTCTGTATTTGCCAGGCACTGGCATAGCTTCACAAGAGACAGCTATATCAGGGTCCTGTCAGCAAAATCTTGCTGGTATATGCAATAGTGTCTGGGTTTGGTGGTTGTATAGAGGATGGATACCTAGGTGGGGCAGTCTCTGTATCTTCCTTCCATCCCTCTCAGCTCTGAACTTTGTCTCTGTAACTCCTTCCATGGATATTTTGTTCCCCATTCTAAGAAGGAACAAAGTATCCNCACTTTGGTCTTCCTTCTTGAGTTTCATGTGTTTTGCAAATTGTATCTTGGGTATTCTAAGTTTCTGGACTAATTTTCTTTAATGACTTATCATCCATAGTAAGTGCCTCCAAACAGAAGTCATTGTAGGCCTCAAACAGAAGATTCCTCCTGCAACTCAATATTACTGTTTCTGAAGACTTTGTCTGGCTTAGTTTTACTTCACAGAACATGGAACAGAGTTCAGTTGTACCATAGAAGGTTAACCTGTTAGGATTCCTGAATCTTGGATGTGCTTGCTTTTTCTCTCATTCTCACCACTGCTCTGTTTCTCTGAGTTTACAAGTTTCCTGTTATCAGATATGTAGGCTTCTTCAAGTAGTTCTTTCCTGCCTCTATTTTCAGCTGGTAAAGCTTTGGTCTCCATCAAACTGCCTCACTATTTCAGTGATGTATACAGTACCAATCTCCTTGTTGTAGAGTAGGGAACTATCTTACCATAGTGTCTGGCTAAATTATCCAGTAATAAACTGAATGTAGTGGGGGAAAAAAAAGATTCAATGTATACCTTAGTCACAGTGTTCGTTCATTGTGCAACTCTCAGAAGCACACATGAAAAGTTTGGTGTTTGTAGCACTTCACACACAGGTAATAAAATATTTTTTTTTCAAAACTGAATTTTCAGATGGATATACTCATTTGTTCTGCATAAATGATGCATTTTGAAATGACATCTCAAAAGGATTTATTTAAAGATAACTCAAAACTAACTTGTATTAAGTAACTCAGCCCATTCAGTGACTTAGGATAGTTCATTGAATATATAAATAAAATTAGCAAATGTGAAAGAGAAGATATCAGTGCTCTCTAATGTATTCTTAAAAGCACTACAATCATGGTAAAAAGTAAATAAAAATCAAATGTTGCAGAGGCTTTAGTAATTTTACTGTTCAGTTACAAAATGATATGTACTGTTACCTCTGAATTACTGGAACACATGTGAACTCTCAGATTAATTGTAAACAACTTTATAAATAAACTGAACATATAGAATATTATATTATATTTTATAATCCATCTAACAAGTCATTTTGAAAGTACTGTAACTGTAGCTGACTTAATTTTGTTTTTATGTACCTGGGTCTCTCTTGACACTGCTTGCTGTTGCCTACTATGCATAGGAATGCATTGCTTGGCCTTTGTGCATCCCTCACTCTCTCATATTCAAGACTATGGATCCTATCTACTCGTTTCATTACTTTTGTTAATGCTTGGCATTTATTTACTTTAAAAGAATTTCTGATGTTGCCTGAATCAAATCCAATGTATCAACTTATCTTATGTCGAATCATACATACTAGTTACATAATAATAGTTAATACTTATGAAGTCTATTGTGCTATTTATATTATATTATTAAATATCTTATTGCTTATTCTTTTTATTCTTTTATTCTGATTGAGAGAAAGTCTAGAATTTTCTCTTTGCTTTAAAAATATAAGAAATATACTTCAATGGAAACTGTTGTCTACTTCATGTACAAAAAGCTAAAATTCTGAATATGTGATATTTATGAAGAGGCACGGCAACGATTAAGTGATATATTCTTTCAGTATAGAAGGCTCTGTGTGCATCCATTACTATAAAGCTCTGCATAGACTATAAATTCAGGAAGCACAGCAGAGAGAAAAGAGACCCCACAGTGCTGCAACCAACTCTGGCCATTAATTGTGTACTCTAAGTGGCATATTGGGAATCTTAGGAAGTGTCTTTGCCACATAGACAAAAGAAGATGATTGGAACAATAAGATGCAAGATGAGAAAGTGCTGCTACCCCGTGAAGTCAAGTGACAAGAACATTGTGATTGACTGTGTGCAAGGCCACTGTTAAATTGAGCAGAATCAAGACTGACAGAAATCTTTGAGGTTGGCAATCAGTAAGTCACATTTTGTTACATGCATGAGGATCAGAATGTATTTTATGAAACAAATATTGAAGGGAAAAAGTGAAGGCTATGGTGGGGAAGGAGAAACAGTATTATAGAAGTATTTCTGAGTTGAGTTTACCTTGCTTGGGAAAAAAATGATAAAATCACTATGAATCCTAATGATAAAAAAATTCCATGACTGTCAAAAGGTAGCATCTTAACAGCTTAAGATAATGTTATGAGATAAATGAAAATAATCCCAAATCGACAACTTGAGACATTACGTAATCAAATGCAACATAACTTTTTGTTTGCTTTCTTTTTCACTTTTTCTGTCTTTCTTTTTGTGACAGTGAGTCTTGTATTCTAGCTTCAGACATCCTATGTAGCCAAAGAAGATTTTGAATTCCTGGCTTCAATTTTTAAATTCCCTAAGACCCCTGAAGATTTTACATATTTGAGAACAGAATATACTGTCAAATAGTAAACAAAGGGAATAAAATAAACAAATATGAAAAGAGATTCATGACACTATGTATTCTAATCAGGAAGGACTTAAAGGTTGTATATATAAGCCACAGTGCTATTACAAGGCTATTTCAAAACAGCAAAAAGAAAAATCAATGATACACAGTATATGATATTCAGAACATCTTAAGGAGTTGGAATTAGTGAAGCACAAGGACCATAATGGTGGTATTATATGGTATTATCCTGGCATTAATAAAACTACAAATAAACATTTTGCTAATACATACACATAAAATACTATATAGATTTTAGCAAACCAAATTTTTGCAGTGTAAGAAAATGAAATGATGATGTGCCATCATTCATTAATGCTTACTCCTGAGATGTAGAGGTAATTTAATATTCAGAACTTAATCAGTGTCATTACCTTGTAAGGAGAATATAGGAGGATAGATTTCTGACTCAGTAGCAGAAAATATGTCTAGAATGATGATCAAGGCCCTGATTTGAACTGTAGAATGATAAAATAGGACAGAAGAAGTTCATGTGTGTGTATTATAGAGGCAGAAAATCACTTGGACAAATTCACCATCTTACAAAATATGCTTATCTCTAGCCACAGCCCTTCTCTAATTTGATGACTTCAAATATGTAACATCTTAAACTAATGTGAAATATATATCCACTAATGTGTACACTACTATAATACCAGGTACCTGGTATCTGTCTAGAAAATCATCCATTTCATCTAGATTTTCTAGTTTTGTTGAGTATATGCTTTTGAAGTGAGATCTGATGATTTTTTTTTAATTTCCTCAGTTTCTGTTGTTATATCTCCCTTTTCATTTAGGATTTGGTTAACTTGGATACTGTCTCTGTGTCCTCTGGTTAGATAAACCCCTGGCTAAGGGTCTATCTATCATGTTGATTTTCAAAAAAAAAAAAAAAAACAGCTCCTGGTTTTGGTGATGTTCTGTATAGTTGTCTTTGTTTCTACTTGATTGATTTCAGCCTTGAGTTTGATTACTTCCTGACATGTACACCTCTTTGGTGTGTTTGGTTCTTTTAGTTCTAAAGGTTTCAGATATGCTATTAAACTGCTAGTTTATGCTCACTCTAATCTCTTTATGGAGGCACTCAGAACTATGAGTTTTCCTCTTATCACTGCTTTCATTGTATACCATAAATTTGGATATGTTGCGCCTTCATCTTTATTAAATTCTAAAAAGTCATTAATTTCTTTCTTATTTCTTCCCTGACCAAGCTTTTATTGAAGAGAGAGTTGTTCAGATTCCATGTGTACGTGGGCTTTCTGTTGTCTTTATTGATACTGAAGACCAACCTTAGTCCGTGGTGATCTGATAAGATGCGTGAAATTATTTCAATTTTCTTCTATTTTGTTGAGGCTTGTTTTGTGTCTGATTTTATGGTCAGTTTTGGAGAAGATACCATGAATTGCTGATAAGTTATAGTCTTTTATTTTAGGGTGAACTGTTCTGTAGATATCTGTTAAATCCTTTTGGTTCATAACTTCTTTTAGTTTCACTGTGTCTCTGCTTATTTTCTGTTCGCATGATCTGTTCACTGGTGATAGTGGGGTGTTGTAGTCTCCCACCATTGTTATGTGGGGTGCAATGTGTGCTTTGAGTTTAGCAGTGTTTCTTTTACAGATGTGGGTGCCCTTGCATTTGGGTTATAGATATTCAAAATTGGGAGTTCATTTTGGTGATAGGGCCACCCACTGATCTAAAAACATTTAATCTAGAACTTTTTCTATCTATGCAGAGACAGAAAATGTAGCAGAGAAAGAAGGAAAGGCCATCCAGAGAGTGCCCCACTTCTGGATCCATCCCACCTGCAGACAGCAAACCCAGACACTATTGCTGATGTCAAGAAGTGCTTGCTGACAGGAGCCTGGAATAGCGGTCCCCTGATAGGTCTGGCAAAACCAATATAGATTCAGAATCATAGCCAACTGTTAGACTGATCCTAGAGACCCCAATGGAAGAGCTATGGGATGGACTGAAGGAGCTGAAGGATTTCAACCCCATTGGAAGAACAATATCAAATAATCTGACCACCCAGAGCTCCCGGGTACTAAAACACCAACCAAAGAGTACACATAAAGGGGCCCTTGGTTACAGCAATATATCTAGCAGAAATTTGCCTTTTCTGGCATCAATGGGAGGGGAGGCCTTTGGTCCTGTGGAGGCTTGATACCCCAGTGTACAGGAATGCTAGAGTGATAAGGCAGTAGTAGGTGAGGTGGTTGAGTGAGCTCCCTCTTGGAGGCAAAGGGGAGAGGGGAGCATTAGTGTGGTTATGGGTGGTTTGCTCTATAAGCCATGTAAAAGTTTAAGTAAAAATAAGTTATAAAGGAAATAGTCTGAATGGTAGGATGATGCTATTGCTCAAAATCACTGTATATTAAACAAAACTTGCAGTGACAGGTGTCATGTGCCTCCTTATAAACTGTTGATCACAAAAGCCCCTGCCCTGAATTCTTTATCAGGGAGGCCCCAGAGCCACGCAAAACAGTATAGGCTATTGTCATTCTGTTGGTTGCTCACCAGACTAAGTGGTCAAATCTTGTACTGAAGACAGGAAACACCATGGTTGAAATAAACAGAGAAAGCAGGCTGGAAATGAACTGTAAAGATCTTCCCTGCTGGCTAGACTTCATAGTTCCAGAAAATGCTGTGTAGACTACTGGAGCAGAATGATCATTAGTAATTTACCAACTGTGAATTATATGAGCTATGTTGTAAATTTGCCAGGTAAGAAGTACTTACTGGTATAATAGTGACACAACCCATGTAGGATTAAAAACTTACTACTCTTTGATTGGATTTAAGGCCAATTGCCTAGAAGCTATATATATGCATGGTACTCTAGACCTGGTTAAAAAAAATAGACAAACCTAAGACTGGCATCCATGGACCCTAGGACAGAAATATTGTTTTTAGCTAAATAACACCAAAGTATAGTCTAAATAATATGTCTTCTTCTGTTTCTCTTTTGAGTGAATGGCAGTGAATACAGATGCACATAGCATTCCTAATGCTCAGGAAAAAATAATTTAGGGTGTTTAGTGCTAACAGCAGATAAATATACAAGTTTTTTTTTTTTTAAGTTCAATAAAGTTTGTAAAACAAGTGAGGAAAAAAACATAAGAGTTGAATCATGATAAGGGTTTTAAAATAGTAGTTTCAAGACATGACACAACCATGGCAAAGGATGGAAAAGCATTCATACTTGTCTAAACTGGGCCTTCAGCAGGCTGGACCTCAGGCACAAGACTGGACCTTTCAACAGTGAGTTAGGGAGGCACTAATAAGGCCATACTTCTCCTCCCTGAACTGTTCACTGATGGATTCCAAGTGTGGGAGGCTGTCATTACTTAGAGTTCTTTGCTAAATGGTGAACCCACCAGGCTCTAGAGAATAGTTTCAAATCTGTAGACACACAGACAGTCCTGGCTAAAATTGTTGGGTCATTAAACTAAACAAAAATGGGACCTGTGATTTATGCATGAATTTGAGAGTATTGGGAGTGATAACATAGTATGGTATATAATTCCCAGTACATATCTGTGAAATTGTAGAGAAACAAATATAATTAATAAAAATATTCTTAAGGGGAAAAGTTATGTAAAAAGAATTGAGTTTTAGTGTGAAAAGTAATATTAATCATATTAGATACCATTATATTAAGAGAAACTTCTCAGTCACTCAAAGAGAAATATTGCCATATCTCAGTAACATGTAAAGTTAACATTGGTGTCAAATAAGTACATAGTGGAGTCGTCATTTCCAGAATTTGGGGTGGGATGGAGAGAGGAGCAAAGGACAGAGAGAGCACAGGTCACAGGTGTGGGAAAGCAAGTTCACTGGAGAAACATTTTCTACTGTTTTGTTGCATGGTAGTCAATTAGATTTTGAATGTTCTCTATGAAAAGATGTTATGATGTGATACATACCTTTATCTGTTCCATTAATTATACATTGGAGTAGATTGACGCAGCACATACATATGTAAAACTATAATGTATAAATTGAAAATTAAAACTTATTTTTAGTGAAAATGCATTATAAACGAAAACTCAAACACTACATTTATAAACACCTAAATAAAATAGGATGGTTGGTGACCACTTATATAAAAATTATTTAGAATTTTAAAACCTTAAATTAACAAAGAAACAAATGACATTAACCATTATGAGAATTGTAAAGCCTGGAATGCACAGGAATGTTTGCTTATTATCAGTAAGGTCTGTCCCTCCTTGGGAGATCATCTTTGGTCTCTCAGCAACTTCACTTTGAGCACATCTGGCCTGTAGAAACACATTTCATAATTTAGTTTCCAGATACATGAATATACAAATGGAAAGATTACACATCCTAAGACACGAAAGCGATTTTTCATAACAGGTACAGGTGTCAGATGATTACTTTTCATGGTGATGGGAAATGTTCTGTATGTCTGTGTTGGTAGTAATTAAACAGTGTATGTGGTGTGTGTGTGTGTGTGTGTGTGTGTGTGTGTGTGTAATTCATGTATAGTCTTATATTTTACATTTATTAAAATGTATGCTTAAATGAGAATATTTTAATATGTATAAAATTGTTCAAAGTTGATTAGTAAGCCTGTATCCAATGATAGTTTATTCTTCTGAAGAAATCATATAGAATAATTTGAGTCTTGATAAAACAATACTGCTACTATATACCTAAAACAAGTACAACCCAAACAGCAAACATATAAAATCTTATAAAATCCTGTTCAATTTGCAATAGAGCTAGGAAACGAAATAAATCCCAAGCAGACGGAAGCAATAATTCAACAAGCATTTATACTGTGCTGTGCCTCGTTTGGGGGCGCTAAAATAGGTTTTGGGTACACAAACTCCCAAAATAAGTAAACGCTTATATGCTTGTCATTGATTACGTCCATGCTAAAATTAGCTTTAGTGTAAAAAAAGCACAATTTTTTTCTATTGCTACATTTTATTATACAGTATATTTAAAGCTTTGTGATATATTACCCTTACATAGGAAAAATTGCATATTTAACAAAAATGCTAGCTGTACAGGTTGCTAAATTATGTTAAATCATAATTAAACCTGATAACTCTCACCACAGCAGCTGATTTAGCTTTGAGTGACTTTTTGCACAACAGCATTAAAAACTAACAAGGCATAAAATCATGCATGTTGCAAATGAATTTACTGGACAGAGATTCAAAATCAATAGCAGCTGTAAGCTGTGTTTCCATTAGTATCCTACTTACATAGCACATCTTTGGCCTTTACATCCTGTCACTCCACTATGAGAACAAACCAAGAAATACAGGTGCATAGAAAAAACAAAAAACAAAACAAAACAAAACAAAAAACACAGAGACCCAAGCCAAAAACTTTGCTGGAAGTTTCTACTTAACATACACAATAACCTTCTTACATGAGAATATGAATTATTATAATAAATAAATGCTAGGAATTCACCTATATACTCTAAAATTATGATATGTAATTCCAAAGGGCATCCCTGTTTATCATAGGTTACATACATACAGCATATATTTTTTGTAGAACATTAAATATGCAATTGCCATAATTCGCTATGGCAGTTCTAAAGCATCATTTCTTCATTTTCTGTCTGCTGGAAAGGAAACAGAAAAGATCCAAGAAATATTCCTTAAGGTCTTCATCTGTAGAGATCTGGAAGAATCTATGAACTGCAGTCTATATACTCAGGGTATTTAAACACTTCAGATTAAAATTTCAGGATAATTGATTCACTTCAGAAGAGCACAGGAGGAAATGAAATTGAAACTGAATCCAGTAGCTCTTTCCATTTTTTTTCTTTCTTCCATTCTTCATATAAACATCTTTTCCACTCCTCCATCAATTCTTCTGTCCCAACATAAAAAACAATATAACATGCCTTTTTTCTTTCAATACATTTAAATTCTACATGTAGATGTATGTTAGAACATCATTTCAAAAGATATTATATATTTTCCTTTACCTATATGGCTATATTGGATAAAGGTAAGTACAAGGATAGTAGAAAAATACAAAGAGCCTAAAGGAAAAGATAAACATTCTATATCAGTTCCATTAATATCAATAAAAATATTAAAAATACCTTAGGGGTATTACAGTAACTAGAGTTATTTCAAGCCTTCTCATGTAATCATATCAGTGAAAGAGTCTTGTTATCTTGCCAATTATTGATTTACTATATGCTGACCTCTTCAAAACAAAGTTGTCTTGGGAACTTCAGAAAAATTGGGCACAGCTTAGTGTTGTGAATTTCAGTACTGATAAAGAACAATACACCTGGGCTTCTAATTCCACGAGTCAAAAGCTTCTACTTTCTTGAATGTATACAGACTGAATGTGGTAGGATGAAGGCCCGGTGCTCTGTGGTGCTGACTTACCTTGACTCCATCATACTAAGAAGGTACTATTTACTACTCTTTGGAGTCACACTGTCCAAATTGAGGTATGGTGTTCAGGAGGAAAGCTAGAAAACACTCGGGGTGATCTAAAGGTGGTTTATTTAAACTCAGGGAGGAAATAGCTCAACAGCCATAAAATTTATCATATTCTCAGTCCTCTGCTCTTTTAGGCAATTTTATCAGTAATGACATGGCATAGAAGGAGATTCTCTACCCAGTGCATATATTTGCAAATAAGGCAAATACTTAAATATTTTCGTGAGTGAACACTCAATGGTAGCCTGTACTTTCAGGAAGGCAGCTGCCTTTAAGTTAACAATGCTTCCATGAATTGTAACTCTTCCTTATATCAATATATGTAACTCTAATAAACTTCTTGGATCATCGTGTTTTATTAGGCTGTTACTGTTAATTTGGTTATTTTGTTTCTCAATTTAGGATGAGTAGAAATTTGAATGTATATCTCTCAGAAAGAATATACCACAGAAACCTCTCAAAATGCTGGAAAGATTATGTAGTCCACTGGTGAGAATTTCTCCTCATGACAGCAATACCATTTTTCTTGATAACCCTAAGTGTGTATTAGTCAACCTGTATCTTCTATTCCTACTTTTGCTCATCTATCAGTAAATTTCAGCAGGAAGAGCATGAGTGTCTTGTATTCTTGGCCATTTAATATTATGTTATACGTGATAGAGAGCATGTAAAACTCTCCAACTCATGTAAAATTTTAAAAATAAACTCTATTATTCAAAAAAGAAATATGGGGTTTTGCTGATATTTTGTTTACTTAGAAATGACAAATAATTAATGTTATTATTGTGTCTTTACCTCAATATTTATAAACATTTGGAGAACCTTCTTATTTTTCTGATTTTGTACACATTCATGTATAGCTATATCTTACTCTGTGGGCACATTGATCACTTGCATAAGAGTATAAATGTAAAAGGTTAGCTCTCTCTACCTACTTAAAATTGACTTGAAAACTGAATTCATTTTTTTATGCAGTGAGTAGTTGGTGAGAGATTGCAATGCACAGCATAACTGCTGTGACTATAAATGTTCAGACTGTAGTAGGAAGTTGCTTGGTTGAAGATGTGGATTACCCACCAGAAAAGCATGATCTGTGTGTAAAAGTTGAGCGGAAATAAAGCAGATGTAGCTGCAATGGTTGGACAAATATACATATACATATAAATATATTATGTTTATATATATATATCATATATGTATATTATTATAGTTATTTCTGGGAGGACAAGTAGCCTGTGCATGCATGTATATATAATAATATAATATTGTTTTGAGTGATGAGAACATGAAGGGTTTCCTGCTGTTTAAATTTGGTCCTAGTTTTTGAATTGCTTTCTTGAAGCGTTAAAAAAAAAACATTAAAATTACAGAATCCTAAGAAGGTATGTATGGGTAGTATCATTACATGACTTTTGAAGACATAACTGTAGTTAGATTGTAGAAAAATTGCTTGAAATGAAGGCAGGAGATGTGTGCATATTCTAAGTGAGAAACACTTATGGTCTGAGTAACATATGTATGTTGGGTTACAATCTAAAACATGTTATTATGCTGAATTGTTTATTGCATGGATGCACCTGGTAGCTATTAAAGAGAAAAAAGTGATTTAAGATTGATTCATATGGATGTTCAGATAATAATAGTGTCACTCAAATAGGAACACTCAAATGTAATTAAGGGTTAAAAGACAAATGGCGATATCAGATCTGAGTTCACTTATGTGAAGGAATTTATGAATTTTTCCTAACAGGATACAATACATGGGTATTCCTCACACTGATTTAAATCTCCCAAGGGATTTTGAAGACAATATCATGAACTTTGCAGTTAGTAGTTAATAGGATTTCCTCAAGTAGGCATTAGAAACAACTGTGACTCCTTGAAATAGAAGAGAGAGTCTATTGGAAGGATCCTACTAGCTCAAGGATGTGTTAATGTGGCATGTAACGAAACTCAAAATAATTTTTTAAAATGATGAAAAAAAAAAACACACTGAAACTAAAACAAAAATTACACCACAGCTCCCAGTGTGGTGACAATATTGATACCCTGCTGCTCTGTTCACTATACATTTGACCCCCTCTACCTGATGTTTCTGCTACAGTTTCTTCTGTTACTGCTGCTACCTGAACTGAAAACGAGATGTTACTGCTGTGTCTGCTGCTAACTCAAAAATGAATCCCTTACTGTGTGTGGTGATTTGTGTTTCTGGTTGGAAATTTAAATCACTAGGTGTGTGCATCTGATTACCCACCTAAAACATATGCTGTGCTGGAATCAATCAACTCTACAGCTTTTTTTGAGTTCAAATCAGTGTTTTTCAGGGAGCATTCTTCACCCATGGAAGTGGATTTCCAACAATGAGCAACCAATATTCCAACAATTTAGCATTATTTATATTATACTAAGTATATGAGAAGTCTTTTTTAAATCCTTAATGGAGAAAAGATAACAGAAGAAAATTAAAATAATACAATCAATCTAGAAGACCTTTCATTTAATATGTATATGTCAGGAATTTTCTCAACAAGAAAGATAAGAGAGTTGGAACTTTTTTCCATTGTTCTACATAACTATGTAGAATTTGTTGACCTACTTAATGCATTGAACACTTTAATTCTGATTTTCTTAATAATGGTATATAATACTTTTTTATTTATTTATTTTTTACTTTGAAAGGGTGGTACATAATTCTTAAAGAGCACTTGATAGAAAACAGTTATTTACTGCAGTCTTTTTATGGATACTCTTCTAAACATTGTTTATTCTTAAAAGAGAGAAGAGGATGTAGTGAAGACTGATGATATAAACATCCAAAGTCTATAATATTAATTATGATGTCAAATTATCATTCATTCTGAGATCTGTAAACTTTCTGCTGAAATGTCTCATACATCGCATATGTTGAAATTTTAGCTAAGATATCATATTGGAGAAATGGTCTTTAAAAAGGCTTTTTATGATCATAAGTACTTAGACATATCCAATAAAAGTAATATTTTGTATGAAATAAAAAGAGGACTTAAAGAATGTGGAGAATCAGGTGGAAAAGGAACCCGATGAAGATAACAAAAAACGTGATGGAGCATTTCTGTCCATCATATAAATGGCACAGGAAGAAAGGGGTTGACAGCAACCCTAGAAGAAAAACCTTATCCGTCGCTGTTTAAACTGGCTACTTATATTTTTCAGACCTAGAATATTTGTTGTTTAAACCTCACATGCTATGATAATTTGCTATGGCATCCCTATCACATTAACACATGATTATATTATTTACCTTACTCCAATTCTGTTCTCTTGGCTGTTTCAAGATATTCAAATACATAGCAATATTCCTACTGAGGAGATTACTAATTGAGACAATAATTTACAGCTGGATTTTATGGTAGCATTTCAACTGAGGTTCCCTCTTTTTTAATGTCTCTGAACTGGCCAGTACACCAGTATTTAAGAAGGTATTATGCTTGTAACATGGATAAATAAATATCTGTTTTTGTTGACTCTCAATGTCACAATGAATTCTTATTCACTGTTGTCTATGAGACAATTATTTACTGACCAGAAATTTTACTAATGATATTTAGGAAGAGATTTTCTTTTATTTAAACATAATTTCATTATTAAAATGCATAAAGACTGGGGCTCCTTCCCATATACAGACACCAAACCCATACACTATTGAAGATGCCAAGAAATGTTTGCTGACAGGAGCCTGATATAGCTGTCTCTGGAGAGGCTCTGCAAGAGCCTGAAAAATGCAAAAGTAGGTGCTTTCAGCCACCCACTGGACTGAGCACAGGGACCCCAATGGATGAATTAGGAAAAGAACTGAAAGAGCTGAAGAGGTTTGCAATCCCAGAGGAAGAACAACTATATCAACCAACCAGAACCCCCAGAAGTCCTAGGGACTAAACCAGCAATCAAAGATACATGGCGGGACCCATGGCTCCAGACGCATATGTAACAGAGGACAGCCTAATCAGGTATCAATGAGAAGAGAGGCCATTGGTCCTGTGAAGCCTTGATATGCCAGTGTAGGGGAATGCCAGGGTGGTGATGTGAGAGTGAGTTGGTGCTTGGTGGAACACCCTCATAGAAGCAGGGGGAGGGATGATGGGATAGGGGATTTGCAGAAGGGAAACTGGCAAAGAGGATAACATTTGACATGTAAACAAATAAAATATCCAATAAAATATTCACAAAGACTTGTTAATATTCATAGCCAGTAGTTTATTCACCATGAATCCATTAAAAAAGCACATTCTTTTTTATGTGTGTGTGTATCAAATTGCACAGAGATGTGTGTCTGTCCATTGATGTATCATGCATTTTTCCTATAATCAGTCAAGAAAATGCTAATTCATGTTCTATAATAAATGCTGTGTTATATTTAATGAACACATACCAAGTTTTCTCAGCTTCTTCAAACTATTTAAATACATATTTGATAAATTTAGGATAATTTTTAGAAAATATTTTGCTACTTGGCACTGGTGAGAAGGCTTTTTGTTTAAGAGCACCGGATGCTCTTGCAGAGGATCCGAAGTCAATTCCTAGCACCTACATTGTAGTTTACTGCTGTCTGTAACTCCAGTTCTAGGGATATTACTTACCCATATGTGTTGTACCTTGGAAAGAAAAAGAGTCACAATAAATTAAATAATTAATTAAAAATTGAGTAATTAATATTACTTTGTTTACTACTGTTTAACTAAAAAATGTCATATTATGTGATTTAAATGTCTACGAATATCTCTTTGGTTTTATTTGAGGATCCTGTTTTCAGTATATTAGTGTAATAAAAATCCAATGGAACATGGAAAGAAATTTAATGTATATATTGTTTTATTTAATTATGAAAGCTATGAGATCTCCAATGTTACCCTTACAAAATATTTATAATAAAGTATTTGTGTCATATTTATAATTAAAGATGTAATGAAAGGCAAAATAATAAACTAAAACACGAATTATGAATAACACATGGTAAATATATATTTTTATGTTTGAGAAAATAATTTCTTACCTTGAAAACCAGAAGCTCATTTCCTTTCCAATCAATACTAAATTTGCCTTCTTATTAGTAATTTAAGTGTTTAATTATCTGTATTATATGACAATGTACAATAGTGTGAATAAAAGCATGAATAGTTACAGAATTTCAATTATAATCTGTAGAAGTCAATTAGAGTTGATGAAAGTGACTAATTAGATTGGACACTTGCATTTTTTGAGCTAAATATTTGGTGTGGAAATTGAAGGATAACTGCAAAGAATTTTGAGAAAATGAAAGAGAATAAGGCTACAATTCAAACTTCTTTCAACATTTGCAAGTTAGTACCGATGAGCAACATTCTACAGTTGTATAAGGAACTTACAATCATCTGTCAATGAATATCTTCCAGTTTGCTATCAATACTGTGATCAAAAGAGAAGCACCATGACACTATTCTTTCAGAAATCTTTTTAATGATGACATCAAGAGTGGATTTTATTTTTATTGAACTATGGGGAAATGGAGGTGAACAGGTACTAGAAGTGATTGGGATAAAGTGCTAATTTTGAATACATCGCATTATAAAAGCTGTTACAGTGCAAAGTAAGATTTCAGAATAGAAAGGTACATATATTCTGGAAGGTTACAAAAGAGCAAGTGTGGAGACATGGATTTGGAGGAGAGTAGAAGCAAACAATTTCAGGCAGGAAAAAAAAAAAAACCTTGAGAAGTTGATCTAATATCATATAATTCAAAAAAAAAAAAAAAAAGACCATAGAAGAATTTTAGCTAAGGTGATGGAAAGGTGGTTCAGTAGTTAAGTGTACTGCTTGCCTGTACACCAGACCTGTTTGGCTTGAGAATACCCATATATATGGACACTCACAACCATCCATAACTCCACATTGAAGGTATCCCATGTCTTTTCTGGCCTCCACAAATACAAGGCATAGACAAGGTATGTTCACAAATGTAAAGGAAAACACTTTATGTGGAGAATTTAAAAATAATTAAAAATATAATTCAGCCTAAACCCTGGTTTCTTGAGGATGGATTAGACTCTCCCTTCATCACAGGAGAACTATCAAATGATGTTATGTCTGAGAAGCAACGCTGTATTTAAAGAAATAGTGTTATATTAAGTATTGTTAGCTCTTCAAGGACCATGCAGACCAAGAGTTAGCCACTGGTCACATTAGGCATCCTCCAAGATCCACTACCTGTGTGTCGTATTCTTTCCCACTGTCTCCAACAGAACTTGACTATTAATCAATCACTGACAGTTTTTCTGTCCATTTAGTTTGTGCTCTTCAAAACGGCATGTGTGTGCAATCAAATAGCATGTATCATTATCACTAAATGAAATTCATTAAAAATGTCTCCATATATTATTGAGCTTGGTGGCCCACGTGTTTGCTCACTGCATTATATAATATTAGATCGAGATAGCATGCTTCTGTATTCAGCTTTTTTGAAGGATACCTTCTGTGCTGCCAAATTGTAGCTATTGAGAAAAATGTCACAGATATTTTCTGTGCATGTATTTAAACTAGTACCAAAGGACTGGTTGTTTAACTCAATGGCAAAACTGTACTGAATTTCTTGAGAATTTGCCAAACTGTTGTCCAAAATGCCTGTTATTTTCCATACAAGCAAAAAAAGTAATGCATTTATTATGCCTTCTTTCATAATTTGCTTCTGTTTTATTTTAATTTAGTTTTTGTAATAGAGGTGCTTATGTTTCAATGACCTCTTATATGCATGTCCCCAATACCATAAGGCTGAGTTATTTTCTTTTTCTTTCTCTTTTTCTTTGGACAAGGTGATTATATATATATATATATATATATATATATATATATATATATATATATATATTTCACAGCGTACAATGACAAATATCATAAAATTGCAGGGAAAACTTGGCACAAGTGGAATGAAATTAGTGATATTCTGAAAGTCAAAACCACTCAGAAGCAGCCAGAGAAGAGGTGAGACCAACAGATGCAACTGGACCCGCCACAGAGCAGTTTCCTTCTATTCCTCCACAGTCCGTAGTCGCTACTTTTGTTTCACACATTAGCTTCAAGTTCAGGACTATTGATTTCTCTTCTCTCATGACAGCTTGCACAGCACCTTCTGATACTATGAAAGCTAATCCTCAGGGAAGTGGCTCCTTGGTCAGTTCCAGGTGGATTTCTCCAAGTTACATCTCCATAGTATACATTGTCCTCATTACAGGGACATGCTGTCAAGTTCTGAGAGGCATCCAAGGACAATAGCAATAGCATTTATTTTTTGACAGTGTCTCTTGGATCTCTCTAAACAGTACCTTAAATAGAGCTTCACCATGCATAGCCCTGGGGCTTTTGTTAGGGAGTCTATGGCACTTAGAGGTAGTATTTTCACATTAAGTGCCATGATATTATATAAGTTATTCATACATATATAGACACATATGCATGTATTTTGAATGAAATTAAAACAATATTGTTTCCTATGGCTTTTTCAGTCAACTTTAGAGTTCTTCATCTATTTTGCCTTTCCTTCCCTCTATATTGCCCTTCTGCCCTCCTCCCTAGATAAAGCACCTCTCCCATTTCCATTGCTCTCTTCATAGCACCTGTTATCTAACTGCCTCTCTAGAGACCCCTCCATCCCATTTTACATGACTGTTGTCTGTTGTTACTCCAGATGATGCACTCCTACCTAAAGACTCAGAACTATGGGCTACAAACAAGAGACAACATGTGCTTTTTAACTTACTAGTTCTGTGTTTCTCATTTAAGCATATCTTCCAGTTCTCACAATGTACCTACAAATGTCATGATTACATTTCTCTTGACATTTGGGCATCTGACCAGGAGTGATGGAGGGAGGATGAGGATCTGCTTTTAGCTATTTTGAAATTGTCCACACTCACAATCATAGTAGCTGCACACATTTTTCACCAATAGTGAGGGAGGACTCCCCTTTCTGTGCAAATCAAACAACAAACAAACAAAAAACACCTCTCATTGTTCATCCAAGTAGCTTCTTTCTGTAGCAGATAGAAGCTACAACAACCACACTGAACTGCTCCTTGCTAGAAAGGTCATAGAACATAGAGGAGATCTTACTAGGACCACTATGTAAACCAGTGATGTTCCCAAGTGTGTTCTAAATATCTATTGTTATATCCACAAAATGTCTAGCTCAAATTCTGCATCAAAGAAATTTCATTTTATAACAAATGGAGGAGCTCATCATAAAAATCCACTAGTCAAAATACATAAAATAACTGACATTGGAGACCCAATACAGCCCCTGCTCCAAGTATATTTCATATAGGTATACATATTTATTTACATGGAAGGAAGAAGAGAGATCATGAATTAGAAAGGGAAGAATTGAGTGAGTAAATAGGAGAGGTGGGAATAAGGTATGAGATGGAAAGAAACATTACTGAAGCTCAAAACACACATTGAACCCCACACAATAAGAGTGGGAGTCTTCAACACCCCACTCTCACCAATGGACAGGTCATTGAAACAGAAACTACACAGAGACAAAGTGAAACTAACAGAAGACATGAACGAAATGATCTAACAGGTATCTACAAAACCTTTTACCCAAAACAAAAGAATATGCGTTCTTCTCAGCTCCACGAAGAACCTTCTCCAAAATTGACAATATAATTGGCCATAAAGCAGGCTTCAATAGATACAAGAAGATTGAAATAGCCCTTTGCATCTTATCAGATGATCAGATGAAGGGACTTCAACAAACAAACAAACAAAACAAAAAGCTCATGTACTAATGGAAATTGAGTAATGCTCTTCTCAACAATGACTTGGTCGGGAAAGGAATAAAGAAAGAAATTAAAAATGTAGCATTCAAAGAAAAGGAAGCCACAACAAACCCAAACTTATGGGACACATTGAAAGCAGTGCTAGGAGGAAACTTCATAGCATTGACTGATCTCATAAAGAAGTTGGAGAGATCTCATTCAAACAGCACACCTGCAAGGTCTAGAACACAAAGACACAAAGACATCAAAGAGAAGTAGATGGCAGGAAATTGTCAAACTTAGTGCAGAAATCAATTAATTAGGAAAAAAAATGCAAGGAATCAACAAAACAAAGTCCTGGTTCTTTGAGAAAAATCAACAATCTAGAAAACCCCTAGGAAAACTAACTAAAAGGCACATAGACAGTATCGAAATTTACCAAATCATAAACGAAAAGGAAAACATAACAACATAAACTGAGGAAATTTTAAGTAGCATCAGGTCATACTACAAAAGGTGGTACTTCACAAAACTGCTAAATCTAAACAAAATGGATTATTTTCGAGACAGATACCAGAAAACTGGAAATAGTTCTACCTAAAGACCCAGGTGTACTGCTCCTGGCTATATCCAAAAATGATGATCTGCCAAGTCCTTCATGGCCATGGTAGGGATGGAATGTCATGGACCCAGCCCCTGGAACATAGCCCGCAGGCCATGTTTATACTTAAATATATATATTAAATATATATACATAAACTTAAATATATAGATATATTACTTCATGTTCTTCCTTTATGAAATATTCTCCCCACCAAAGTTATCAGGGAATGTTCTCTGTGCCATGGTTAATGACTCCATGAGAACTGGAAAAAGCACAAGTCTGGGAATTGAGTATTTGTTTAATGTCTCAGCAAAATGGTACAATGCTATGACCTTCAGGACAGTCCTTAAAGCTGTGTGAGTTCAAAGTATGTAATTTCTCAACTATGCAAAATATAAGGATTCAATATGAATTAGTTGAGGGGCTTCCTTTACCTAGAAAAACAGAGGCACTATAAGCAGTCTTGTCAGAAAGATACAAAGGCAGGCAAATACAAAGGCAGGCAGATTCCTGAGTTCAAGATCAGCCTGGGATAGAGGGAATTTAGGTCCTGGTGTTATAATAGTGGTCATCTGGTAATCTCAGAATGGGATCTCACCCAGCTAAATTTCAAAGGATGGAACCTGTCTGAAATTATTTGTAATCTTAAAAAAAAAAAAAAAAAAAAAAAAGTTCTTACTGTCAAGGGTCTAAGGTCATGCATGGGATGCTGATTCGCAATAATCTAAAGGAATCTCAGGTAATGACTGAATGAGCTATCCAGAGAATTTTTAGAACAAGAAAAAGTGGTCTGGAGCAGAAGAGAGAAAGAGAGAGGGGGAAGGAGGGAGGGAAGGAGGGAGGGAAGGAGGGAGAGAGAGAGAGAGAGAGAGAGAGAGAGAGAGAGAGAGAGAGAGAGAGAGAGAGAGAGAGAGAGAGAGAGAGAGAGAGAGAGAGAGAGAGAGAGAGAAGCACATTCTGGAAAAGCTGTCTCAAGCAGAGCATGGGCCATTAGTTTTTAACCCACATTTTGACTTCCGGTTGTTTGTTTTCTGCTCCAAGACACCCCTTCCTTCAGGATCCCCTCTGCAAGCCCAAGCTGTTCCTTGGCAATGCTCTACAATACCATAAGGACATATGTTCCACCAAGTTCATAGCAGCTTTACTCCTAATAGCCACAAACTGGAAACAATTCAGATGTCCCTCAAGTGAAGAATGGAAACAGAAAATGTGGTTCGTTTTCACAATGGAATATTATTAAGCTATTAAAAACAAGGACATCAAGAATTTTCCATACAAATGGATGGAACTAGTCAATACCATCCTGAGTGTGGTAATGTAGACCCAAAAGGACTTGTACGGTATATACTCACTGATAAGTGGATATTAGCCACAATAAAGTACAGAATACCCATGATACACACTTCACAGACCCACAGAAGGTAAGCAAGAAGGAAGGTCTAAGCAAGAATGCTTGAATCTCACTTAGAAAGCGGGGACACGATAGCCAATGGAGGCAGAGGGAAGAAGGAAATTGGTGGAAGAGTGGATGGGCAAGGGATAGGAAGATGAGTACCAGGTGTCAGAAGAGACAGTTGAGAGCCTGGATAGACAAGAGAATGGATGGAAATCTGTAGCTGCCTGGGGTTGGGGAAGTAGGGGCAATCTCTATGAAAACCTAGAGATCTGGTGTGAGGGAGGCTCTCTTGAATCAATTCAGCTGAACTTAGCTGAGACGCTTAAGACTGGGTACACAAAACTGGAAGCTACTTTCTATAGCCAGGCAGGACTCTCAGTGAAGGATAAGGACACCAACCCACTCACAAAACTTTTGACCCCAAATTTGTCTGGGGATAAAGATGGAGCAGAGATTAAAGGAATAGCCTACTAATTACCAGCCCAATTTGAGACACATTCCATGGTCAAGCACCAATCCCTGACACTATGGATGATAACCTGTTATGGTTGCAGAACCTAGCATAACTATCATCTGAAAGGCTCTACCCAGCATCTGATCTGAAACAGATGCAGATACTTGTAGCCAAACATTGGAAGGACGTTGACAGTTTTCATAGAAGAGTTGGGGGAAGGAATGAGGGCCCTGAATGGGATGGGAACTCCACAGAAAGACCAACAGAATCAACTCACCTGGACGCTTGGCAGCTCTCAGTGACTGAGCCACCAACCAAAGAGCACACAGGGTCTGGACCAAGGTCACTGGCAAATTGGGCTGCCTTGTCTGGCAGCTATGGGAGAGATTGTGCCTTACCCTATAGAGACTTGATGTGCCAGGGTGCTGGCATACCCAGAGGCATCTACTTTCTCAGAACAGAAGGGAATGGAGGATGAGAAAGGGTCTCTGTGTGGGGCTGACTGGGAGGGGAGAAAGCTTGGGATGTAAATAAATAAAGTAATTAAAATATTTAACAAAGAAAGAAAATCAGTATTCTAATCCACCATATAAAATAAACTGAATAAAAAAATGGGAAGAATACAGTACTCAGTATGATATGTGAATTAAACAGAATATATATATATTATATATATATGAATTATATATGTGAATTATATTATATATAATATTTAATAATATTTAATAATATAACTATAATATTTATAATAATTTATAATTTAAACAATAATTTAAATAATTTAATAATGATTTATTATATATTAATTTATAATTTATAATAATTATCTATGAATTACATATATAATTCTTTCATAAATAGAATGTTAGATGAAAATACTGACATCATTCAGAAAATGTATGGAACATATTTGCTTAAAGGGGATGAAGTTTCTTTAGGATGGGCATCATAAATACTGAGAAGCCTTTTAAAATTTACCTACTTTCTTATAGGCTGTTACTTCATATTATGGAAGGCCCAAGCCTTTATTTTAGTCTTTTTTAAATCACAGATTAAGTTCCTGAGATCCCTGGTGAAGGGCCAGTAACAACAACTTCTTTATCTAAATACCAGGCTTTAGCTTCTTTGAATTCATATGCAGATCGTTTTCTATTATTCACCATAAAAAATGAGGACTGGATCATATCTAGAGTGATCATTACTAACATAAGAAGAGGTAAGAAATCAGCTACCAGTTATGGTACTTGGAGTCACTGGTTATAAGAAGGCTTAGTAGCTTTATAACCATGAATGTAGAAGGTAAATTAGGATAAAGTGTTTGAAACACAAGCCAGCTCAGTTATGGGTTATTAATGAGGATGGTCAATACTGTATGACAAATCCTGGCTACTATAATGTGATTTCTTATGGAAGACCACAGCAGGAAAGGTTCAGAGACTTCTCAGTCTTTCCAACCACCTGCCATTCTGTCTGTCGATCTCATCTGGATGTTAGAGGAGCCAGTCACCATTGTGTCTGCTGTGACTGGAGATGGAGCCCAAGAGGCTCCTCCCTCTGCTGAGTCACTTTCTTAGACTTTCCCCCAAATCACCATCTGTTTCCCAAAGAAGTGCTGGGGAACTCGACTTCTGGATAGAGGTGCTATAGGCCTTTTGGATACTTTTTTTTTAAAACAAAATTCTAAACATCTTCTAAAAGCAGCTTTTTTTTTTTTCTGTCATTCTTTTCTATCATAAGTGTACTTACTTCATGCTCATAAACAAATTTTAAACATCTTCAAAGAACAGCTTATCCAAAAAAATGTTAGTCTTCCAGATTTCACAGCACATGTTGTCAGTGCTAGATAATAACAAATACATCTGCTTTAGGAAACTGTCAACAATCCTCTAGCAAATCTTAGGAGCCACAAAGTAAATATCTCCTTCTATTTCGGCATTTGCTTATTTTATGATTCATGAAATGAGTCACCAGTTTCACAGAACAGGTTGGGAAAGAAAGAAATGGGGTTCACTTTAATTTTTTTCTGACCACCCAGTAAAGTCACTTTATATCAAATAACAAATTTTCAGTTATTTGTTGCATGACTTGTGATTGCACTTAAATCCCAAGAAGGATGTCTTGGAGAATACTCAGTTGAAATGACTGCACGACTTAGAATTCTTAGCTAAAGAAGGCCACAAAATCTCAACAAAATTCATTCATAATGATCATGTGACCTTATCACTATTAAGAATATTAACATATTGCATGGAGATGATTCCCAAGAATTTCCCAAACATGAATTTCAGGCAAATACAAATTATGTAGCTTTGTGTACATTTTTTTAGATTGATTTACTATCTGAACATATTTACCTAGTCTCTAAATAAATTTTGTGGTATGTACCAAATTTTCTCATACTGTTTTGTTTTTACTATTATTAACTTCAAGTTCATTATTATTATTATCATTATTGTTACTATTACTATTGTTAACTTCAAATTATCCCAGATTTTACCCCTTGTCTTTTGATTAAAGAAATTACTTTCTATAGGACTCCATAATTCTATAGATTAGAATCAAATAAATCCTGTCTATTAACAGATAAGGTAATTCACACATTTAAAGAATCAGGAGAGGCACCTCCTTATAGAGTAAACTCTCAATATTTGGTAGTTTCAACACTGAAGTCTACAAAATAAGCATTTTCTTTGTCATTCCATTAAAAGGTGTCAAGTTCCTGTCCAAGAGTAGTCTGTTAGATTTCAAATTCCCTGCCACATTTTTAGATTTACATCCTCCCTGTTCTTTCTTCAGCTTTTTGTCTTCTAGCTCTCAAAAAAGAAAATGTTTAATTTCTGATTTAAGTCTTTGCTAAGATCTCTGTTATACATCTTAATTCTATTGTAGACCCAGATGTCTCTGAGAAGAGAACATCACAAATTTACAGGCAGAAGAGAGAGAGGGAGAGATGGGGGGGGGGCTACCAGCCTATCAATCATGTTTGGTGACGTTTTTATTCAAATCATTTGTCTAGTTTCAGTCGATTTTTTTTTTTTTTACTATTGCTGAGTTTTATATGATTCATGTATATTTTAATACTAACCATTAGCATATATGTGTTTTGGAAGTCTGTTTCCATCCTTTCACTTCTTAACTATGAAGGGGCTTTTAATATTAATAACATTCAACTTACTATTTTTCCGGAATTATTTAGTAGTTATATCAAAACTATTTTCTAAACTCAAGATCATCGTTGTTTTCTCATATTTTTATAGATTATGCTTTTAAGTTTATTCATGCAACTGTTTGAGAAAGATTTTGTAAAACATATAGTGTCAGTATTTAGATTAACTTTGTATATATGTTTGTTCATTATTGATGTTATTAGCATGTGGCTATCTAGTAGAATAATACAGGGAAAATTGTGAGAATAATCAGGGAAAGTAGATATACATTTGTTTGAAAAGTAAATATTCATTAAGTCTGGTAGTTTACAGAATGATCTGGATTCCCTTGTTACCTACTGGCCTCTTCTATTAAACCTCCTGCCTTCTTATTCACTGTAAATTCTGTAAATTCCTTCCTTTATATTAAGTATGCAATCTGATGCTTTAATCATTTAGTAAAATACTTTGGAATGATCAAGTCAACATAGCATGTTGCTTCCTCTTTATTGCCTTTATCTTCCCAGACATGAAGAACAACTCTGTTGTTAAGAATTCTTTGCGGTTAGGTGTGGTCTTTTGGGAAACCCTGCAACTTAGAGTTGAAATCTACAATGTATAGACAGCTCCTCTGTGCTTGGCACAAAGTAGAGGACTCCCTTTTTCCAATAGGGCTTCTCCTTCTCTGACTTGTCTGAGGAGCCGGATTACACTCCCTACCCCACCCCACCCGCACCCCCACAAAGTCTCTACCTGAGGAAGGTCATGTAGCCCTTGGCAACCACACAAGTTCAACTTCTTCTCTCCCAATAAGAACCCACCCAATCCTCTATTGAGGGACATCTGGGTTCTTTCCAGCTTCTGGCTATTATAAATAAGGCTGCTATGAACATAGTGGAGCATGTGTCCTTATTACCAGTTGGA
>NC_034594.1:119983115-119984942 GCF_900095145.1 Mus pahari
AAAAAAAAAAAAAAAAAAAAAAAAACCCACCCAAGAGGACTTGGAATTCCTGAAATGCCTTTCCATACAAATGAGCCATTTACTGAATGTTAAGCTCCAGCCATTGTTTTTACATTCACTCTGAAATCCCCATCCCACTCTCCATTCATTATATCCATTGGTCACCCTGAATAAATCAAGTGTAATGTACCAGCTGCATCACTGAACTTTGTTTTAAAAAGCTGTTTCATTGAGTATCATCTAAAAAAAGAACTATAACATTAAAATCCTTAGGACCCGCCCACACCCACCCCTACCCCCTGCCACACACATGCATGCATACACTCATACTCACAAGTCTCTAACCTGGATGCCACCTGTTCCTAACTTTGCCTCATCCTTCTAGTGTGGGGGCAGCATACTTGAACACCCTGAGGGAAGAGAAAAGAGGACTCTGAACCACAGCTGGATCACAGCATGCATACTAGAGTGGTCCTGTAAATAATTTGACTAGTGGACTTTGAGTTTCTATCAAATCTCCTAGAAGATTTACCTACATTTGCCAAATCAAGCTCAAAATGTTTAAAGACTTAGTGCAGTGCTTAGCCATGAGAGGATACCTTTCTGGATCACTGAAGACATGTGAATTAGAACATTAAATAAAGCCACTGTAGTACCTTATCTGAACTCTATGAAAACAAACAAAGAAAACTTTATCTTGAGTTCTTATTTATAGCATTCACCATACGTGGAAAAAGGCTTCTATTCTACTTCAACTATTTCGTATTACGGTCTAAGAAATTTCAAGCTATGGTTTAAAATTATGGGCAAAGAAATTCAAATACTTATAGAAGCAGTAATATTTGATTCTAGGGTTATTATTTTTCTAATTGTTGATGGAATGGTTTTGTTCGTATTGGTTGTCTACTTAGTGACTCTCCCTTTAATTGTCTCATTTAGCTTTTTTCCCTCCTAGGAAGCCCTTGACCTACAACTGACATAAATATTTGTTTGGTTTATTTCTTCTCTCTTAAAAACAGATTATTTAAGAAATAGATGAAATACAGAGTGGAGGAAAAATTATTCATATTTATCCATTTACTTATCTTATTCTGCAACTGGAGCTAAAACACTATAAATTATTTTTATGTCCTTGTAACACTAAAAATTCTGCTTTTTCTACAGGATGTTATTAATAGGAAATATTGAATAAATGATCAATAAATATTTGTCAAATAGCCTTTTAGATATTCTTTTTCACATAAATATGGAATGAATTTTATATAGTCTTTAAAAATTATTTTTCTCTATAAATTTGTAGTTTTTCTACAGAACCAAAACTATATATTAATTTTCAAGGACTAATTTCCATCATCCTACAAGGTATCTATTTCTCAAGGAAAGAAAGCAGAAGCATTAAGAAGATACCAAGAGAATTAGCAATCAAGCAGTTCAGCTTCTCCTTATTTTCGTTAAAGAGGTAAAAGGCCTTCAGAGTTCATAAGACACTATAATTAATGATGAATCCTAATTAGGTAAAGGTTCAGTTAGTTTTTTTGATTGTATAATGTAAAAGTGTCTGGTAAACTCGTCTTCAGTGAACTGAACACAGTTCTGTCTTTCTCTTTGTCCCTTCTCTCATTCTATGTCTCACATCTTACTATATTTATCTGCTATATGGATAATACTTTGAACATGAATAAAGATGTATGCTAGCTACTATATTTGAAATAAATTAATGCAATCATATATACTCTTTTTTTATTATTATTATTTTCTTTATTTACATTTCAAATGCTATCCCGAAAGTTTCCCATACCCCTCCCCCCACCTCTGTTCCCCTACCCA
>NC_034594.1:119985337-119986576 GCF_900095145.1 Mus pahari
AGGTTTGGTGGCTGATGATGGGATGGACTCCCGAATGGGGTACTCTCTGGATAGTCCATCCTTTCATCTTAGCTCTAAATTTTGTCTCTGTACCTATAACCTTTCATGAGAGTTATGTTCCTTATTTTAATGAGGAATGAAGTATCCACAAATGGTCATCCAATCATATATACTCTTAACTAATCAATTTGTAGAAATCAGTGGATTTTGTTTTAGTTTTTTTGGAGGAGTTGTTTGTTTGTTTGTTTGTTTGTTTTTGTCTTCAAAACCTAAATGGGCAAATTGCTTCTAGAAGCTCTAAAATTGTTTTATTTCATTTTCAGATTCTAGAATATTCTCAGCCAGAATAACCTGGCTTGCCTAACTCCATTTAAGCCTAGCCATTATACTTTCTTAGTGTCCTTTCAGATTCATACCCAGTGCTCCCCTGCCCTTTGAGGGCAGTGAGAAACTGCCCTATTAGAAGGAAACAAGATGACCCGTTCATTACAAGATGTATACTATAAACTTTGGAAAGTTTTTGTTTTGTCGTGAAATACAATATCCACATTTTTGTTGAGATTTAGGTTCTGCATATTTTGAAGTAAATGTATATAAAAGAACCTTAAGATGGTTTGGTTCACTATTTTTGTAATATTTTTATATTTGCTTTATTGTTACTGTGTATATCATACAATTATATTTATGATATAAAGCAGGACATATATCTATTTATATTATTCCATGGGTGATGAATATATTTTTGTTATAACACTATTGAGTAGTTATTAGGAGTTAAGTAACTAATATAATGATATGAAAAAATAAAATTTGTTAATCTTATAAACTCCAAATTGCAAAAATTTTTGCATAAACTAGTTTTAAAATTTTCAGATCATTATATTACAGTATTTAATTTTCTATGAAAATATTTATTTCTGAGAAACAAATGAATAATTTACTGTTACATAACATACTAATATTATTAGCAAAATCATTTAAAATTAATCATTTTAAATTCTGCTTTCTAACACTGAGAGAAATGCAATATGGTGTATAAAAATAAGTCAGTCGGGCTGGAGAACTGGTGTGCTGTTTAAGAGTGCATAATGCTTTTACAAACTTCCTGAGGTCAATTACCAGTACCAGTGTCAGACTGGACATGAAGCCATGAATTTTTACTTCCAGGGTAATCCAGATCATCTGGAATCTATGATCACTCACACACACAAACACAGGATCACACACACACACACACAC
>NC_034594.1:119986708-120027885 GCF_900095145.1 Mus pahari
CACACACACACACACACACACACACACACACAAACACCACACACACATACACACACACACCATACACACACACACACACACACACACACAAACATACACATGTGCACAACTACAAAAATTATTAAAATAAAAATTAACAAAAAAGTCAGTGACATCTCAGTAATTTTTTTATTTTAGAGATTATAAGATAATGATAGCATGTCTCACTAAAAAAAAAATAAAAACAACCTCAATGTAGTACTTTCTTGCTTTTATTTTCAAATTAATAACCTCTCTTTTCAAAAATTATTTCACAAATAATTTTGTTTGCACATAAATATTTTTGAATACAACTCTCTGTCTGTACACTGTTACCTGTAAGTGTGTTTTCGGGACTGCCCGCCAGCACTGGATAACCGATTGGCATGCTCTTCCCCGGGGAAGTCTGTTGCTCGTGCTCTCAGCAAATCTTCATTGACCACTGTTCTTGTAAATGGTTGAGGTCTAGAGAGCTTTCAATGTCACTTTAGTGAATCTAGTGGTCTTGTTATAGACTGGTCTTACTGTGTAATTCAAACAGTGAAATAAAATTTCCATTGTAGATTGTGGTCAAGGAATTAAGAAAGATTGTTGTCTTTATCCTTCTGTTTTTCTACTTTGCTTTCTCTCTCTCTCTCTCTCTCTCTCTCTCTCTCTCTCTCTCTCTCTCTCTCTGTGTGTGTGTGTGTGTGTGTGTGTATGTGTGTGTACCAATGGGAAAGGTTATAGAAGTACGCAGTAAAACATCTACTGCAAACCAGGAAGTAGACTCCTCCTTCAAAGGACCACATTTACACATAACTTCACTTGGGACTTTTAGTCCCTATGATGGGAAAAGTAACATTCTGTTGTCTGAGACATCCAACATATGATGCTTTATCACAGCAGCCTGAGAAGACAGATTAAGACAGAAGTTAGTAACAGATTTTGCATTTTCTTACACTTCACTTTTTGATTTTAAAATATACATATACTTTACACAATGACAAAAAGATCAAGTTAATAACATGCCAAATAACACATTAGTAACCCAGAGTTGCTTATGAGGACTGATTTCTAAATTGAATCACTGGGTCAATATATAACAAATATAAAAATATTTTGAAATGTAATGCTTTATTCACTATTTGTAAATAAATAGGTAAATTAAATACAAGCTTTATTTAAAATGGTAGAGTTTAATAAACGACTTAGTTGCAACTTTTAAGTAAGCATTATTGAGCTTTTACTCCATGTTGAGTACTGTGATAGATGTTAGGAATATGGAGTTAGAACAATAGAAACAAATTGAGGGAAACCCAGCTGGGATTTATTTTTTCACAGTGTGGAAACAGTAGTTGACAGAAGTGTTATTGGAAATGTAGTCAGCTCTATACCAACTATACTAGTGTAAAGACTTGATATGAGCACACAAACATATCTAGCAGGGCAAACTTTATTCAACAATTGTTGCTAACAATGCTTCCTATGTCATAATGATTATTTCAGCTTAAACATTTTAAGTTGGTAAGGGAATTTAAAAATGTTTAGATTTCATTTTTGTTATTTTTGTTGTTATTGTTTTTTTTTATTCTATATATTTCATAAGGAGCATTTGGCAAATGGATTTTGATACTCATATTCACTTTAGGTTTGCGGAATGAATAAATGTATAAATAATTGCATGAAATATTCAAATATTGACATAAATGAAAGATTGAAGTAAATTTTTAAGATTTCTACTTTGTAGAAAATTACGCAATTTAAATGACTAAGCTTTTTTATCTTGTTATAAATTGGAAATTTTTTTATTAATTTAATAAAATAATGTTCTGCATGTTTTGACTATGAAAAATTCTCAGTCACATATGTTCTATATGTGAATTATTAGATTGTTTTTCTCTTTGCAAGAGTCCCATTTTCTATGTAGATTAGAAATTTAAGAAGTAGCCAGGCAGTTGGTGGCGCATGCCTTTAATCCCAGCACTTGGGAGGCAAAGACAGGTGGATTTCTGAGTTCAAGGCCAGCCTGGTCTACAGAGTGAGTTCCAGGACAGCCAGAGCTACACAGAAAAACCCTGTCTCGAAAAACCAAAAAATAAAATAAAATAAAAAAATAATTACAAATTAAAAAAAAATTAAAAAAAGAAATTTAAGAAGTAAATTGAATTTAACTTAGTGGAGTATTATATCGCATGCAGCATGACTTTCCACAGTTTATAATGTGAGAGTGAGATTGTCTAAAGAACATACAACAGACAGAATGTTGAAGGAACTCCATGAGAAATCAGAATTATGATGTTAAATATTTACTCCTCCTATGGGGGAGGGCAGAGGATTATCTATAGTGTCAGTTGGAACAGAAATATAGACAGTAACTTCCTACATGTTCTGACATCGCTAGCTGCACATTATTGGTCTTTGTAGTGTTTTTCTTTCTTTCCACTGATTCTCTATCATAATCTCAAACGATGCCTCCTGTAAGAACTACTGAAGGATTCAGCTGATATAGAATTCACAGTAGCTGAAAAGCCCAGAAAACTGCATCTTAGATCCCTTAGATCAGAAGTTAGCATATGCTGATATTAACCAAGTCACCTTTAGTTCTTAACTTCTTCGTTAGTGTGAGAGAACCAAATAAATTATCTGTATAAACTGTCTAGTACCACTTTTTTACTTGAGATTCAATACACTTAATCAATTTATTTAACAGCATCTTGATCTTATAAATTAAATGTGAAAATTACTATACACAGAGGTACTGAAGCAACTTTGAATATTTTCAATGTGAAAGCTCTGAGGACAAAGTAAACAGCAAGGAGACTAAAGTAAATAAACTTCAATATTATAGTGAGGACAAATATGCATGCATAAATTTGTGTCAAATATGGGTCTTTCATATGTAAACAATAATATATATATATATATATATATATTTATATATTCAGTTCATATACATATATAGACTTTAATGGGTTCTTAATTTTATATTTTATTATAAATTAGATTTAATATTAAAAATAACCTGACATATAGATACTTTCTGTGTAAGCAACCTGCAGCATGATTACTGTAATAAAGTATTTATTTGGGGGCAATGTTGAGAGACCACAGCAGGGTTAATTCTTATCACCAAGCCCCAAAAGTGAGAGGTCAATCCTGGAACTCTACATCATGGGAGAAGTGACTTCCCATGTGAACTTCTGCACACACACACACACACACACACACACACACAACCAAACAATATAAAAAAAATTAAAGGAATATGAATGTGTTTCTGTTCTTTTAGAGGGGGCTCTGAATGATAAATCCACAGATCCAGCTATAGGCAGAACCTTCTCTAATTCTACAATCCATCTCTTACATTAAATAATTTGAATCCTGCTTTGGCAGATTTTTTTTAGTGAGGTAATATGTGAAATATATTGATTTGTAGCTATGAAGGAAGATAAGACAAGAAGGCAGAGAACACCCATCACTTGCTTGAAATCCACTAAATAAGTAGCTTCAGATGAGCACCCTGAAATGAAAGAACCTACCCTCCCAGCTTAAAACTAAAATATCTTACATTTCTAAGGCATTGTAAAAAAGACTTTTGCTCTGAAAACAAGACAGTGGACACAGAGACTATGATATTACATGAAGGTATTGTTGAATAATCATACAGTTTAATACCTTATTCAATCACATAGATTAATTAATAATACTTTGAAAATTACAAAACTTTCCCTAAGTTTCTAAGACTCATCGAATGAATTTTTTCATTTCTTTTTAAAAAATTAAGAACATTACAAACCTACGCACACACACACACACACACACACACACACACACACACGTGCACATATACACACTGCTTGTTGAGTAAAGGTCTTAATACTTAATCTAAGCTTGCCTCAGTTCTACACAGGTACAAATACAGAGTACAAGAGTACATTCACTGTGAATGCCTATAAAATAAAACTTTGTTTCAATTGTCTGACAAAAGTCAGACTGGGTCCTAAATAAATAGCACATTCCTCTTAGCTGTCAGTTAGGTAAGTGTCCTTGGGCAGCATTCTGTGGTTATCAGGGAAAGAAAGTATGGACTGTATACGACACAGTTGTTAAGCTGTATTGGTAGTGAATATATCTCAAGATATTGATATCAGCGTTTTATGTAGCCTCAGGTCCTCTTGGCAGAGTTTGTCAGCATCTGTAATAAACACAGAGATACACAGAAATAGTCCATCTTGTTATAAAATGAGACACCAAAGAAATTTTCTACCTTGTCAGAGCATTCAGGACAGTGTGCATCCTGAAAAGAAAAAGGAAAGTTACATCCATATTTCCTCACAAAATGTTTGCCTTTGACAGTCTTTGATAGTAATAAACACTACAGATACTTGAGCACACATATTTCAATTTGTTTCTGATGCATGGCACTTAGTTCTCTTCCTTTCTTTACGTTATAGTACAGACTTCTATAATGATGGTTATCATAAATTTGTTTTTAATCAATAGAATTTCAGTATATACTTCTGTTGAGGATGAAGTCCTCATGTTTGCAAAAGACATGCATATTTACACTAACTAGCTTATCTTTTATTATTGAAATTTGGAGATATCATACTACACTAGGATTAACAACAGAGAAAAATTAATATACATGTTTTGACAGTGAAATGTATTTGGTAATTCAAAATTGCAATGCTTTCTATTTGACATCATCCTGTAATACTTTGGATCCAAAATAGTCAGCTTGAACTTATAATCCAAGTTCATGCCAGTTTCAAGACTTGTTATTCTCCACATTTAGCAGAATATAATAGTAGTATTATCAAAGTTGTTCAGCTCCTTCACAAGTTTGTACATGCCCTCCCTTCAAGATAACCATTCACAAGTGGGCTATAGACTCTTGGCAAGCCAGAAAGCTTTATCATGACCAGCAAATATTCACTTGGGACAGTGAATCACATGTACGAATTAGAACTAAGATACATACTTAATAAAAGATTTCTAGTGTTATCTTTCCTGTAAGATGGGATAGAACAACCAATAGCATTATTACTATAGCTGAAACAGTATTAATTTTAAAACAGGGCTAGCTAAAGTGTGCTTACAGTATATTTAACCTGGGCTGCTACACCAAAATTCACTTCATTTCCAGAAAAGAAAGAGTTAAAAGTCAGAGGGATCCTTAAGAAACCAAAGATACTTTACCTGTGAGTATTTTTATACAAGACAGGAAGGACCTTAAAATGCTGATATTGTTTCTAAAGCGCCACCCCCCACACACACACATACAACTTCACATTTGCAGGCTTCTATTCTTCCAAGAAAGAGGAAAAGAAAATTTCCAGTGACCCAGCTCCTCCGTGATTTACATACAGAAAGGATATAAATGAATGGAGTGGGGGATGGGTCGCTGAGAAGCAATGTGTTGCCTTTTCAACCGCAGAAAATAAGATTACTTATGAAGAACATTTTTATCCTCGGTAAATGATTAACCCTTCCACCATTCAGGAACTCAGTTTCTACAACAAATAAATCGATTACCAAGCTACCTTCTCTTTCGATTTCTAAAACAGACATACATAATTTGTAAGCTTCAGCAAGACTGAGCTGGAATCCAGGGCTAAGGACTTTCCTACCTGACTGTACTCTCTACACACCTTCTGGGTCATTCAGAGGATGTCTAAAGATAAGGACCCAGAATCTTCCCCCAAAAAATATTTTTAGAAGGGAGGTGATGGCCATTCCGTGGTATAAATAAATAAATAAATAAATAAATCGGTTATAGTGTTATAAGCTTCTCAAACAGGCAAGTTCCCCAGTGGCAGTAGATTTCAGAGAGAAAAGAGGAAAGGAGAAGAGAAGAGAGGGATGGAAACGGAGAAGGAAAGGTTTAGGGAGAGAACTGGGAAGGGGGTGGGTCACAAAAAGAGAAAGGGAGAAGAGTTCAGGCTAATCTTACCCAATCGATCCAGTGATCAGGTGATCGTTTATGCGGAATCATGACACGAAAATGGCTCGACAATGCAATCCACAACAAAGCTATTTCTTTCTCTAGTTTTGCTTGATAACCGCTGGAATCAAAATGCAAGGCAGACATGGCAGAGGCGGCCACTCGTGCACCCCTCCTACCCCACCCCCAGTGGACCAGGGACAGTTCTCGGACTGCCCTAACATCTAGCTTCTTGGAGCATGGTCTTTAGCGCAGGGGCTCAGTACTGAAAGCAAGTGCCTTAAACACAGGCTGCATGATTTAACAAGGAAGTGGGACCTAGGAAGGCTGCTGCCGCCTAGGTAACCCATCACCCGCTTCTGGGTCCTCTTGCTAACCCTCCAAAGCATAGCGCCCTCGAAAACTCTGAGTGACTACGACCTTCAACCATTCACCTCCCAGCCCCTGTCTATGCAAAAATCGCGGAGGATTAGATCAATGCAATGGGACCAGTCGTACTGGTTTATTTGGGGTGTGTGTTAAGTCGATTTTCTTACTATGTCCGGATCAATTTCTGCAAGGGAAAGGGTTCCAGGGAAGTGTTAGTGAAATGCACTAATGGAATACTATTAATCCTAATGTTAATGTCCCCAGCGCCAGTAAACTCTGAAAAGAACTGCGAGTGGGAAGATCCTGCTGCAGGATTTCCGAAGCGCTGCTCTCCTGAATTCTCATTGGATCGTCCCCAGCAGCCTAAATCAGTGCTGCTGCTCTCTGAAGATGACTACAGCCTAGCTCACTAGTTGTCTACTCCCTGTTTACAACACATCCTTTCACTTCTCTTTGGAGATCTGTTTGTCTTATTCACCCTGTTCTCTTGGGTTACCCAGCTTTCTCACTGTGTGGGTACTCCCAGTTTGGTACATTTGTTTGCCTGAGGATTGTCACAAGAAAGGTTCCCACTGTTACCCATTCTCAGAAAAGAAAAGAAAAGAAAAGAAAAGAAAAGAAAAGAAAAGAAAAGAAAAGAAAAGAAAAGAAAAGGAAAAAAAAAAAAAAAGCACTTCTTTAACATTTTTGTCTCTTTTACTTTTGGGTTCTTGGCCCCTGGAATAAGTAGCTTTCATTTGATTAGATGCCACCAGGACCTACTGAGTGTTTCCAACTCCTACTGGCCTGCAGCTCACAACTCTACAGTGCTTTGGAAGATCATGGGATATCTCCTTGAATCATGGATATGTTTCTCTCACAGTCATCTTGCTTCATTAAATTTCCTCTGGTAAGTATTTCTTTGTATGTGATGAGTACTTTATTACTTGTGTTAATTTTTATCTTTTTTAAAAAAATAAGCACTACTTTTTCTTCAATCTCTGTCTCTGTCTCTCTCTCTGTGTTCTTTGTACAGTTAATTTCAGATTGCAAATACTTATTTGTATGACCATTAGTACATGATGGAACTAGTAGGATGTATCCCATGAAATAACTTACCCCAATACCTCCTTTAAAAAGAAAATCTTCAACTATATTATAAATTTCTAGCAGGTAATGTGGACATCACCTTCCCGGAATGTATCCCTTTTGGAACACAGCATTGTACCATTTGAAGGGGTAATTTGTTTTTTCTATTAGTCTATGATAATGCCTATAGGATAGCTACTTCTGAAGGAGGGCTGGCTATGTATTGGTTTGAGAAAGTTCACTAGTCTCTCTGATCCAGGTCAGCAAGTATTCATCTCATCCTAAAAAACCTGAATGGCTGAGGGAGGACTTTGGTTAAGTGTGTCTATTGATCTAGTAGGATCCTAAATACTAACATGTCACTATATGGCAAGGAAAAGAGTCCCGAGTTTTGAAAGCATCATTCTTTATACAATATCCAGTATCTTCCTGGGCACATTGTTCTGGTCATCGTGGTTACTGTCTAGGCAGCATTTTGCAATGCATTTAGATTTTGTAAATTGTGCTGGGGACAGTTAATTGGTCAGGGAGGTCTCCTTTCAGATGAAGAGAGCTCTCAGAAGCCACTGATTATCTGGGTTCTAACACATTGAAATTCAGGGAGGGACTTTACACGAAAAATGTAATTGCCTCTGTCTTCACACTTGCCCACCCCTGCCCTCAGTTTTTAATAAGTATGTTAATATGGTCCCTGTTTTGTGCTTTTATGAACATTTCTATGGTCTTTAACTGATGATCCTTCTCATTCCACTGAGTTGCTTTGAGGAGCATTTAAATGTTGGTTTTCACTTCACATTTGGCCAAGAGTTTGGTAATTATCAATCACAAACATGCACATGTCCATAATCTGTAAAGCACAATTTTTTTTTTTTTGCACAATCCCCCTTTATTGGGGTGGATGGAGGTGAGGATCTATTGTTCAAGCCTCTCCTTCCTAAGTTATTTTGATTCTTCTTTTTTTTTTTTTTTTTTCCTTTGATGGGGGTGTTCTTTTTAATTTCTGGGAAAGAACTGTTCCAGTCATTGATGGCTGACGCGACAATCTAGGCAATGATTTCTTTCTTTTTTAATTCAAAAGCCTTTAAAGCTTCCAGACATAAAAGTACTCCAGCTGCAGCATCGCACCATCCCCCTCCCCCTCCTCAGATTCCAGGGCTTTCCCCTTTGCTTCCCACCGAGTGCGAGAGGAATTGGGGCTCACACAGTGATCTGCACCTCTTGGCGTCCCTCACCCAGCTCTAGTCTACCTGATGTCTTTGCCAGTTCAGTTTGGTCCGTCCTGCCTTACAAGCCAGGGCCATTAGCGTCCGTGACTTCATTTGAAGAAAAGAGGCTTTGGTGTAATTCGCCAATTGAAATACCCTCTCTAGAGGACTACTGCTGTTGCGCAAGGGTGGAGGGAGAGAGAGAGAGAGAAGGGAGAAAACTTTCAGTGCCGTCAGACGGTTTTCTGCTTAATCAGTGTGACAGAGTGAGGCACAGACGTTCGCTGTCTAGGTAAGTGCGTTTTGCTGTGTTAGAACCCGGAGCTCTGCCTTCTGTTAGGGAAATTGACAGGAGAGACAGGCTCTTGCAGCCAAGAATGCTTTAACCAGAGGGCTAGCAACAGGCGAGTGTGTCTCAGAGATTTCGCGGCTGCCCTAGGCGATATCTAAGCCTCCTGGGTTCTGGGGACGTGGAGGGCAAAGCGCCTAGTAGCCTGGCTGGTCCAGGGCTCTGTGCTGGTGCGGGAGCGCTAGGGTGGGGATGGAGTCCCGACCCGCTGGCGAAGGCTACGCTCGCTCTCAGCCCTGCAGCTCACGGTGGACATTTGCAGCCCAGGAGAGTGAGGTTCATAAGAGGGTTTCAACCTCCCACAACATCGACTGTCTAGTTTTCCTGGGCTCGCAAACCTCTTCTGTGGGGAAGAAAGACTTGCTTTTTCTGTAATCTCTTAATACCGTTCTGTGTTGCAATTTCTTTATTATGTTCATGAGCTGAATCTAAGCACAGCGCGAGATGCATCCCCAGGATGCTGCTTTTTAAAAACCCCGATCGTTGCTGCTATCTGCCTGCTTAGTAGAGCTTAGGATAGCTGAAGGACTTTTTTTTAGATCAGTGTTTAAGTATTGCTAATCATCACTCATGCCTTTCCTTCTTCACTAACTCACAGAATCCGGAGGGCGGTCGGGTGAAATGAGTTGGGTTTCAACTTGGAGTCAGGGCTTGGAATGCTATGTTATCCGCAGTCTGAGGCTCAGCAGATACAACCTTACCTTAAAGCCACTATAAAGTTCTCTTTTGCTTCTGCTCACCCCCTTTTCCTGGAGGTGGGGTTGAGAGAAAGAGGACTGATTTCTGGGCTCTCAGCTCCAGCGGTGACCACCAGGGAGGGGGTGGCGCTTCTGGGCTGCGGGTTTCTGCAGCGTCTGTAGCCAAACAGGGGAAGATAGTTGAAGTCTTTGATGGCTGTTCTCCCAGTCCCCAAGAGTTGAAGCTGAAAGCCTTGTACTTTCCTTTAGGTCCAGAATGTGATCAGTTCTCCAGCAGAGCAGGGACCTCCTTGTAAAGGGAGCCTTGGTGTGGAGATTCAGGGTAGGTTCTACTTGAAAGGGTAAAATGCACTTTCTCTTCTGTGTGAGCTGTCAAACAGCTGTTGGAAAAGAGGAGGAGGTGACCTGGGTTACAGATTAACCCTAGCATCCCTTGCAAAGGATTGCCAGACAAATATATGCAAGCAAGGAAGAAAACCCTAAGCTGTAAAGCTGTCAGAGCAGCGTGGAGACAGATGATTCAGAATCTGGGGACTTTTTCTTTTGATTTGTTTTGTCATCATGCAGTTAACCAGGTAAGGACTGAAGGTCTGTGTGATAACAGCAACCTTATAGTCTGTGTTTGACCTATCTTGTGATGATACTTCTATTCCGACCTACAGAAGACATGCGTTTTTTAGATGGTTTTAAGATCCACAACTTCTTAATATTCGCATTCATGAGTATGTTTAATATCATTTGGAGATTCAATGTGCATTCATTTAAATGTTTAATGTGATTTTATTTAAATGTTGAACAGTGGTAGAAAAATCATAAAATGGACCTAGAAGAAAGGCAGTGATGGGGAAGGTATAGAGTTAGAGGAAGGGGTGGGTGGTCCTAATGAAATATGGAAGTGGCACTTGCAGAAGTGTCTTATACCATGTCTTTTGCTGAGGTCACAAACCTTCCTATACAGAGGGCAACTGAAGAACTATCGAGGGCCTCTTGAACTAAAAAAAGTAATTTTGACTATTTGAGAAAATGTTTTGGGGGACATTCTTATACTATCTTTTCAATTTTGAAAACAAAAATGCTCAGGTTTGATATTTAAATTTATTTATAAAATTGGGGGAGGAAGAGGAGATTAACCAAAGGCAGGCTTTTACATGATACCCAGGTACAGATACTTCTAAGTTTAAGAAAAACAACTGAAAAACTGAAAGAAAAAAAAAAGAAGGAGGGAGAAAATTATGGAAACACACCTAAAATAAACTTTTTATTTTTAGTCAAAGTTTGGTAGATATGTAGATTGAGCAATCAATAGATTTCTTCCCCTATCAGATTTAACGTAAGTAGAATAATAAATCTGCATGGTCTAATGTATTTTTTATTATTATTACTGTCTTCATTTTGTTATATTCTGGTTAGAGTTGAAGGAACTGAGAATTTGCAGATAGTGAAGCAGAAAACCCATCAAACCCATCAAATTAATAAGACACCATCATAAAGCCATGTCAGTTGCTAATAGCATTTTGTCTAGGAAATTATCTTTACAATATCTGTGGCAATAATTTTAGTGCTTACATTTATTGACTAGGACCTCTGAGTCAATATTTTTTCTGCTCGTAAGGCTCCCTGATAAAATATTGAATAAATAAGAATAATTGCTACTTTTGGTTGGAAAGCTGCAAAGTTGTAGTACTTTTCTTAGTTGGAAGAAAATGACAGTTTTTGCCCCTCAAGAGAAAGTCATTAACAAATTTCAACTTGCCAGTTCTTTTACATTTTAGTCTCTGGAGGTTGTTGTAAAATCATGCTCATTATATCTCTATGTGGATGTGTGCATCTGTATTCAATTTTGGATTGATGGAGAATATATTATATGAAATGCTGTTTAAGTCATAGTCTTGCAGTGAAATATACAGGAGATCATTTAAGATCACTTACTTTTGACCAAATCAGGTATTATTTCATCCTCTCTTAGGTTATTTTGTTTTAAGAAAACCAAAATTATTGTATAAATGTTTGATTCTTAAATTATAGTACCTGTTGCTTGTTTTCAACAAAATTATTGGTGCACTACAACTAAGCCATCAAATCTAAGTTGAAAGAAGCTTCTATATTAAAGCATAGGTGTTTGGACTCAGATTATATATACATGCACATACCATCCTTACAATTAACTGTATTATTAGATTGATCTTATGAAGTGCAGTGAAATTGCTTTCCCAAATAATTCTTCATAGGTGTGTTCTGAAAGAGGGAGAAGAAACATAGTTGGGGTCTTTATAACTTCTATTTCTTGTTGTTAAAAATTATGTTCCTATCATTTTTCAAATGAAAAGATACTGGTTAGAGCAAGATTCAAAAACTTTTTATTAATATAGAAAATTGACATTAATATTAAAATACTTCCAGTATAAATGAGACTATGATAACAGTATGGGACAAGATTAACATAAATCTATTTTTTTTTAATAAAAGAGAAGCCCATGTATGTTTGTAATTATGTTTAGGATATAGGATCAATGATAATAGTTTTTGAAGACTCTTTCCATTACTTACTTCCCCTCAGAAGAGGAAGTTCACAGGAAAAGCTGAACCTTGGAAGACTTTCTCCTGCATCTCCATTTTAGTTCTACCTCATTTATGTTGTCCTAATAAGACTTGTTCTCACCAGTTTTAATTTATTTTCTTATTTCTTGCACGAGTAACAAAGAATGTTTTCTAAGGACGTATCAAGATAAAACTGGAAGAAGTTAAAAGCAATCATGCTGCAAAAATGCCACAGTTCATCCACTCCAAAGATTCCTGTACCCTTGGATTTCTTAGTCTCAGGATAGTGTTATAACTTCTTAAGAACAAAAGTTGACTCAACCATTTTAATGTGACTATGAAGTATTCTTAGTCTATTGTGTATTGGTGCCACCTGAGTTTTACTATTATTCCATTTTTAAAAGGTAAAATAACACACTTGCTGAGGCATTACAGATGTTGTTTTATTGACAGGTCATTTTCCTTGCATTTTATATTTTTAAGAAAGTACATACAGTTTTAGAAAATGAGGATTTTAATTGTCTGCCTTCTTGCTGTCAATTAATGAAGGAAAATGATGATACTTAGTGGATTTATACTTATCATTTTGATCATCTCCATCCTCAAATGAAATAAAGAGTAGTCTCATATAATAATGTTAAAGTAGTAAAACATTAAATTGCAATTTATAGTGTCTTTTATATATTCACAGTTTACTAAAATGAAGGAGGAATACATCTGAACAGTTAGTGTTTTAATTTAGTAGCTACTTGGTGAATTTCGTTTTAGCACTTTGAAGTATTATTCTGGACCGTATTTCAATAAATCATTATGTATATTATATCAGTTTATAACTTCCATGTTAAAATATATAAATTCCCACTGAGGTCAAAAGATAGAAATACTACTTTCTGTTTTAATATCATTTTTTTTGATGGACAATTTTAATTGTTTAAATAATAAAAGTGTACAACAATGTTTATTCTCTTTTATAAAAGAGAATCGAGTCTCTGAATTTGGAATTTAATCTGAGTACTAATGGGCTTTCCATTAAATCAATGCCCGAAAAGTTTAGCAAGAACTAGTTCATGGCTATCTTAATGGTATCAAATGGCAACCATAACCCGTCACAGTATTCTTCAAATATAATTGACATTTGCATTTTAAGACTCTTATATCCTTTTCAAAAATATTTGATGATTCATAAAGAACATTTGTATTCAATTTCTCACAAATATTTCTATCCCATTGAATGGATTTCACAGATAATTTTTTATATTATTAATCTACTGCTCTTATTAAAGTTTAAAATAAATAACAGAAAGAGTTTTCAAGTGTTTACTAATTTTTATTCAAAGTAACAAAATTTTCATTCTTTAACAAGTGACATAAGTCCAATTGTGATCCAGTGGCAAATTTATTTTCCCCAAAGATGAATTTACATAATTAATACTTTCTAATGGATGGGATACACTGGTACATATTTAGGGATGAAATTGGTGTGTTGTTTAGAGGTTTACTTTCAATTAAGGAAATACAAATTGTGATGCAGAATGTAATATACAATCTACATATTTGACATACACTGATTTGATATCTACTATTTTCAATCTTAATTTATTATTTGTAAAATGTATTATGCCTACAGTTTAAAATATACTTATCCATAGTCTGACCTATTTCACAAATTGTTTTAAGTATTGTTTTAATATATAAACCCTAATTTACCTAGATGCCTTAAGAACACCCAAAGTATAACAAATTCTCCTTAATAGCTAATAAAGGAACTACCATATTATAGTTCCAGCAAATTAAATCTATAAAATACACATTTATTGATTGGATTAATAAATATATGAGCATTACACTCAAACGTATTATAGCACTATGCTATGCAAGAATTATTCTCTCATAATGGTGTGTTTCATTTAAATTCCATTATAGATTTACTGTGAAGAAATACTTACAGATAGACTTATTCTTCCTGAATTCTATATCAGCCAACCTCATCAGGATTGAGCTAGATTTTATTAACTTTTCTGGACTCTTGCATCTTGTTAATTTTTAAATCTATCTCTAGAATATTACACTATTATAAAACAATCTAGCCTTGGAAAGAACAGAACTGAGTGAGCATGAATTTTAGATCGCTCAGTTTCAAATAGTGGCCAGTACATAACATGCAATTTTTTATATATTCACATTTATATTCAAATAGAATTTTTATTTAAAATAATGAGATTCACAGACATAAGCTAGCTTGGGGAAAATGTTATTTTAAAGATTATATTTGAACATTATGGGTTATTCAACTATCATATTTAAAAATCACATGTTTTTCTTTATTGTTCTTGGTAGTGGATTTTGTTTTTGTTTTTGTTTTTTTGTCTAAAATCCCCTAATTCAGAAAGCCAAAGCGAGGGATTTGTTCTGACTTCAAAGCTAGCTAGTCTATGCTACACGGTTTTACCCCAGTCTCAGATATGATGTGAAACCTTGTCTGAGAGACAAAACTAAATAAAGCAAAATAAATCATGTTTATTCTAGTTGTTTATTATTATGTAAAAAACAATATATTTACACTTTGAATACAGGAATCTTTGTGGCTGCTATGAGATATGTTAATTAGCACAAAGTCTTCTATCACAGTTAATGTAAATATATAACACAACTATTGCAATTGGGAAGTGTTTGGGATAGGTGATAAGCTCAGCTGTCTGTTCTGTTTTTAATGAGTAAAAATCCTCATGGCTTAAAACATAATTCTGTAAATGTATATGGAGAAATGAAAAAAAAAACTTTTTTAAGTAGGAAATTTTATACTTAACTGTGAGTTAATACATTGCTGGTGCCATACATTTATTACTCTGTCTATCCTCTTCTTTCCATTATAGCAATCTATTTCCACAACTTTACCACAAGGAACTGACTACCATTATTTTAAATATAAAAAAAATCTTTATTGAATAATATAATCACAGTACTATATTTGAGTAGTAAGTTATATATGGGATACAATTTTGATCATATTTTGTAATGACAGTAAACTCTAGTATGGTGAGGTTTTTTGCATCTTTATTTTTTAATCCAACCATAACTCTAATAGTATTTAAAATGTCATTGTTCAGTTTGTTTGGAAGGTATAAAAATTTCCAGTGTATTGCACATAGGCGGGCGGGAGACCACTACTGCCTTTATTGCATATGAACCTGTCCAGATAAAAGCTAACTGAAGAATCAATTTTGATTTCAAAGAAGGGGCAGCTGCTCCCAAGAACTTCTGTGATGACCTATTAATATGCTTGTTTACTTTCAATGATCCATAGTGCATAAGGCAAACAGAAATTTAATCTACCCATCCATCTCCTACATGGTTATTTCATCACAAAACTGGCCAAAATTCTATATTTTGCTGGCCTTTAGAGATGTTTCAGGTAAACACAACTATTTCCTCTCTATTGATATAATTTATCCATTAAAATGTAGATATTACTAAGTTAGGCCCCAGGTAAGTGTGATAAATAGCTTTTACTGTGACTATTATTTGTGAAATAATTTCTGTTGTGTTCTATTTAGTTGATTTCCAAATTACTGTTCATTTCATAACAACACAACAGGACTATCTAATGGTCACTCTTCTCTAATTATCAAACATAATTTTGCCCACTTTAATTTTTTCTGAATTTTCTCCAAATATATGATGGTTATTGAAATGTGGAATCTAAGCTATATCATCTGTGTGTGTGTGTGTGTGTGTGTGTGTGTGTGTATGTATGTGTGTGTGTGTTACATTTAATGAAAATTTACATTGTTTTCTATCCAAATTTAGTGCATCAGCATTTGAACCTAGTAATAGAACTATTATAGGACTTAAATTAATATTTTGTACAGAATTGTTCTTGAAATTATTAAATTTTCTTAATTTCTATTTTGAGGAACAGTATACAAGCAGATGTTTTCCATTAGAAAAAAAAGCAAAGGACTTAATTTCAGCTCAGTATATTACTAACATCAGGTGGTATGAGACTATTTCATTAGCTAGTATATCTGTCACCCAGGTTAGACATGATAAGGTTAGTGAAGATACACCGTTCAATTAGAAATATGTGCATTTCTGGTATCATCAGTCCGTAGGAATTCAGAAGGTACTGAAGAGCACAACCTACTTTTTTTTAAATATGCAATTCTGACTTAGTTTGCTTAGTAAGATAACCTCTGCTATGTTTTTATTTTTGATTCTTAACAAAAACTATGTATTAAAAAGCTGATAATTGCAGGGCGTGGTGGCGCACGCCTTTAATCCCAGCACTCGGGAGGCAGAGGCAGACGGATTTCTGAGTTCGAGGCCAGCCTGGTCAACAGAGTGAGTTCCAGGATAGCCAGAGCTATACAGAGAAACCCTGTCTGGAAAAAAAACAAAACAAAACAAAACAAACAAACAAACAAACAAACAAAAAGCTTATAATTGTGTATATAAAGCCTTAGAAATACAACAGAAACATGGCTGAGCTAAGCAATGCTAAGGCAGAGGTCCACAAGTCTTTGTAATCTGAAATATTCTCAGCACTTATTCAGCCAATAAGAGAGATGTGGTGCTTGCTCTCCCATTTCATTGTCAGGAATGTCCAAACTTGATATTGTCAATATATTTCTCTTTAAAGAAGATGGATTTTTAATGCTTCAGCCTAGAAAAAGGTCAATTCAAATTATATTTCTATTATGTATATTAAAGGAAAAAATTGAAGAGACAAAGAAGTCAGGAAATGAGAAAAAAGTGTTAGAATTATAATTTTACATTATCTCATTTTTTTTTCAAAAGAATTCTAGGTTCCTTGAATCAAGGACATTTTAATTTAATACTATTTAATTAGTGGCTCATTTAGTTTTAATAATTAAAACAAATAAACTCTCAGATTGATACCACAAGGACTTTCTTCACAAAATTTGTTTTATTATAGTTAAGTGTTTATATGTCATATTCTATAAGGCCTGTGACCCTGTGGGACTCAGTTGTTGATACTAAAGGTATACCAGAAAAATAAGAAATAGTCACAGATCACTGTTTCATGCTGTGAAAACTATCATGGAATTACCGTGTGGATGGAGTGGCATCTATAAATAGGAAGAAGACAAAATTAGGAGCTACCAAAAAATTGTGAATACTTCATACTTAATTTTCTTATACTTGGATAATGGTTATCAGAAATTCTTATCTGAAAAAATATCTTTAATTTTAAGAAATTCCGCTCTGATCTGAATAATCATAAGCTGTTTAACATTTTAAAAAGCTGGGTCTTCCTTGAAAGTTAACTAAATTTAATATTTTCTATGTGTGTAGCTAGAGAACACATTATTATTTACATTTTTTAAACAAAATAACTTTTAATTATGCTGTGACCTTTCTTTGCAAATTGGGCAAACGCTGAGGTATTTTTGGTCCTTCACAACACAAATTTTGTCTGTTTAGTGACCCAATTCTAAAGTTTTCTGGCTGCATTTTAGTATACTTATTTAGACTGTTTCTAGTATGATTTTAGTTAGAAGAAGTATTATTTCTTTTGCTGAACTAATTTATAGTGATCATTTTGAAAATTGTTTGATAGTGACACTATTTTAAAGCAGTTCAACATCTCTACTAAAAGAAAACTGAGGATCATATTCATGAAAGTAAGAGAAGAATGATCATTATCTTGGAGATTTCTTTTATAAAGTATGAGTTATAAGATGTAAGACTATCCAAGAAAGCATGAGAGGTAAAGCCACCTTGAATCTTCGTGTCTGCAATTGTTATTTCCACTCTGTTTCTATAAATTGTCTTCTGTTTCATTGTTCCGAGATAAGAATATATTAAGTGTAATATATTGCCAATTGGCTCTAACGTTCTTCATGACACTTGTTAAAACAAACAAACAAGCAAAAAAACCTGTAGGGTATTATTCAAGGATGGTTTTAATGGGACTTTATAGTAAGAATGCAATGTTTGATTCAGTTCTTTTTAATTTTTAATTATTTTATTAGATATTTTCTTCATTTACATTTCAAATGCTATCCCGAATGTCCCCTATACCCTCCCCTTGCCCTGCTCCCCTGCCCACTCACTCTCACTTCTTGGCCCTGGCTTTCCCCTCTATGGGGCATATGAAGTTTGCAAGACCAAGGGACTTCTCTTCCCAATGATGACTGACTAGACCATCTTCTGCTACATATGCAGCTAGAGACATGAGCTCTGGGGGTACTGGTTAGTTCATACTGTTGTTCCACCTATAGGGTTGCAGATCCCTTCAGCTCCTTGGGTACATTCTCTAGCTCCTCCATTGGGCGCCCTGTGTTCCATCCAATAGCTGACTGTGAGCATCCACTTCTGTGTTTGTCAGGTACTGGCATAGCCTCACAAGAGGCCTCTATATCAGGGNCCCTTCAGCAGAATCTTTCTGGCATGTGCAATAGTGTCTGGGTTTGGTGGTTGATGATGAGATGGATTCCCTGGTGGGGTAGTCTCTGGATAGTCCATCCTTTTGTCTTAGCTCCAAACTTTGTCTCTGTAACTTCTTTTATGGGTATTTTGTTCCCTGTTCTAAGGAGGAACGAAGTATATACACGTTAGTCTTCCTTCTTTTTGGTGTTCTTGTGTTTTGCAAATTGTNTCTTGGGTATTCTAAGTTTCTGGGCTAATACCCACTTATCAGTGAGTGCATTTGATTCAGTTCTTTATAGAACAAAAAAGCAGAAGTTTGTAGTAGATGAGTCAGTGGATGATAAATGAAAAGAAGGAAAGTCAGATGAAAGAATATGCTTGCTTAAAACGTTTTTCAACGTTCTCCCAAAGTGATGAGACTTCACCTGGAAAGTTCAAGAAGAGGAACCCAGACAGATAAATAGGACATTCCTCCATGGAAAGTCTGGATTTTGCAAAAGTGTTTGCAGCACATAATGCTTGCAGAAATGAAAGCATCCAACACTAAGTAAGGACCTATGAAAACACAATTCAGAGAAGCCAGAAGGGAGTCAAATCCAGAAGAATATCTTTATCACAGTACTCTCATATTTCTTTAGTTTTTCTTAAGTCATTTTATTTTTTGTGTATGACTGTTTTACTTGCATGGATATGTATGTACACTCCATGCATCTCTGGAGCTCATAGAGGTCAGAAGGGGGCCTCAGATCCCCTTGAGCCACAGTTATGAGTGGTGAGGGTCATCATGTATGTCCTCAGAATCAATCCCAGATATTCTTACAAGAGTAACAAATGCTTGAAATATCTAGGCCCCTCAAATATTCTTTTAAAACTAGAAATGAGTCCAATTGAATCAAAATTAATTTCCTAACATCAATTTCTGAACAGATTTCATTAGACTGTTTTTGTGTGATTCCTTATGATGCTCACTACGAATTTTATAAAAAATTTTTAACATGCTCACCCATGCTGAAACTCTCATGTTTTAAGCTATCTGGTAGCCCAAAAGGCTCGCACACTTTGTGTTACTAAGAAACATTTTCTCATGTGCTGGACACTGTTAAGGAATGAAACTCACCTTCTCTTCATTTTTCCTAATCAGTCCTACCATTAGGCAGCAGCATTTAATGCCCTCTTTATTGGTAGGACAAGATTGTATTGACAGGATCAAGCAGGAGATTACTTCCCACTGCAGGATGTACTTCCCACAGGAATACTCACCCTCATTAAGATGGAGAGCACTTAGAGCTGTAACTCAGAGGCACTGTATTACCTTCTGAGTTAAAATAAATAAGGAGAAAGGGTCCTCTGGAATAGAGGCTCATCAGAGCTAAATATATAAAAGATTCCCTTATATGGGCAGCTTTAACCTATACAATGTGAAGGATGTGAGAACATTCATATTCTAAAGTGGATGGGAGAGAAACCAATTAAGGACCTACTAAATACAATTCAGAGAAGCTAGACTGGAGTCATACCTACAAGAGTAGGTTTATTACAGAATTTAAAAATATAGAATAATGTAGTACTCGTAGATCAGCATAGTGTGAATCTTTAGTATCAGAAGACATAGTGAACTAGCCTATAAAGTTAGGGGGGAAAGAGTTAAACTCAGCATATTTGCTTAAACTTTACTATGCACAAAATAGCATGTGCAATGTTAGGAGCCACAGGAGGAGCTAAGTAAACACTGAGAAGGAGATTCTGTATTCTGAATAGATGAACAAAACTATGAAGAGGCTATCACCAGAATATTGAAAATGTTCAGAAAATCCTGAGGAATCTAATATATCCTTAATTTATTATTCTAATATGCTCTTAATTTTAATACTTATGAACAATTAATTTGTTAAAGAAAGTTATGTTTATCATTCCAAAAGAATTTAATATCAATGTTTTTTTCACTGATAATTTTATTTAGTCCACTAATAACTAGTCTAGTTAATTTGATGACTTTTGAGACATATATCTCTCTGTGATCTATAGCTCTTTGGCTTTAAAAGATTCACAAATACATTCTAATTGTTGAAAAAAAAGCTATCAATGCGAAATAAATTAAAATTTTTGTAGTTCTCATTTATGTCAAGGATACCAGGATAGCTAGTGTTAGAATATTCCCACTTCTACATATTACATTTCATACTTCTTAGAAAATAACGTAATCAAGCAATCATTCTACATACCCACTAAAGTGAAGCGAAGAAGGTAGTCCTGTATGTGTGTAAAATATATGGGTAAATATTGTAACATGTTTGTAAATTCATTCTGTTAAAAAATGACAAAATCTAGTTTATTTCACTACAGTACAATTCATTACCTTTTAAAAAAATCCAACACATAGTATAAGTAAAACAATTTTAGGATATTTTAATGTCAAAATTGCAGACTGTCATTAACATTTCACTAAAGCAATAAAGAAATGTAACCTCACAAGTCACTAGGCCACAAAACCGAACACCAAAAGTCACAAACATGTAGAAACATGCACATACTCAGAGAAATTTGCTGTTTTATGTTTGTGTAGGGATGTGTTTTTTAAATTTACCATTTCTCGGTATTTGCTCCAATGCTGATTCATTTATTACAAACTTCATTTTTATAAAGAATACACAGAAATGTATTAACATATGCCACATTGTATATCAAAATAAGAAAATATTAGTGACAGACTTGTCATATCAGAGGGTTTGGTGGTTGTTAATTTGGTTGAGAAAACTGTGTAAAGATCACACGGTTTTGACAGTCATATTCTTTTTCTCCTTAGTTATCGAATACATTCCAAGTTATCAATCCTTTTGACATTCTACAGAAAAGGCATTTTAAGCTTTCAAATTTCAGTCTCCATTTTATTATTATCGAAATTAAGAGTGACAACACAGTGTAATATACATTGAGAACCACACTGAGATCTACTCTTGGTTCTTCTGGAAGAGGATCTGTTTGATGGTAACACATGTTTTTTATTGGTAGAAATTATTTTTTAAAAATGACAGTCAAAATGTTACTTGTGTCTCCAATCATGATAATATGCTTGATCTTGATACCCCTTTTCGATGATGTGGTATGGGATATTTAATCACTTTTATAACTGTGTCAATGATTTTTAATATCAAGACGGTTTTGCTTGTGGCTGCAGTGATGTCTCTGAATTGAAAGTCCTTGCTGATATAGTAGAGGAACCAGGTTCTGTTTTCAGAACAGAAATATTCCCGTAGTATATTCCTCACCGTAGAAGCAGTATCCCTAGTCAAAAGAGTGACCTACATCCATCAAATTATCACATTTTGCACATTGTAGATAATATTCATCTGTATTGTGGCTTTCTAAGTTATGAACTATACCACACTGAAATTGAGCAATCTCTGTTCAGGAAAAGTGCTGAAAAATTAGAGCTAAATATATACTTTTTAACCCATTATTCATTTCTTATAAATATAACAGATATTTGTTTCAGCGTCAGTCTTTATTTAATATCCAATAATTAAATTACATTCATGTATTATATAAATTATACCCTATATATTTTAATTTTCAGAATGTTATATATTATTTGATTCTATATTTTAAATGTCTTCTTTAAATGAATATATTTTATATATGTGTGTTTCTTAAAATAAATATAGCATTTGCATAGCTAACATTTATTTTATAGTTTCTGTGTTTTATGTTTGCCAACTTCCACATTGTTAAGCATGGAAGCAAAGCCTATGGAATAGTGCAGCATTTTCACAAGGCATGATGTTTAAATGCTGCTCTACAGACTTCTAGAAACTGTGATCTTTCCCTGCCTTTGGCAGCAGGGTGTAGGGGAGAGAGAGAATGAGTGATTGAAAAATGTGTTTATTATACTGGTCTGTCAACTTTTCTTTGGTTTTCCCATGGTTGAAATTAAGTAGGAATTTTTGATGGAATTATTTTATGAAAATATTTATACATGAGCAGAGTTAATCTAAATGAAAATAATATATCTATATGGAGAAATAATACAGTATCCATGTTCTTTTCAAAATAAAAGTGTTTTTTACTTAACATCCAGTAAGTTAATGAAAAATGCATTGCAGTGTCAAAGATTAGACTCAGACATGGTCTACCAGTCTAAAGTCTGTAAATACTACATCAGTGAATTTTTTTTGATATTTTTTGTTCTTTTCTTTTGTTTTTCTTAGCATGATATTTTGACTGATGATTTTAGAATTTCAAAAAAAGAAAAACAAACAAACGAACAAACCCACAAGTTCAACTGGTAATACGCATATGCTCACTGTAGCATGCTCAAACTCCTACTTGCCTTAAAGAAAACTGAGTTCTTCCCAACCTGCACTCCTCCCAGAAGCCATCATTTGCATAGAACTACACTTGGGCATCCTTATCACAACTTTTAAGACTTCTCTTTGATGGCTTCTTGTCTAGGCTGTTACTTTGGAGGTGGGGAGGGGTCATCAAAGAAGCCTTCTATGTCCCTCTTTCTCACCTGTGATCCTGCAGTCATTGATAACAGTGCAAAAGGAGCTTCCTTGATGAGTATTCCTTAACATTAGATTTTATATTCATACGTTCAATCATATTAGAAATTCAATGGTAATGTTATGCAAAAATTTTATAATATTTAAATTTTTATGAATTTCATATACATTTTATAACCTGATTTAGATAAACATAAGATACTAAAATGGAAGCAGGATCACAGAAAGCTAAGAAGGAATTGTTAGTATCTACTTGAATGTCTGTATTATTATTATTATTATTATTATTAATTAAGGCACATATCATTTTGTATGTTTTATGCAGCATGGATTTTTAAAAGACTGTTGTTACTTTGCAAATAAATTTAGAAAAACCAAAAAAAAAAAATAGAATATATAACACTCAACATAGAGTATTACTATATGAAATAGAATTTATAACAGTATTATATATAATACACATTTTTGAAAATGTGAGAGTTTCTGTATTTACTTCCTTTTGTTATAAAAAGGACATCTTAGCAATACTACTAATAAAAATACATATCATACTAAATATCATGGTTTTCTATTTGATTTTTATGATTTTTTTTCTTCATTTTATTTTATTGTTCTCTTTTCCAAAAACAAAAAACAAACAAACAAACAAACAAAGAACACTAGATAATTAAAGGTTCTAGAAAACATTTTGCATCGACAATTTTAGTTCCAATTTTGGTCAGTTAATTTTATAGTTATTCATGGAGGTCAAGATCACTTTATAGATTTTTTTTTTTAATCTTAGGAAGAAACTTGATGAATTTGATTATTACCTTATTGATTTTTTTCATTCTTGGATCCTGTGACAATCCATCTGCAGTTATTCTCAGATAAAATATCTACAACTGTACTAGTAAAACTCAGGGCAAAGCAGCTCTATGTAGTAGTTAGAAACTATTTCATAAAACATTCTTTTATAGAACAGTAATGTAGTCTATCATTCAGTCCAATAACGAAAGACCAGTGAGGTGTGCCCAGGTCAAGTGAGGACACCAAGGCACAAAGGCAGCTTCAGAACTTACAAAGATGTCACAGCCATCATGAATTAAAGCAAGATCCTTTAGCCAAACCTGGACTTCCCAGATGCGGTAAAATTGTTCTTGAGGAAGTTGAGCATGGTACTGATTTTAAGGTATCATTTTTCCAAGTTATTAGTCACACAAATCATCTTTATTTAAATAATTTCAACAGATTAGTCACAAGTATATTTTGCTAATCAGAAAGCTCTGGAAGACACTGTGGCTACAGATTTCTTTCAAATCAAAATCATTACCTTTAAGGTTAGATTACCTTTAATACAGATTTAAAAGAAATAGTGTCTTTAAATGTATGGTCTGGGTTCATTTGTGCAATACAGATTCTTATTGGAAAAAATTAAAAATTCAATTCTTTTTAAAATAAAGTAGAAATTCATGAATGCTTGGCATAGACTAATAATAGTTGTTGATGCCAAGGATATTACACCATATACTGCAATCAATGAATGCAAATTAACAGCAAAGTTATTAAGATACAGTCCCCATATAAGTGAGACAGTATGGAGATACATTAATTTTACCTAAGACATATGAGAGTTTTGAACTGACTAATTTGGCAATCATGTTTGTAAACTAGCAGTGACTATGAAATAAGTCATATACGTTCTTACTTTTAACATACCATATAAGACCTTGTAATGAACTGGTTTAAAAGTACTTCCATGGGATAATTTTCTATGTTGCTTACAAAGAGTTTTTCCTAATCAGAAGAGTGGAGCTACTTAATGAGATTGGGAAACTCAATGTATTTTGTAGATACTTTCTGTAAGTTTGTAGAGATCAAAATTGTGATACAGGTCATGTGGTTTTGTTATGATTTTTATGTACTTTTAGTTACAAATTATTTCTAAGTAGCTCTTTTATCAAAGCAGTTTAAGATTAAGTAAAATATGGGGAGATACAGATAGAACCATAAATTAATGCTATCAAATTCTCATCTGAATGCAAAAGAATGCAAAAGACATGCAAGCAACTACGCAGTAGTTGACTTACTATTGTGAACTTTGGTTATATTATGAAGACTTCTTCAGGATAAAGCTTCTACCCTAAAACTTCCTACAACTAACAATGTGAACTCCTTATGATGTCATTTTTAAAAAAGAATGGGAAAGACAACTAAGATCAAGTATTTCTAGAACATGTTGTTCATAATACATAGACATTATACAATATAGGCAGCCTAGCACAGAATTATTTGTAGAATTACACACTGGGGGTATTTTGCTGGGATTATATGTCTCTTACTTTATTCTTGGAAGGATATAGTATTGTGTATTTAGTTCCAAAGTTTGTGAATATTCTATATTGTTTAGTTTTTATGTTCACAAGAACTGTATACATTTATGTATGGATAAGACACAGTATCGATCTCTTAAATCATTAGAAAAAAATACAATTTTTCCAGTGATAAAGCCAAAAGTTTAAGTAAATATGAAAAACATATTCCTGTACTAATACTTTCCTTCTTACACTATCATAAACATTGACCTACCTAGCTATTATCTGTCTATATGCACATGATTGATTGTGTGCAGACACTTACGTATCACTGTGTTCTCTGAGCAATTATTTTATTCCACATTTAGTTAGATAATATAGATGTTATCTGAATAATTTACTTAAAATGCTCTTCTCAAAACAGCTAAAATAGCTAGGTGTAATGGTACGCACACTAAAGTGCCAAGAGACTGAGACAAATTTAGCTGAAGGGTTGTCGGTTCTACATAGATTTTGTCTCAAAAACAAACATAAGCAGATCCCTTGAAATAATTATAAGAGCTGATTATGCTCAATCAGTTGAATTGGGTTTAATCTCAAAACAAACAAACAAACTAACTAACTAGCAACTTACAGCAGGAGTAGTAGCATGCAAAAATGAAAAGCCAACACTCTTATGAAGAGAAAAAAAGAAAGGGGGATCCAAATAACCTCTAGGCAAGTATTATCGGCATTTGTTCAGAATAGCCTACCTTAAAGGAAGTGGACAGCAAGAAGAACACATCTGAGGTCGTTCTCAATGTTCCCACATGCACTGTGACTCATGTATATGTGAACTCAGACACATTAAAGCCACACTCACATATACACTATATCTATCTAGATTTAATATATCTGTATCTCTATATATTCATGTTAGTATATATATATATATATATATATATATATATATATATATATATATAGTAAATATTAAAAATAAATTAGAAAATAAAATATCAAACATATGTATTGTCAAAATTTATTATGCACTTATTTATTTGCTTCATTTAATATAAATTTTATACAGTTTAATATAATAACATATAAACCATTGCTATTATTTTGATTATATAGAAGTTTCCAAATAAGTTAGCAGAAAAAATTTATATGTTCAAGCTTATTATTGCTTAAGACATTTAATGAATAATCCACTGGATGGCATTGTTATAACATAGCGTATAATTTACTTAATGATTTTACTTTTATTGAACTAGAAATTTAGATACAAAGTATAAACATAATATAGCTCTGAAACAAAAGGTAATTTTGTTTTTCTTCTTGTTCAATTCTGTTACAGTCCAATTTAAAAACATTTTAATAGGCTATCTAAGATAAGAAAAGTTTGGCAACTCAGCACCTCCGAAGATGTAGTCTCTTGAAGGGTAACTAATTGCCTTTGTATTCTGTCTAGGTGTTGAGGAAAAGCTGAGAGGATGAAGGCTCTAAGTCCCCAGTGGAAGCATGATATGGCGGCGCAGAGCTGGTGCTGAATTGTCCTCTCTGATGGCTCTATGGGAGTGGATAGTACTGAGTCTTCATTGCTGGGTTTTAGCGGTTGCTGCTGTCTCTGACCAGCATGCCACAAGCCCCTTCGACTGGCTCCTCTCTGATAAGGGACCCTTCCATCGCTCACAGGAGTACACAGATTTTGTGGACAGAAGCCGACAGGGATTTAGCACAAGATACAAGATATACAGGTATGAAAGAAAGGCAATTACAAATATCATACTTGGAGGTTGTGTGTAAATAAGGGCTGTTCCATTGAAAAGTAACAGAAGGGTTATCATTACTTTTAAAAACTTTTATTAGTCTTCAGCCTAAATGGGAATAAAAATCTTGTAATTAGTCACTGAGAAGTTTTGTCAACTTGTCCATGTTTACAGGAAAGTAATTGTATATTCTTACCCTTGAAAAAAAGTGAAAGTATTAATATAAATGAGAGCCTGACAGATGCATATGATAGGAAACAACACAAAAGGTCTCAGATATGTTTGTTAAGGTTTTTTTTTAAAACGTGAAGTCTAAGTTATACAAAAGAAGTCATATATTGGAACAAGCAAAAACTGATTATTCCCATACAGCTCAGAGTCCGTTGAACAGATGATTACTAGGGGTCACTTAAATGAATTAGATCATATTTATATTTGTCACTAGTGATGTTTATGCAAATTATTGCTTTGTATTGTTTCTTTGGGAAAGACTGGGCAACTCCCAGTTTTTGGCATTTGTGAAGAATAAATTTTAGCTTATCATTTTTCTGTCTGTAACTACTCAGATAATGTTCTATAAATATTTTATTTCATGCAGTATGTGCACCAGAGGGCAGTGTGTTTCAGGTCTGTGCATAGTCTTTTATATAGAATAAAGAAAAAAATTATAAGTTTTATTTACAGACCATATTTGCAGAAGATGCAGAATATATACAAGTTCCATTTATTATTGAACTGATCACTCCAATACCTTAGTCCATTAGTCCTTAGACCATTGTGTCTAAAAAGCAGGAAAAAAAATCTTAGTCTGAATCCTTAAAGACAGTGATATATATTAAGTATCTTCTGTCTAAATTTATCAGATACAGAAAGGGCATGAGATTTCTAGCATTTTTTTGTGAATATTTGCTGACTTAAGAAGCTCCTCTTTATAAACTCTGTAAAGAAACTGGACTTTAAGACTGTGAATGTCTAACATTTAAGCCATACAAGATTTTTGACAGACAGGCAGGCTGACAAGAAAGCATTGATTTATGTTTTCCTGGGGTCTCTCTCTGGAGCTCTAAGATCTCCTGTGTACTTTTTCTGGTGGCTTGGTCTATTGGCCAAAAGTGAATAGCAGACTGCTTCCATATGTTTCTTCAGATTTTTAGTTGAATCAAATCATTATTTGGGCCACAACAGTTAAAAATGTTGTGAAGGAAACAAAATTTGAGAGTCTTTGCAAGGTTCATCTACTGCTTGGTCTTTAGGAATCTTAAAGTGACTTTCATTTGTCTTCCTTGTGTGTTTTGTTTGTGGCTTAAATAGCATGTTCAGGTGTTAAGTAGATTTTTAAAAATCAAAGCTGAAAATCCACCTGTTCTGAGCTGGGTTATAGCATTTTAAATGCTTTCGTGCTTTTCTAATGATGCAATCTTCATTGATAATTGCTTTGAAATGAAAAATGCAACCTCTGAAATTGGAGATTTTCAGTGTTGGTGAGAATAGGAACTTGGTTTGTACAAAGAGCATTTCTTTAAGAACAGAGGTTGCTATATAACTTTCCACACAATGTCATATATGCAAAAATTTATTTTGAAGATACTGACTTCATTTTTGAAAGGATAGGCAATCATAGAATTAGACATTAAAATAACTTTATAGGGGTCGTCCTTTTTTATCCTTTATTTTTCTTAAAAATTAGTTATAGATGTTGGGCAGTGGTGGCACATGCCTTTATTCCAGAACTCAGATGGCATAGATACGGGCACATCTCAGAGTTCAAGGTCAGTCAGGGTCTACAGAGCAATCACCAGACTACACAGAGAAATCATGTCTTTCATAAAATAAAAAATAAAGTTATTGACTCTTCAAATTTGTTCATATATTTGCCATAAATACTGATATGAAAATTATAGATATTAGCAACACAGATGGAAAATTAATATATTCCACATTATATACTTGGCTTATCATTTTAAAGACCATATGATTTTCTAAAGTAATCAGCCATATCTACTATTGCTTATGACTGCCATAAAATCCTTCATGTGGCATATTACATTGCCAAATCTTCTGGAAGACATTAGCTCTGAATTTAGAACATATTAAGCATGTTAACATAATTAGGTCAAATTTCTTTCATGAGTCTTTCTTCATTTCATCTCCTTTCCTGGAAGCATATCTTCTCTTTCACTTCAAATGCTAGAGCAAGATGAGATTATTAAAGATCACTGGTTTCACATACCCCAAAACCGTATAAAATTCTTTTCTCCCATTTCAAAAAGGTGCAATTTTTGTTTTTTGCTTTTTGTTTGTTTGTTTTTTTGTAAAATAAAAAAGGCCTCTGTCTGTATTTTTTAAAACAAGCAAATATAAAGTACTATTAAATTTTATTTCTGGAAATTATGGGAGCAGTGTCTCATTTGAGATGTGTAGCAGTCTCTGCTGCAGAACTCCTTTTGCTGTATAGTAACAATGCAAATAACCTCCCTATGCCACATTAGACATAAAGTTTTACAAGTGTAAAATGGTAGATATTTGTATTACTACTATTCACTATGTAATACTGTGACATATTAAACTGTGAAACCTTTGTTATTTATTATTGCATTTTATTTAAATGATTTGCCAATTTTTTTTTTGTTTATTAAATTGGGCAAGTTTAAACAGAAGTGCCTGAGAACTTGTACTGAAAATTTTATGAGTGACTCCAGGAGTTCTCCATGGCTTAGGATCTGGAGGATATAGAATCTTCTGTCCACTATACTTCTGTCCACTGGTTGTAATTTAAAAATGGAGTTTTAAATGATCATCATATGGTTTGAAAAGAGAATCAAAGCATGCAGCATTAAAAGGTAACATAAGGGTCTGTGGACATATGGCTCCAGAGGACCAAGAATCAATTTCAAGCACTTACATGATGACTCACAATCAACCATACTTGTAGGTCAAAATAATCCAATGCCCTTTTAGGACCTCTGTTGGCCTGACATTGTCATGTGATACATAGGCACATCTAGGCAGAATACCCATAAAAAATATACACAAAATAAAGTTAAATAAATCTTTAAAATAACGAAAAAGAAGTAATAAAAGCAGTTACACCGTAGACATGTTTGCCAGTGAAACATAAAGTAGAAATAAAATTATTTAGTTTTTAATAGGGAACTTAACTTCATAGTTACTTGGCAAAGATTTCTAAGGCAGTGAGTTTATCAGTGTTTGTACAAGTTTCTCCAGCAAGTCAACCTAACAAGGTATATTGATAAATCTCCACTTAGCAATTTAACATCTTATAGGAAGCTAAGATGAGGAAATTTCTATCAATAATGCAAGCTGATGTCTCTCTTGAAGCACTCCTGTGTATTCCAAGCTCACGCCCTTCATAAATTTTGCTCCGTTAATAGAAACTACACAGCGTTTAAACTTCGAATATGGTTTTTAAAAGTTCTTTCGACTTTCCTTATCCCATTCTTTAGTAAACTACCTGCAGAAATAAACTGTGATGTTGTGTGGGTGATTTTCTTAGAATTCAAAGTAAGTATAGATAAGCAATACTATTATAATTTGTTTTTTTGCTTTTTTTTTTGCATTCTTTTTCAAAGAATGTTGTAATGCAACAGTAGAGAGAAAAAATTACCATCCATTCTGTGCTTTACTAATTTTTAACCAAGCTTCTTGAATAAATTCTTAAAAGGGACATGATCAAATATATTAATAAATACAAATACATTATCTTGAACTTCATTTCTTGAAGTTTAAATGCAAGTAAAGCAATGCTGTTTGCTCAAAATAGCCTCACATAGTCACATCAGTGCTACCTTCTGGGATGTCCTTGATTGTATGCTATTTCTATAAAGCCATATATATACATATACATATATCATATATATGCATGCATTTTGCTATACATATTTAGAGAAAATAATTTAAAAGAAAAAATCTTACAGCGGTTATCTTTCTAAAAATTATACAGACTTACATGACTGCTTCACATATCACAGAATATGTATCCAATGTGAAAGGGTGGTTGATTCATTAAATAACTCTTTGTTAAGAGTGTGATTACAAAAATATTAGTCCAATATATTATTATTAAATATGCAAAATATGTATTTTCATGGTTAAATGATGTTCATAAAAACAAAATATTTCCAGAAGAATAATTTGAATATCTTCACAGTATTGGGATTTTAAGGATATCTTACATCATAAGGCAATTCATATGAACCCAGTTATCACTCAGGAATAATAACATTGACATGAAAATAGTGAACATTAGTCGCAGGTTATGCTCTATAAGAAAATCTTAAGTGAAGGAAATACAATATATTTATATATAGTGTGATTAAACAAAATCAAGCAGCTTGTTAGGAACAATGTTAAAATTGTATTACATATGCTGAAATTAGAAAAATCCAAGATAATGATAACATCATATTTCTCTCTATATATGTTGACGATGATAATATGCTGATGTCTTATAATTAAAATCTGTAGTCATAATACAAACATTGCAAAGAGAATGTTACAAGCTTTGAGTTAAAATAAGACAGTGTCAAAGTGAATTAATAGTTCCTTGGAACTATCTCCAAATTCAATATACACATTTGAAGATTTTTAAATCTTCATAACTTGCACACAAATGCAGTTTTATGCGAGACATTTATTCCATTACATTTCCATAATAAATCCACTGTTAAAAGAAATAATCATTTCTTAATTGATAGTTAAATATATATATATTAAAATATATATATTTTCTACAATTAAAAAGAATAAATATTCAAAGATTTTAAATACAAAACAGGATAAAGTGGGAAAAGATGAAAGCATTCATATAAATTTTTTTTGAAATATTTTTTTCATAATTACAGAAAAATAAGTCTCCATGTATAAGTAATTTTATTGGATTAAAATATCTTGATTTTTGAAATGTACTCTACCTGTGTTAAATACGTATTGATAGATCTCACTCAGTAAATTAACCTTTTAAAATAATAAATATATACTGCTGTCAATGACCTAATGAAATCTGTAACTGTTTAAGGTCTCATAATTTTGGGGTGATTTTCTATATAACAGCATAATGTATCAAAGTCTTATTTATTATAAAGGTAGGTGAGGCAAGGATTTATATGTTTTTTTCTTTTCTTTCTTTTATTAATAATTCCATTCATTTACATCTTAAATGATATTCCACTTCTCGATTACCCCTCCCCCAACCCCCCCCCCCAATCCTACATGTGCCCTCCTCCCTCCCTTTTGCCTGTATGAGGGTGCTCCCCCACCCACCAATACTTTCCTGCCCCACATATCCAGCTTCCGCCTACACTGGAGCATCAAAATTCCTCGGGACCCAGGGCCTCCCCTCCCATTGCTATCAGGTAAATCATCATTTATCACATATAACACGGATTATAGAGACGGCATAGATTGGCGTACTGCAGTAATAATTTACACATACTGAAGTAAAATTCATGGAGATTGTTTACTTAGTGCCTTTTAAATCCTGAAATAATCTTTTAAAATCTTCAACGAAATAAGATCTACAGTTGATAACATTAAAACTCAGAACAACAGATAAATTAAGCTTGATAGTGAAATGAATGTCAAGACATGGAAGGAATGTCAGTAGTTTAACAATTGGCAAATCTTTTTAAGCTACAAAATAGAGTTGTCTTAACCATTCGGGCAAGAGCAGCAGACAGGAAGTCAATTCAAATTCAGATGTCAGTGTCATCGTTGCTTTCAGGTGTCTACAAGCTCAGAAAGCTGTCACGTGCTTCATAAGAAGGTAGGCAGTCTTCCCTTGTCTGTGGACCTAATTTGTGATGTAGTCATACTGCAATGACTTCTTCATCATATATGTAGGAAATGATAGAAGAATAAAGGATATAGAAATCTGAAAAATATACCGTATGCTATCTTGTGAAATACATTATTTGTAAGATGGTATTTATTTATATTTTAATTGATTTTGTCATGTTTCTTTACATGTTTATCTGGAAAGTCTAGAAGGAAATACATGAATAGTGATACTGAGCATAATTTCTTAATTAGATGGAGAGGTGGTTTTCTAGAACTCGGTTCTAATGCCTAGAATCCAGGAAAATCTAGACATAACCTTATATTTCCATAAACTCAGTTAGAGACCCTACATCAAAAAATAAGCAGGAGATGGATATAGGAAAGTAAATTATGCCAAATTCTGGTCAGTACAAGCTTACAGGCTACATAGATAAGCACAGCCTTATACATGCATGCATACACAAAACTATACCAAATACATATACAAATACACATGCGCACAGAAACATAAAGTGTCTCAGTTCATTTCTTAGCAACATGTACGTTCTGGCAAAATTCACTTTATGAAACCCAATGCAGAGAAATATAAGGCAATAACACAGCTGGATTTGTGCTCTACAAAACTTTGGGTGAATATTCTGGTTACTGAAGTAAGAAATGTTTTACCATGACAAATGATGGAACTAGTAATCATCTTAAACCCCTGTGGTAGGGTTCAGTTTTCATATTAATTACACACAAACACAGATGTTCCTTAACTATTAAACACACTTGTAAGCATATCATTGCATTTTAAAGCTCTCAAAATATTACTCTAAAGATATAATGATATAAATATACAGAAGTTAATTTTAAGAAAATTAGTTAGTTGCTCTGAATATTGTAAGTACTACAATACTATTGACAACCAATCACATTTCATTTCAGTAATAAGAAAATTTCAAAAATCTTTGAAAGCTCAGTAAAATAACTAAAAGTAATCCATAAAAGCTTAGAAAACAGTATTTTGTTGAATTATGTGATGTACTTTTACAAAAAAATTGAGCCCAAGTAAAATTAAATTCCAAAACAGTTTCAAATAACTATAAATGAAATTATAAGACATATCAAAATTATTATAATAAAAGTATAAAAACTAATAAAGATTAACTGATGCTGATTTTTATATTGACTATTTGTGAATGTAATCAAGTTTTATTGCATAGACTGGTCATCCACAAAATACCTTAGAAGTCTTTTAGGAAAAGAAAATATATTTTTGTCACAGAGTAGGAAATAGTAAACAAGCTTAATCCAGTCTCTGTTGTATGGTTGTTTTCTTTCCCATGTGATGCCACTCAGTCCCACATAAAATGATCCTGAATCCCATGTTACAAATCATTATTTGATGGCATGTACCCAATGGACTTTCTTATCCTTGAATGTCACTGCCACTTAAGCAATTGCTAATTCATATTAATCAGAATACAGACGCTGATTTTTTTCATCTTTCTATTTATACTTCTGCTCCTTGAGCAGGACAGTAATTTTTCTATCAAGGACAACTCTTTTTTTTTTTTTTTTTTTTTTTTTTTTTTTTTTTTTTTTTTTTTTTTTTCGAGACAGGGTTTCTCTGTATAGCCCTGGCTTTCCTGGAACTCACTCTGTAGACCAGGCTGGCCTCAAACTCAGAAATCCGTCTGCCTCTGCCTCCCAAGTGCTGGGATCAAAGGCGTGCGCCATCCTGCCTGGCTCAAGGACATCTCTTTATATTTACATCTGCCTGACTTAAAACACTAAGTGCATCTCAACAAAATATCTTTTATTATAATGATAAACAGGCATTTTAGGTTATTTTTTTCTACCCTTTGGGAGTAATCAATTCTGTGAAGACAGATTCCTCAGATTTTAGCATCTTTACTTTTATTATACTTTTGTAACCAGATCTGTGAACATAACTACTCAGTTTCATCACTATATATATTTTCAATGATAAGATCAATCCTCCTATAATAAAAATAAATGGGAATTCATAAGAATGTGTAGATCATCTTTTTACCTCAAGTTAAGCTTGGGGCTTTATAACTGTACTTGCTTGTCTTTTACAAGTGTTTTATAAATATGTCCTTCATAATAACAGGTGAGAGTTTTTATACACTTGTGTGTTCCGGGCTGTTGGCTATAAAACCTATTACTTCTTTTTCCCTAATATCTTCAAGCTTTTGTTTCTTATATATGATTTTTAAGGGTTTTCACATAATGGAAGTTATTAGTCCTAGTGGTTGAATTTCTGAAAATTATTTCATTAGCTTGAAGCACAATGCACAGTTCAGTGATAAATTATGAATATTCTAAGCAGAGTTTTACACATAAGTAAACACAATTACTGAGCACATTTATTCAGTGCATCTACCACTGAGATTAAATCATGTAACTGACTTTAAATTTTGTTAATCTTAATTCAGAATTTAACTCTACCTAGAAATTCATACTGTCAACACCCATTGGAAATATGAGTATAATTCCTTTTAAGAATAAATTCATTAACTTATGATGTTAAGGATTATAATTCAATTCCTAAAGGGTCTATTCTTAAACTCAAGTATGAATAATTTCTTTATTATATTTAAGAATATGATTTTTAAATAACTAGTTAAAATTTATAATTTTTTCATTCTTATTGTTTATTTTATTTACATTTCAAATGTTTTTTTATTTAAATCATCAAATTTTATTTGACAATTAATTACAATTTACTTGTAATAAGCCAGGTACTGTTAAGAGACCTTTTCATGACTTTGTCTTCCTGAGGGGAGTACTGTAGTCATGGAAACAGAATCTTTAATGGTAGGGATTAAGAATTTTCACTTCTGCAAAGCTCTATGCTGATGGATGATTAGTCAAATGTGGACTGTACCTTGGTGATGTAGCTCTTTATTTTCTCTATGTTATATCAGAACTTTGTTACTTGACACACTTTCTGGTTTTGGGGTGGGGGAACTCACCAGTTATGATGCAGTAGAACAGCCCCAGATTATTTCCCCTTAACACATAGACTTGAGGGAGAATATCTAAACATGAGAACAGTAGTCTGGAAAATGCATCACAACGTCACGGTCATTCCAAGGCCACGATCATCACTTGTTTGTTTGTTTGTTTCATGGAAGCATCTGTGTAATACAAGGGTAAACTGTGTAGGGCTCTGGGTGTATTGGTGGTATCCATGAAGGTACAACTGCATAGGCTAGTAACCTTGGAAACACGACTGCCAAGAATCCCTGTGTCTGTTTTCCCTCACAATGCCAGGCAGAGTGAGACTACATTTCAAATGTTATTTTACCAGTTTACCCTCCACAAACTCCCATCCTATCCTCTGCCCCTGCTTCTATGAAGGTGCTCCCTCATCCACCCACCCACTCCTTCCTCAACATGCAACAAATTTTATGTTTTATTTGAAAATTGAATTCATATTTTTTGCTATTGAGATGAAAACATAACAATGCCAGTTCATGTGGTTATTTATGCAAGGTTATGAATCATGAACTAGGGATGAATAATTACAACTTTAGTATGAAGTAAGTAAGTTGATTATATGGTGTGTCTGGTTGCATCTCACCATTAACTCTGATTGTCACAGTCCATAGGTACTTTTTTCACAGTTAAATAGCCCAAAACATTACTGTTGTCCTGGCTGTCCTGGAACTCATTATGTAGACCAGGCTGGCCTTGAACTCAGAAATTTGCCTGTCTCTGCCTCCCAAGTGCTGGGATTAAAGGCGTGGTGCGCCACCATGCCAGGCTACTGTTGTCTTTCATTCTAACTAGTCTGGGCCTATTTTTCCTCCTTTTTTTTTTTCTTTTTTTCTTTTATTTTATTGGATATTTTCTTTATTTACATTTCAAATGTTATTCCCTTTCCAGATTTACACTCAGGGAACCTCCTATCCCACCCCCATCCCACCCCCAACCCCTGCTTCTTTGAGGGTGTTTGCCCATACACCTACCAACTCATGCCTCCCAACCCTGGCATTCCCCTACACTGGGGAATTGAGCCTTCACAGGACCAAGAGCCTCTCCAGGAATTGATGCCAGACAAGCCCATCCTCTGCTACATTTGCAGCTGTGGAGTCCTGGGTCCCTCCATGTGTACTCTTTGTTTGATGGTTTAATCTCTTGACCTTTTCCGGATAAGGGGGCTGGTTGGTTGACATTGTTTTTCTTCCTATGGGGTTGCAAACCCCTTAAGCTCCTTCAGTCCTTTCTCTAATTCCTCTGTTGGGGTCCCCTTGCTTAGTCCAATGATTGGCTGCCTGCAAGAGTGGAGCAGACTGAAGGTAAGGCCATCCAGAGTCTGGGTCTTTCAAGATACTAATTTGGATATTTTGAAGTGGGCAGTACACCAAAACTTACTGAATTTTGTGAGTTTGCACAAACTCTTTTTGTATGCTCACTTTCTTTTCCACGTCTTTGAAAACAGTTTAACACACACACACACACACACACACACACACACACACACACCACACACGTATACACACACACGTACACACACACACACACACCCATATACACACACACGCATACACACACACCACACACACGTATACACACACACGTATACACACACACCCCACACACGTATACACACACGTACACACACACGTACACACACGTATACACACACACGTATACACACACACACACACCAAACACACGTATACACACACACGTACACACACACACACACACATACACACATGTACACACACACACACACACACACACACACACACACACACACTTTAAAACAGTTGCATGAGGCAGGAAGACTTGCTTGGCCAGGATTTCGCATGTCCTTTCTCCAGCAGAGATTCCCTTGCTGCTCACTTAAATAGATATTAACAGCTCACTAATTAAACTACCTCTTCTGTCAGCCTGAAATTAGCAACAGCTTAAAAAAATAGCAAAGGCTCCACTTTGCTGTGTCTGTGTGCTGTCTTATCTTAAAGACACACACAGCTATTATTGAAAAACACACCAGAAAAATTAGAGTTAAGTAAACACACTCAATTAAAATGAATTAAAGTATTTCTTTACAAAATCCAATCATTCAAAGACTGACTGCAACGTGTAAAGTCATGTTTTGATATAATACTAAATTCAACAATTAAAAGGAGTTTTTTTTTTTTTTTTTCAGATTCAATAGACAAACAAATGGATAGGATATTTTGCAGTTATTTTAAAAATGAGAGGTACCTGTCTGATAAAGAACCTAATGATTGAATAACTACAAAATCCAATAGTACTCAATGGAATTGTCTTCAGTCCTCTATGGTACTTCAAGTGATCACCTACCCAGTCCTTAAATACCTTAAACATCTTGAACTGCATCACATCCCAGGATGACTGAATTCACCCAGATAACATACAGATTTCCTGTAGCTTCTTTCTTTTCATATTACTTCTCAGTAATTAAAATATGTATAGGCATTCAGATTTTTGTAGAGTTCTGTATTGATTGACTTTCTTTATCATGCAAAAAGTCTAACAATTCAATTTAAAAACAAAATAATTCAGTCTATTTTAACTTTTCTCCTTGCTTCACTAAAACCTGTACATATGCAACTTGGGGTGTTTCCTTTGTATTTTGAACACAGAATATTTATTATAAAGAATTAGTTTTTATAAGACATTATTTCTCAAATATTTTCCAAATCTCTTCTTTCCTTTTGATCATATAATGCATTGAAACTTATTTTATTTTTCTTAATTGGTATTGTGTATAATAATGTTAACTTACGTATTTTGTCATTGTTTTAATTTAAACTGTCTCCCTTATAATGAAAAAAAAAAAAAAAACAACATAGAGCTATAAAGCTAGCTCATAGAGCTAGCTGATTGACTTTGTAGAAATTTTCACTGTAGACAGTGATTCATTCCTGTATGCTCTCTTCCTCATGTAGCACACATGCTAGGAAATAAAGAAACTCCCAAGACTTACTTCTTCTGGCATTTCATTAAAGCAAAATTGATCAGTCCATCTTTCTGACAGAATCAGATTCATATTATTGAAACCATGGGAAATTTCACTGTTTATGAAAGGTGAAAGTTCAAAACTACACAGTAGGAAAAATTTAAGACTTTTACCTTAGGTTCAATATCAGAATTATTTTGAGATTCGTTTGACATGAAAACGAATTTAGTGAAATCTAAGGCTTAAAACATTGACCTGATTTTTCCAGTTTATTTCTACATTGTCTAAGCAACGTATACCAAGTAAACCCATAATTGCCTCTAAAATTAGAACTATAAAACACACGAATAAGTACGCTTAAATATATCTGATGGCAACATTAGTTTTTGTGAAGTCAATAGTAGTATTTTCATTCCAAATTGCACACCAGACTACAAACATGCAAATAGGTCCTGTTTTTTATAGTGTATTTTGTGTAAACTTTTTTTTTTTTTGAATAAAAGAGTTATTGGGAAGCATTGCCCTAAGATACCTTGGATATTACGCACCAAGTAAGAAAAGTCAACAACAGCAAATGAGGGGAAAACCATACTTTTCTATGGCATAGCTTTGTCAAGTCCAAACTTTCACACACAAGTATTTGATGTATAAAATTTGGGACTTTAGACATGGATAGCTGTGCACCTATAAAGTGTCAGTTTCGGGGCTCAGGGGTGTCCTCATGCCTGTTGAGTTCCCTTAGAGAATTGTGGAATTGCTCTCTCCTTCATCTCCCACCCAGCTGATCCAGAGACCTGCTTTCATTTACTATATCTCATTTTGAGTTTGTAATGCTCTCCTGCTAATGTAATCTTACATGATTATACTTTCTTTTTTCCTGTCTTCTTTTTCGCATAAGTTTAAACTAGTATTCATTCCTGTTATATATTTACTGGCTTGATGATTTTTAACTCTGACTACTATTTGATTGCAGATGTTACAATTTGTGTTTTACTCACTCATGTCTTCATAAAATTTGATTTGAGAAATGCCTTCCTTCCTTGCTTCTACCAAGACAAAGATGCATTCTACTCAGAATACTACTGATAAAGAGATTCTATGGTAACAATGAATCTGAATGAGTGGAAGACAAGACAAAATAAAACAAAACAAAACAAAATCCCTGCTAGGTTTCTGTTTTGGGACAGAGGGACAAGCGATTTGCAGTGGTTAAAAGGAAGCTGACATAAATACTGATCTTGCTCTCTGGAACATAATGGTATACCTGGGAAGGTGACGATGTTCTTGGCAATTTTTCTTGTTATCACTATGCTAAGAGCTGGCAGTATTTGACTTGCATAATGTCTTCAGGAGAAACCTTTTTTTTTTTTTTTTTCAACCTTATAGGACCTTTCTTCATTGTAGCAATTGCTTTAATATCTACAAATTTGTCAGCTTCGCGTGTACTTCAGGCAGAACTGGTGTTCACATACTCATTAAATGGTACAGAATTGCATTCATTTCTAAATATCTATGTACGGTCCCCGTGAAAGTCATCTCAGTGGCTTTAATATTAAGGACTTAATGGTAAATAAATAAAGATATACGTTTAAAAAAATGACTGCTTAAGTGTATGCATGTGATCCACAAGTATATGGGAGCCGGTAAAGGTGAGAAGAGTGTATTTGATTTGGGGACTTGGAGCTACAAGTAGTTGTGAGTCACTATGTGGGTGCAGGAAACGGAACTGTACTCTTCTTCTAAGCAGTAAGTGTTCTTCATAACTGATCCACTTCTCCAGCCCCTTAAGAACTTTATATATTAAAAAAAGACAACACAGACCATTTGTTTAAATAAATGATGGATTTTGATATTAAAATATGAGTCTCTACAAAGTCAGAATCATTATTTTTTTGAAAAGCAACTATGAGAATATTAACTCAGGTGACATTGATGGGGCTAATGTTTTGAGTTAATTTACACAAAGAGGGAATTATAGCAACCGAACAATAAAAGAGACTTTTTGATTAAAATCAGGTCATAATTATATAACTAAAAAATACTGAAATGTGCCAGGCGTGGTGGCACATGCCTTTAATTCCGGCACTCGGGAGGCAGAGGCAGACGGATTTCTGAGTTTGAGGCCAGCCTGGTCTACAGAGTGAGTTCCAGGATAGCCAGGGCTATACAGAGAAACCCTGTCTCAAAAAACAAAAATTAAAAAAAAAAAATACCGAAATGATATTTAGGACTCTATCATATGGGCTTATAATAAAATATAACAATGTTTTTTCATAATCTTATTTCAAACAACTGAAGACTATCCTTAATACTA
>NC_034594.1:120028600-120094482 GCF_900095145.1 Mus pahari
AGCAAAATCTTGCTGGTGTATGCAATGGTGTCTGCGTTTGGTGGCTGATTATGGGATGGAACCCTGGGTGGGGCAGTTTTTGGACGGTCCATCCTTTTGTCTCAGCTCCAAACTTTGTCTCTGTAACCCCTTCCATGGGAGTTTTGTTCCCAATTCAAAGAAGGGGCAAAGTGTCCACATTTTGGTCTTTCTTCTTCTTGAGTTTCATGTTTTACAGATTGTATCTTGGGTATTCTAGGTTTCAGGGCTAATATCCACTTATCAGTGAGTGCATATTATGTGAGTTCCTTTGGGGTTGGGTTACCTCACTCAGGATGATACCCTCCAGATCCATCCATTTGCCGAGGAATTTCATTAATTCATTGTTTTAAATAGCTGAGTAGTATTCCATTGTGTAAATGTACCACATTTTCTGTATCCATTCCTCTGTTGAGGGGCATCGAGGTTCTTTCCTGCTTCTGGCTATTATAAATAAGGCTGCCATGAACATAGTGGAGCATGTGTTTTTATTACCAGTTGGAACATCATCTGGATCTATGCCCAAGAGTGGAATTGCCGGATCATCTGGTAGTACTATGTCCAATTTTCTGAGGAACTGCCACACTGATTTCCAGAATGGTTTTACGAGCTTGCAGTCCCACCAACAATGGAGGAGTGTTCCTCTTTCTCCACATCCTCACCAGCATCTGCTGTCACCTAAATTTTTGATCTTAGCCATTCTGACTGGTGTGAGGTGGAATCTCAAGGTTGTTTTGATTTGCATTTCCCTGATGATTAAGGATGTTGAACATTTTTTGAGGTGTTTCTCAGTCATTCAATATTCCTCAGTTGAGAATTCTTTGTTTAGCTCTGTGCCCCATTTTTTTAATGGAGTTATTTGGTTTTCTGGAGTCTGTCTTTGAGTTTTTTATATATAATGGATAATAGTCCCCTATCTGATTTAGGATTGGTAAAGATCCTTTCCCAACTCTTGGTGTCCTTTTTGTCTTATTGACAGTGTCTTTTGCCTTACAGAAGCTTTGCAATTTTATGAGGTCCCATTTGTCAATTCTGGATCTTATAGCACAAGCCTTTACAGTTTTGTTCAGGAATTTTTTTCCCTGTGCCCATATCTTCAAGGCTTTCCCCCACTTTCTCCTCTATAAGTTTCAGTATCTCTGGTTTTATGAGGAGTTCCTTGATCCATCTAGACTTGACCTTAGTACAAGGAGATAAGAATGGATCAATTGTCATTCTTCGACAACCACCAGTTGTGCCACCTCCATTTGTTGAAAATGCTGTCTTTTTTCCACAGGATGGTTTTAGCTCCCTTGTCAAAGATCAAATGACCGTAGGTGTGTGGGTTAATTTCTGGGTCTTCAGTTCTATTCCATTGGTCTACCTGTCTGCAGCTATACCAGTACCATGAAGTTTTTATCACAATTGCTCTGTAGTACAGTTTTAGGTCAGACATAGTGATTCCCCCAGAGATTAAAAGGACAAATTTTAACAAATCTATTTTTCCAGTATTCTGCCTTGATATGTTTTGTTATCCAAGGTTCTATTAATGTAAAATAAAAAAAGTACATTGGAAGCCCATATATTTTGAACATTCAAATTGTATACAAAAAAGACATTAACATTTTGTATTTGTACAGAGTAGAATGTTAGTCTAGTTTGTATAAAGCATTAGCTTTCATCCAAAGAAGTGTATTCAAACAAATCAATCAGTAAATAAACATAGAAATAAATAAACTACTTAAATATTTTCAAAGTTTAAAAGTATTTGAGCCTTCATTTGTTTAATACTGGCTTCTATATAAAACATCTGCTAATGAGGGCAAGGCTGACTTTGTTGTCCCAGAGAGAAATGTGTTTGATGCATTCTTTCTCTTTCATAAGCAAACCCTAGAGATTCTGTAATGGTAAATATTGTTATTTGATATTTAAATTCCAAAGTCTTTTCTGGGATAACAAAATGACATTTATAATGATATTAATGTTGCTGTAGGATCTCTGTGTTCAAAATTTAAGACCTTTTAATGCTATGCCTTTAGTTAATATGAGAGTTCCCCAGAGGATTGAACAAAATGTCTAAGATATTTAGTTTACTTAATAAGCCAAACCACAAAACCTTAAATATTTTTACTATAATGTACCGTTGTGAACTTCTTCTGAAGAAACCAACTTAAGTTACTTGTGAAGTTTATTTTTCTTTTTTAATAGTATACTAAAAACATCACAGTAAACATTTAAAAGCTGCTTTCAATAGCTTTAATTCTCCTGAAGTCACTGAGCAGGACACAGGTTAAGTTTTGCCTTACAGACAGGCTAGTATTATAAGACTTTTGGTAATTTATATTAATTACTTGATGACCTGCAAATAGAGTGTAATACTGTAGAAAACATGAGGATAAATTTAGTGTTGTCTATTATTATGGACACAGAGAAGACGGTAAGGTCATGGACATAACATATGCTCAATAAACATGCAAACAAGCTAGTAAACTTCCAGTAGGTGGCACTGTGCTTTTATGGCTCAGTCATCTCAACTATCCTCATCTAAAGTCTTAACCCACTAAATCTCAGGGTCTACTCTTTAGTGTGAATTCCTATTAATAGACTGTTATAGTCTAGATTTGATTTTATGTTGCTATTATATTATGATGAGTTATTCAGATTATTTTACATAACATTTGAAAATTGTATTAAAATAACTACTTACTGAATATTTTGTATTTCCTATTATCTGTGAATTTATAAGATTAGTATGGCAAATGAGAGCTGTTATCAGGTAATTTACTTTCTCTCAGAAGGAATTTTTGTTTTATCTAAGGAAATCATAGTATTTAGCATACAAAGGATTAGTTGTTATACATATAATAGGTCACTATTTCTAGAATTATTTCTTTAATGATTGGTACAACGGTAGAAATTAATCACTTTTATACTTTAGCACACAAATCTAAAATCTATATAGATCAATATTGTGTTTTTCTAATTCGATAAACCCCTCACCATTATTCGTTTAAACAAAATATTACAAATATATGCCTCAATATGTTTACAAATTTTTAAAGTTAATTTCTAAAAGTGGGTAGAATACTAACTATAGCAAAAGTTATAAGGAGAAATGTTATTTGCATAATTACAGTGGAAAAATAAGTTCCAACTCGTTTAAAGGAAAAGTCAACCAAGAATACTGAAACAAATAAATAAATAATCTACTTTATTGTGAAAAGAAAACTTTCCTTACCTTAAAACCTCTCCCATATTCTTAACCATTGTCTAAAAGTACAGAACTGTAAAAATTATCAAATACTGTGTAAGGAATATGGCCTTGGAAGTTCTTGAGAGATTGGATAAATTGTTTTAGAGACTCAGGGAGGTAGCCCCTATCTCTTTAAATGTCCAAGTTGAATTAAGGCTTTCTTCTAAATACAAGGGAATATTATTAAAAGTTTATAATCAGCCTATCTGATTCACTTTTTAAAAGCATCCTTAGCGCTCTGGAAATTATTGACTTGGAAGAGAGAGTAGAAAATAGAATAGTAGTGTTGCTATTTGTAGCAATCTATACAGAGTATGTGAAAGCTGATAATGGTGGATTTAAAGTAGTTTATGCAAACATAGAAAAGTGTAGTTTAGAGTAAATTTAATCTCCTTGAATTCTTGATCAGTACAAGAACACTATCCAACAGCTTCATCCATTAAAATGTGTCCGAGTTAGGACTGGAAAGATGGCTTAATAGTTAAAAGAATGCACTATTATTCCATGGAGGCACAGTTTGGTTCCCAGTACAGGTTAGTTAGCTTGCAACTACTGTTACTCATTGTTCACAGTGTTTCAAGGGCTCTGATCTCCTTGGTCATCTGTGCTCATGTGCACACACTAACTCTCACACAGGCACACCTACAGAAGAACACAATTAAAAATATAAATATTTTAAAAATATCAATAGCCAAATGACCTATTTTAAATGTTTATTAGTCTGTAGTTCCTATTTTCATAAATTATATTATTTTATTTTTCCAAAATTAAAATTAAAACAATGTATTTAAACACTATATTTATAAATTACTTAACAAAAAAAAAATTGTCTTTTGCACCCGAAACATATAATGTATTCATTTAATGAAACCTTAGTTTGTTTGAATTTCTTGAAGTGAGGTCACCCTTTGTCTGTCCACCTGGCAGATTCAGGCATTTTTAAAAGATGGATTAAACTAGTCTTCAGCTGAAAAACCCTAAAAAAGATTAACACTCTAGTCCTGTGGAGAGGCAAACTTTAATTCAATCTCACCTGCTACAATGGGCAGTATAACTGCAAGCTAAAGCAGATAATTCTTATTTCAAGAATTTTAGGCTGATGCCACAGGCTCTTTCAACGTAAAATTGACTTTGAGACAAATGTAGAGCACTTGAAGTTGTGAGTTTGGAACAAATGGAAGTGAAAGCTCAATAATTAAAAGGACTTTCTGTTCTGTGTACATGCAGAGTACGGGGTTTTAGCATTTTGAATGACCCAAAGTGAGAGTAGTAAATTTTTCAGTTGTGTTGTCAGATCAGATGCACACTGCGATTCTTAGACAATGTTATTTCAGACATAGAAGAAATGTACCTCTAGACAGCAACTAGAAATTTCATCATTTTCACTTGCAATAAAATCTGTGAACTCTGCTTTTTAGATGAGAGCTAAGCTCAGTGGGTCATAATATGACTTATGAATGAGACTAGAAATAAAATTGCATCACAGGCTCTATTTGTTTCCTTAGAATATTGTATCATTTATAAACTTTCCTGTTGTAGCTTTTATTTTCAGAGTATACCAATCCTGTTTTTTTTTTTATGTGCATATTTGAATGTTCTTTATCACCGTGTTTTCTTGTCATCTTCAGTAATTCTTCCTAATTATTGTTTGTTTTTGTAAAACTGAATTTCCACCAAGATGCTTCTGTTTATTGCCAAATTATATTATTTATTTTAAATTACTATAGAAAGAAAGATACACATTTGGATATCTTAGAAAAAAATCTCAATATTGCATGTTTACATTAATTTACTTTCTATTATTAGAATATAAGCGCAAAGATAGTACAGAGAGGAGCACTAAAACAATGTGGTTTATTGGAGAGTTTTCAAGAATGTCTGTATTTATTTTATTTGCTGTGTTCTTTCTGGATAGAAAAATGAAACAGTTTTGTTCAGTTTAATAATCTACTAAAGTAATCATCTTAAAAATAACACTCACAAATATAAGTTCCATATAAACTGTTACCTTTAAGCTTGCATTTTAATATTTGATGCCAATCTATACTTATGGAAATTCAATTACATTTTTTGAATCAGTCAATTAAGCAATACCCATTATCCCAGTCTGTCTATCAAGTTTAGGCAATAATTTCTCCCATTTTCAGAATTATTTTTATTTAATATAATATCCCAATCAAGAAACATACTATACCTTCAAAATGTATATATTAGTTGTCAAAGTGCAGAATTAATTCATAACATTTCATCAGGTACTCATTACTCACTGTTTGTAATAATTACCATGTTATCCAATTGTGCAATGAAACATTACATGTCATAAATAATTTTGTAGAGGTATAAAAGCCATATGAAGTATATTTTAATAGGATATACTTGAATTGTTCACACCCCTAATACCTCCATTGCTTATAAATTATTCATTAAGTTTGAAGAAATATATTGTACAGATCATCTCCAATGGAAGGAAAAACACTTGAATTCTTGTTTCATAAAGCTATGGCACAATTTTTTTGTCAATATTTCAACATTCTACACTAATAAAATGTGAAATGTCATTGCTGCGTTTGAAAATATGATGGTTCTTAAATGTCACAAAAATATAAGTTGTTCCTACGTAAAGCTTGAAAATGCAAAATTTTGATGATTAAAAACTCACATAAAGGACACTCAGATGTGCTTTAGCAATAGAGTCCTGTCAGATTCGCAGTACCTGTATTTTCTCTCTCATGAGAAGTGACCTTCTGACCTTTCTCTTTGTTTGAAACACACTCAGCCTTTAAACAAATCTCCCACCATTTCTAAGAAATGTGAGAACTGTTAGGCCATTAGTATTGGACTGAGGCCTTTTCCCCTTCAAATTTTGCCAGTTAAATTTGACATTCCTCTGGGTCCTCATGTCCCTAAGTTCAGGTTTGGAGAAAAGTCACAGTTAAACTTAGTTGGTAATGACCTCCCTTTCCTCACTCAATCATGCCACACCCCAAGTTATTTACAGGAATTTCTGACAAAATGGCAAGTAATTGTCCTGGCCATTATTTTAATTAAATCATTAATTTAGAGGTAAGACTGAACTTGTCCTACTCTCACCTCAGTGTCTTGAATGCCGGAATTACAGATACATATGACCTTACTTGGCCTGACCAACTTTAGGTGTTTAAAACATTTTCTTTCTGTAATTTACCTAACCTTGATAAAAGAGAACTTTGAAGTAAATATCTATGTTGAATAACAATGAAGTCATTCATTATGAAGACAAAGGGAAAAGATCAGACTCCAGTGAAGTCAGTTTTCATTAGTATTTTCCAAACACTCTGATCTATAGGATATTATTCAACGAGTATTGTTTTTTAAAATTTCAAGCAATACGAGCTTTGTTGTAATTTCTCCTGAACATTATCATAAAGATCATGTGAATAAACATGCCTAACGTTTTTTTTCAAAGATAGGTACACACAATTAATATTATTGTAGTTCATATAAAGTAAGTTTATGTCCTTCGGTTGAACCTCAAGAGACAAATGTTGATTTTCATTTAATTCTCCAGATGACCTTTGTTGAAAATCCAGTGCATTCAATTTTGTTGACAATATGGAAGTAGCTGATCATGTGATAATTAAAGCTCTAAATTTTCATTATTCCCTTGCTACCTTGGTAACTCCAAAGCTTGAGCAAATTATTTAAACTCATTCATTATTTACCTTGTCACCATTAAGAGGAGAAGATGGTATTATCTACCTTACAGCTTTCTTATGATGACTCAACAGAATAACACTTGTCAGAAAACACTTGAAGGATGGATGGAAAGCCATAACTTGTTGAAATTGGATTAAGTTCAACTTGCCATCTTGCATAATAAGTGCTGCCTTTTATAGTGAGGATAGGATTCCTTCTGCACTCAAGCTGCCAGTGACCCATTTACTCTAAAATGCCTTTTAGACTCCTTTTCAGTTTGTTTTACCTTATCAATGGACATCCCATTTTGTAAGAAACATTTTAGATACAAGGTTCTATTTCTTAATCACAGTTCTTATCATCTTATAATTCTGACTAAAGCCTTAAACTGTTCTAGTCTGAAAGAGTGGTCCACAGTTCTAATTTCAGCAGGGGCTTTGTGAAGATTGCTGCAAGTCAGAGACCAGTATGTGTTATATAGTTTCTTCATGGACAGGTAAGTTACAAAATAAAATTCTGTCTCAAAACCACAAAACAGCAGTAACAAAAAATCAATAAAACTTAAATTTTCTTTATTACCAAAACTAAATATATATTCTTCTGAGAACAAGACCCAAATTAAAATCTAGGGTAGTGTAATGCAAAACAAGCCAATGATAACTGAGAGTATTAAGGGAATCAAGTTGAAGACAGCACATTAGAGTTTGAATTATACCATTTGTACTTATTTTTAAAAACTCATCTTTCCTTTATTTAGAAATCAACCTTCTGAAAACTGGAATTGATCAGATGTGTGAGATATAGTATAAAGTCTCAGACGACTCATGTAATTTAGACCTTCTACTTTTCTGATGTCATTTGGTTATTTTCATGGAAATGGGCTCCATGTGCTTTTATAGATGACTGTTCTAGGTGTCATTCTACATGGATGGAAATATAAAAGAATGAAATATAATATTTAAAGACACATAATAAGGAATGATTATGAAATCATTATATTTCATATATTCTATGATTTGTATAGCTCCTATAGTAGAGCACTTCTGGTTTTACATTTATTTATTTGCATGTGTATGTGAATCTGTGTGTGCCTCTACACATACACATGTATGTGAAGATACTTTCACCAAGTAAGACACAGAATTTAAGATCAATTCATAGTTCTAAGAGGCATGTATCCTTACTTGCTGAGAAGTATGTGCGATCTGATACAGTAATTTAAACTTTGAATTTTCAAATGGCTCTTTTTGTATATTTGTTTCATGTCTTCCTAATTTTCAGTATTTCTTGGTACTAACATTCAAAAAGATTGTTAATTTGTAAGGAAATATTTTTTTTGCTTCTGTACCTCAAAATATTTCAGGCTCACCATAAAAATATTATTTAGGTCATTTCCACTTGATTTTCTTCTCGCCAATGATCACCTTTGCCTCCAGTTACTCTGTATATGAGCTCCAGACCCATTGGTGTTTGAATTGCACATACTGTACCATTTCAGAGACTTAACATTTTCTGTGTCCTAACTTGGATGCCTTTTATATATTTTGCAGTTTTCCTGCTGCATATGAAGTATCAGCACAGCAACATTGTACCATCTCACAGTAGTCTATAGACGTCTATATCACCACTCCCCACTCATTTTCTGTAATTTTTTCTCTTTACCACTTGGATGACGTCTGGTTACGTTTTATAGATTCTTAAGCTATGTACATCAAATTTTTGTCTACTTGAATTTCTTTTGTTTTGTTTTGTTTTGTTTTGTTTTGCTTTTTTGTTTTTGTTTTTTGTTTTTGTCTTTGTTTTTTTGAGACAGGGTTTCTCTGGCCGTCCTGGAACTCACTTTGTAGACCAGGCTGGCCTTGAACTCAGAAATCTGCCTGCCTCTGCCTCCTGAGTGCTGGGATTAAAGGCATGTTTGAAGGATATAATGTAAAGCAGCTAAAGCAGTTTCCAATTTAGAAAAAAAAATATTTCATGCCATAAATTTTATACCATAAATATTTTATACCATAAATTTTAATTATGGCTTTAAATAGATTTGTGTGATTTTGAACCTATATTCCTTGTTGTTTGATTTTAATAAATTCACAGTGAACATCTAGTGAAATGGCTTAAGCAGTGCTTAAGAAAGTTTTATTCCGAAAATTATGAAATTAGATAGCAGAGTGTGAATATACAACAATTTTTAAGATTATACTTTATGTGGTAAAGGAATCTCTAGATAGTTCTAGAAAATCTCTAAATTAAAGGTGATAGCAAGACAAAGCAAACTGATTTGTGGATGAACTAATGACCAGGTGGAGAAATTATACTTCTTGAGAAAGGCACAAGTAATTAAAGTAATAAAATTGTCTAACACAGAATATTCAATTGCTACTTTGATTACTTTGATTTTTGAAAAAATAAATAATGAAGGAAATGGGACTGGAACTGATAATCTCCAACCTGGCACTAGGGACACCACTCAAAGTTAAGAAATGATGTGTTCTCCAGGAGAATGACAATTTAAATCAGGGGAAGAGATGAGGCTTTGTTTGTGTGATATTTGTCTGGATGGATAAAAGACCAGGAGAGTATGCATAGTTCAAAAACCCAAGTACAAAACAAGAACCTAGAAAGAGATTCAAGTGTGTCTAGAATAGGTCACAAAAAATATTATATACTGTAAACTTTTTCAATAATTTGAATGTTCATCAGTTATAAGTGCTGAAATAAAATTAATATGTTTATTATTCAGTGAAGATTAATTAAAGTGACTAATTGGAGAATAGTCAATAAATCTAATACATAGGAAGCCATTGATTATCTCAGGAAGAATAAGTTTGATCGATGTTGTGGAATGGAGTTTGAGAACACATGCTGTAACAATGGAGTTGAAAAGGGAAAAACTAAATTTACAAAAATAAATTACTGTAAAAATTAAAGAAACAAGCAAGACAAATTATTTCTATAAGAAATATATTTCCAGGCATGAGTTATTAAGAAGGAAAAGGCATTCTTTTTCAAAATGTAAAGAACATAAGAATTTCTGCCCACCAAACATTTTATTATGACAGATAATTATCCATTTCTGATGTAAGACATTGGTTTAAAAGAGCACAACCCTTCTAGAATACAGTTCAGAAGGATGGTTACCAAAGTTCAGAAGGACGGTTACTAAAGTTCAGAAGGACGGTTACCAAAGTTCAGAAGGACGGTTACCAAAGTTCAGAAGGTTGAATTTCACTTGAGACTTTTTCCAATGAAAATTCAGATGGCAAAATTCTCTCTTTATGCAGTGGGAAACACAGTTGTCCAATGTCAAGTTATAAGAATCATATCTTCCATACTCATATAACTTAAGTACAGGCTTTCTCAGCTCACAGAATTTTAGTCTATGTAATAGAAAAAAATCCTTAACCTCCAGGGCACAATATTTTAAAACTGAAAGAAAGAATTAAAATACAAGGCAATTTAAATCTGCATAGCTCAGATACAAAGATAAACGTGTTAGCTGGCAGGAAATTCAGTATCTTAGACAATCTTCTATTGTTCCAGGAAGCACTCTGTATTTTCCATGCAGCATATCCTTTAATTTTTCATATTCACCAAAGAAATAACTATTATTTAGATACCCTAGAGAAAGATGGGAAGCAGTGAAAAAACTTGATCATAATATTAAACTCCAAAATACAAAAGTACACTTAATACTAAACAGGAATTTAGAAGCTGTTTTTGAGAAAATGTGTTGATTCCTCACATGGACTCCTAAGGGGGAAAAAACCCTGAAACCCAGCAAGGAAAATTTGCACCCTGAACATTAACAGATCACCCTCACCTTGGTCTACCATTTAAAAACAGATGATCACATTCCACAGTTAGATATAAGACAATGATGTGTTCATGGTGAGGATAACAGGGATGTTAATTCTGCTTAGGCATGCCAAGTTTCACAGACACACAAATCATTTTTTCCCTCTGTTCTTTGTCACTATGGTGAGTACAAATCTGCTTCTGCTTTTCAATCTTTTTGTTTCTTTAAATTATATACCTGAAACTTGTGGCTGAGCCTTGTCTGTTACAGTTGTGCAAGCCCATTGTTTTGATTTACATAACGTGATCAATATTCTGACAATTTTATTTTTAACAAATTGCTTAATATCCTTATCTATTATTGTTAGTTAATAAAAAATATGTCTAAGAAATAATTATATTGTCTGGATGGAATTTGGTACACCTCTATATCTTTCCTTCTAGTGTACTTTATATGTGGTGTATCTACTTTTTAATCTAATTAATATATTATACATAATTAAGTAAGAGTCTGTAGTAGGCATGAGATTTTAGGAGGACAAAATCTTGGTGGGATAAAAAGTCAAGCACACATTACTTATATTAGAAAATTAATATTACCACAGCAACAATGCCATTTCTTTTTAATTTTATGAAGTGGGCTATGGAATTAAAGATATAAGATAAGGACATTTTATTTTATCCTGTAGAAACAAGCATGAACATTAAGCTGTGGTTTTAACACACAATTTCATCACCATATTGTATTTCCCAATTAAGGGATACAAGCAGACATTTACAATCTTCAGACTGACCTGTGTTCTTCTTTATCTTCAAGTCCTGTAATGTATATATCAATATACAATTTCAGAACTTTCTTGCATTACTAGATACTGTACATGCCAATGCATTTAAAGTTTTGCTGATTAAAAATAAAATTCTAGGCTTTTCATTATTTATTGGCTTTTCATGAGAGTCAAATTTATTGGCTTCCTGTTGAAATGAATACTGTTAGAGAGAAAATTTTATTGCCATGATTTTGTTTGAGCCATTTACCTTTCAGGAAGGCACAAATCAACATTGTTTGGGTCTAATGGTTATTGATTTGGAAATAATTCTAACAAGTATACTTCTTTAAGGTCAAAGAAAGGTTTTGCCAACTTAGCTGTTGTACAACATTATACATTGCCTCAGCCTCTTTTCTACAGATTCATTTAACTTAACTCAGTTTATAGTTTGTGTTTCTGGGACAGAGTGAAATTAAAACCCTTTTAATATTATTCACTATTTTTTGGTAATAGGCTGAGATGTCTCAGAGTAAAAAGGAGTACCATTCTTTGCTAATCAACAATTCAGGCATTTTGGAAACAAAATGGCATATCTTTAGTACCAGTGCACTTAATCCTATTGTCTATACTGTGGACATAAACTGATCAGTAGAGAGTAAGAGGGGAAAACCTGGTACTTTGATTATGGGAACATATATAAGCTTATTTGATATACTGCCTTTGTTGGCTTCATAAACTATTTTCTATCACCAGCTTCTCATTTTATTATTATTTTTCATTTGCAGTTATTTGACATGTCAGTTTTGCTTGTGTCTGTCTTCAATATAATTCTTATTTATTGTTGTCGTTCCTTGTTCCCTTGAAGTTTTCTCTCAGCTCATCCATCTTCTTCTTAATAGAAATCCCCTATTGCCTCTCTGGTTTTCTTGCTGTTTTTAAAACACGAGTCCTCCATGCATTACTTCTTTCAAACAAGTGGTACAGTACTTACAATTTTTCTAATTAGATAGATAGATAGATAGATAGATAGATAGATAGATAGATAGATAGATATTCATTCCTGGAAGATGATTTTCTTTTTTCTAATAACTTTTATATTTTATGTTTTTTTTCTTTTTTTTCTTAGATATTTTTTCATTTACATTTCAAATGCTATCTCCAATGCCCCTATACCCTCCCCCTGCCCTGCTCCCCAGCCCACCCACTCCAGCTTCCTGGCCCTGGCATTCCCCTGTACTGGGGCATATGAACTTCACAAGACCAAGGGCCTCTCCTCCCATTGATGGAAGACTAGGCCATCCTCTGCTACATATGCAACTAGAGACACAGCTCTGGGGCATACAGGTTAGCTCATATTGTTGTTCCTCCTATAGGGTTGTAGACCCCTTAGCTCCTTGGGTACTTTCTCAAAATAACAAATCTCTATTACAGATTTCATTTTTTTATGGATAGACTGAAACTATATTAACATATGCATGTTATGTGTTGTCAATATTGTATTACAGTAATAGTATGTTTTAGGAGCAAACAACATTTTCTTTAAACAAAAGCTGTTCTAAGAGTAATTTTAAAAAGTGTTTAGAATTAAAGTGTTACTCTATGAAAAATGTGTATGTATTGTTTACTGGTGGAGTGATATTTTAACATTTCAAAATCTCACAAAAACTTGTAATAAGAACAAAAAAGAACAAATTCAATTATTAGATAGCCTAATCTATAAAAAAAAATTCTAGATATGAATAACCATAAGGTAGAATCAGTTCTTAAAGGACTACAGAATTTTCCTTCTCAAAATGCTAAATGTAGAAAAAGCATGATGAATTCAAGATTCATGAGTGTCACTGTCTTATCTGCTGCCAATGTTACAAGACTTAGGAAGGTACATTTCACACGTACTGTATGTATATACTTAAATATTTGTAAGGCAGGAAAATATTACCTCTATGGCATTATGTTAAGTAATTGGAATTCAATCTGTGTGGTAGATTGGGCTTTTCATAGTTCTAGAATTCAGAACTATGAACTGACTCTAGTTTGTTGTTGTTATTGTTGTTACAATTGTATATTGATTGAAACATATCCAGAGTGGATGTAACAGGAAGGAATCACACCAACAGTGGAGGAGTGTTCCTCTTGTTCCAAATCCTCAACAGCATCTGCTGTCACCTGAGTTTTTGATCTTAGCCTTTCTTATTGGTGTAAATTGGAATCTCAGGGTCATTTTGATTTGCATTTCCCTAATGACTCAGGATGTTGAACAATTCTTTAAATGCTCTCAACCATTTGAGAACCCTCAGTTGAGAATTCTCTTTGTACCCCACTTTTAAATAGGGTTATTTGGTTCTCTGGAGTCTAACTTCTTGAGTTCTTTGTATGTTTTGGATGTTAGTCAATTTTGTCCTAGTGACAGTGTCCTTTGTCTTACATAAGCTTTTCAATTTTATGGCTACTCTTGATCTTAGAGCACAAGCCATTGGTGTTCAGGATATTTTCCCCTGTGCTAATGTGTTCAAGGTTTTCTCCCACTTTTTCTTCTATTAGATTCATCATATCTGGTTTTATGTGGAGGTTCTTGATCCACCTGGACTTGAGCTTTGTACAAAGTGATAGGAATGGTTCAATTTGCATTCTTCTACATGCTAACTGCCAGTTGAACCAGCACCATCTATTTAAAATGCTCTTTTTTCCATTGGATGGTTTTGGCTCCTTTGTCAAAGATCAAGTGACCAAAGGTATGTAGGTTCATTTCTGAAACAGATGTGGTCTGCTTCCAGAAATAAGAAACCACTACTGCCCAAATAAGAGCATAAAAATGATTTAGCCCTTCAAAACTAAAACACTGCTCGAATACTTTTCATGCCTCATGTGTCACTCTATCATAAGCTGCGACAATCCTAATTCCAAAGCCCTGCTCATCTTGAGGGGCAACTGGGAGGAAGAAAAACATTTTGAATACAAGTAAATAAAATATTAATTTTAAAAAAGCATGGGGAAGAATCTTATCATCTCGGGATATAATGGGGAGAAGACATATAAGGCCAACCAATTTCTTCATTTTTTTCCATTGAGATAAGTAAGAGCTCATTGCCTGTATAAGACAAAAATGCAAACTTATTGCTGTTTAAAAATCTGGTACAAAGTTCTAGATATTCTGTGAATGAATTCAATATAGAAAATGAAGTGTAGAATGTCAGAATATACTGGAATGTAAATATTATAATAATGAGAATGTTTTTGTTTTAGTTTAAAAATCACCAGTATTTATAAATGATATAATATGTTGCTAGAATTCTATAGCATTTGCAAGCTATTTGAATTATTCCTAATACTTTTATAAATAATAATCTCTATGGCTGTTGAATTTTTAAACAATTTAATAATATAAAAACAAGTTTTTCTGTTTTTTGAGATTCATAGGTAATTAGAGTATTATGATCTTTTGAGTTCTAGATTCAAAATATGTGACATCTCTGCATTGAAAATGCCTAATCATAGCAAGATCTTGCTGAAAGGACACTGATATAGCTATCTCTGTGAGGCTATGCCAATGCCTGGCAAATATAGAAGTGGATGCCCACAGTCATCTATAGGATAGAACACAGAGACCCCAATGGAGGAGCTAGAGAAATTATCCAAGGAACTGAAGGGGTCTGCAACCCTATAGGTGAAACAATATGAACTAATCAGTACTCACAGAGCTCGTGTCTCTAGCTGCATATGTAGCAGAAGATGGCCTAGTCAGCCATTGTTGGGAAGAGATGCCCCTTGGTCTTGCAAACTTTGTATGCCCCATAGAGGGGAACGCCAGGGCCAAGAAGTGGGAGTGGGTGGGTAGGGGAGCAGGGTGGGGAGAGGGTATAGAGGACATTTGGGATAGCATTTGAAATTTAAATGAAGAAAATATCTAATAAAATAAGTTAAAAGAAAAGAAAAAAAGAAAATGGGTTAGGGTTCGAAGACAGGGACCATGTGAATGGCTTTAGTCATAACATTTAATATTCTAGGGGTGACCTCATTTAACTCTTGAATTGCGTCCTAAATATAATGATGGTTTTCACTCTTCTAATTGGAAAACTTATGTGTAAAATATTTAATAATTCTTTCCAAGCCATATATTATTTAGTAAGAGAGCTGGAACACAGATGTTGTCCTTTCTTGAAATGTTGGAAATTCAGGAAAACATAGACAAGAAACAGAAACTTTTTCCTTAAAAATAGAACATATTGGCCAAATTATTGATAAGCCTTTTAGATTCAACTGGCAGCATTTTAATAGCTGAAAAAAGAAATGAATTTGGTTAGCATTCCTAATATAATATACAGGAAAACCAGTCACAGGGAATCTAAGATTATGAATAATATATTCATTACTTCATATTTATACCCACTTTTCTCTCTGGAAATCTATCTGCAGAACATTTTAAAAATGAAAGTGGAGCTCAGTGAATCAGAAATATTTGTTCAGAACCTGAGATCATTGTACAGTGTCTGGACTGAAGATCTGCATACCATGTTGTCAATATCATGTCTAGGAAAGCTTTCATAACATTGCATATTTTATAATCAGCATGATAACTTTTGTTTGTAAAGATTAACAGGACACAATTCTCACATTTATTCGGTAAGACCTCAGGACTTTGGCTGCATTTGAAGCTTCCAGTTGAAGGAACTTTTATTCTATCAATGGAACTAATTTAATTCTCTGTTTGGGTGAAAACTTTGCTTAAAGATAATTATGTTGAATTTAGAATTATCCTAGGATTTTATGCAAATCGCTGATCTCTAATGTTTGTCAAAGTTTTAGAAACAACTTGCAAAATTATTAAAGTTTTTATCTTTTAAAAGAGCCATTTTTCCATGAATGGACACTGACATTTCTCTGCTAATGAAATTCCATTTTTTTTTTTACATTTAAGCAAATTTGACATATCTGTTTTATGGCCTTATTGTATTACAGTGGTCACAGCACTGACTTTTATCTATTTCTATGATTTAGTGTTTTAACATTTAATGTGCCATCATAAACAGTCACCACTGATAAAAAGTATTAAGCATAATTTATCAATAGTCTTTTAAGGCATACATACATTCTTAAGTCTTTACATGGGTACATTTTTTTTTAAAAAAGCAGGTAACATTATTTAATTCAGAAATCTGAATGCTCTGATTATTTATTTCACTAAAAATTTTTCAAATTTGTATTTGATTAATATAATACCCCAAACAATTGAAGTGTGGTGATATATCCAGAATATGAATAGTCTACAAAATTTATATACACACACATACAAACACACCCATGCACATATCCATTGTCCACATCTTCATTGATTATTCCATGCAGTAGAACCTACTACACTTAGGACGAACACTGTAGTAAACATTGACTCTCTAAATGCAGTACCATGAATACTTGGCTTTTATAGAAGCTATTATCAGATGATACAATTGAAGACATCCCCCCCACACATAACAATATATTTCTAAGTAAACTTTGACAAAACAACACATGGTTTAGCTTTTAGTATTATTTTTAAAGTCTCATACATTAAACAGCTTCTCAACCATAGATGATCTGTACCATTTGATCAGAACCCTATTTCCTTCCTTCTTTACTTCCTTTCCTTGCCTTTCATGATGTCTCAAAAGCTTGAAATATTAAAGTAATTTATAGTGGAACACATTATTTTACAGTAATTGTGCACGAATACAATGTTAAAACTTTTACAGGAAAATTCACTCAAATATCCTTCAGAAATTTAGGTGGATAAGATACACATTGTCATAACATTTCAATTGTAAGCACCACAGAAATGGGACATTGGTGACAAGAATCAGAGCAGAAGGTGGGGAACCTGTGAAAGAAATAATATTAGGTTACAATGGGGGAGTACTTTTCTTTTCAGTTGTAATTAATGTTGGGTCAGAGGTTTGTGCGGTTGCCAGCAGAATAGTTAGCATCTGGATGCTAAGCATCCTTCTCTGCATACTGAAAGAGAATTCTGCAATGATTACGTTTGCCAAGGTTATAGTGCAGAGAAATCACAGCTCTACTCTCAAGAGGTTTCACAGAACAAGTTCATTCTGACCTCCTTCTGATATCCAAAATAGAAACTTCAGATTGTGCAAAGTTTGAAATCCCACTGCAAGCCCCACTTTGCTAACAGCCTTGTTCAGCCACAGTGACATATAAAATCTCAGCTTTTTTGGCTGCATGCATTTAGGAGGTAGCTCTTCTTACATGGGTAAACCATAGTTGTGAAAGCTTCTCTTTTCTTGAATGGCAAAATAGATGATATTTCATAGATGCTTAATAAAATTAGTACATTGGAGTCTCCATTTTTCTAAACAGAAGAAAAACAAAAGGAAAAAAAACTGTGTAAATTGTTAGGAATTTGAAAAATTTGTACATTAAGAAGTAACACTACCTAGCCTGGCATTCCCCTACACTGGGGCATAGAGCCTTCATAGGACCAAAGGCCTCTCCTCCCATTGATGACCATCTAGGCCATCCTCTGCTACATATGCAGCTGGAGCCATGAGTCTTACCCTGTGTACTCTTTGGTTGGTGGTTTAGTCCCTGGGAACTCTGGGGGTACTGGTTAGTTCATATGGTTTTGTAAACCCCTTCCGTTCCTTGGGTCCTTTCTCTAGCTCCTTCATTGGGGATCCTGTGCTAAGTCCAATGGTAGGCTATGAGCATCCACCTCTGTATTTGTCAGGCACTGGTAGAGCCTCTCTGGAGACAGCTATAACAGGCTTCTGTCAGGAATACCAGTCTAGGAAGCCTTCTTGTGGGTGGGTTGGTGAGCAGGGGAAGGGAGAAAGGATAGGGGATTTTAGAAGTGGAAACCAGGAAAGGGGACAACATTTGAAATGGAAATAAAGTAAATATCTATTTTTTTTTTTAAAGGAAGTAACACTACCACGTGAGTTGTGGCACTTTTGTGAAGTGTGGTTTTATTGAAAGAGAACACATGGATCACTTTGGCTAATAAACTAATTTTAAAGACTTGATTTTAGCCTGCTTCTATTATGGAGATATGAAATCTGACTGTACTGCTTTTCCTTGCTAATTTGATTCTTTATTTTGCCCATGTGCAATCAGAATTTGCATCCTTCCAAGCTTGGATGCTCTCTAATTTTTAGACACATTCCAAATGCATATTGTAAGATGTAACACAGGGAGTTCTTGGTGAAGGTGATTTTCAGGGACAACTGGATATATATATATATATATATATATATATATATATATATATATATATAATTGTAGGCAAGTGATTGACAGAAATTGTCATGCCAGTAGACTGGATAATTCTTAGAATACTCAATGTGTCCATTGTTGCTTTAAGATACTAACACATGTTCCTCCTTGAAAAGCTTTTGTTGGGAAGACATGGCCACCTGGGGGACCATCTGCTTGCTTACTGAATCTTATTTAAGATTCACAGATAGATTCATTTTTATAATGAATCTACTTTGGCCTTGAAATTTGGTTTGCTTGAAAACATATACCAACACAGCTGATATTTGTATAACCTCTCAAGAGAAACAAATTATTTTAAAAGACAGATTGTTACTGTCAGTGGTGTGGAACATAGACAGTGTTTCATCCTGTTGCCCTAGGTGTCCTCAAGAGCCCCCTCACTCTATTATGAAACCCAACTTAGGCAAAATCAGGATTCATTGCTTGGTTACAGAGAAGAAATGCATGGCTACTATAGAAAGAACAGTTAAAAGATATTTTATAATATCCTTAAAGACAAGGTTCAGGAAAAAGTAAAGCATCAACAAAGAAAAGATAGTCAAATATCTACATCCAAGGAGAGTTACAATTAATTGTCCTGTAATTACCCATACACACTATTGCTATAGCTCTTAGGTTATATATCAAAAAAGTTACTGATACATTTTGTGTTTTGTTTTTTTCATCTCTTTTGGTTAATTGAGTTTATAGCGTATAGTGTGGTTCTAGAGATGATTTAGATACTACTATAGACTGATAACATAAAAACAAATAAATGTTGTAGAAGGTGATAAATAAATATCCTTTCACACTAAAGGGAATTTCATTTTTATTGGATATTTTACTTATTTTCATTTCAAATGTCATGTCCATTTCCAGTTTCCCCTCCAAAAAAAAAAAAAAAAACCCATTTCATTGACTCATCCTGCTTCTTTGAGGGTGCTCCCCAACCCACCCACGCACTACTGCCTCACCACCCTAGCATTCCCCTACACTGGGGCATCAAGTCTTCACAGGATCAAACGCCTCCCCTCCCATTGATGCCAGATAAGGCAATCCTCTACTACATTTGCAGCTGGATCCACAGGTCCCTCCATGTGTTCACTTTGGTTGGTGGTTTAGTTCCTGACAGCTCTGGGGGTCTGTTTGGTTGATATTGGTGTTCTTTATATGTGGTTGTAAACCTCTTCAGCTATAAAGGGGATTTCTTATAAAATTCCTGGAAAATTTTAGTTAAAAAGCGAAAAAGCCCTTATAGTTTGAATTATGCCTGAATTCTTGCTTGTCTACTGGTCACAGGCTTCAACAACCCCCAGTGTAAGGTTCCTTTCCATTCTCATGTCTCAGTATGTTCCTGCCTCAATTTTAAGTGACAATAACTTAGTAAGCTGAAATGATATATTTTTCTATAAAGTGTCATTTTGTGATCATTCCCTTATCACTTTATTGAGTGTTTCTGTGTCTGTGCACATTTTTGTGTGTGTATATATGTGGTTGTACATTTGCATGCGTGTGTATATATTTAAATGTATTTATGAGTATGACCAGTAAGAAAAGAACTGATATTAAGAAAATGTGTGAAAACTGTACAGAAAAGATACAGTTTTCTATCTTTGTACACTTGATATCAGAAATTTGTATAACCACTTCTAGGTATTTTACTCTAATTACATGTGTATTTGAATAAAAATAGAGGATGGTTTATTCGGACATTAAAGGGAGGAGAGGCCCTTTGAACTATGAAAGCTCTATATCCCAGAGTGGGGGAATGTCAGGGCCAGGAAGTGGGAGTGGGTGGGTTGGTGGGCATGAGGAGGGGGTGGAGATAGGGGGAGGGTGTTTTTCTGTGGGGAAACCAGGAAAGGGAATAACATTTGAAATGTAAATAAAGAAAATATCCAATAAAAAAAGGGAAAGAAAGAAATAATCCATGTTTTAAGTACAAAAAACTTACAGTTAAAAACATATTTAGTAGGTTGCTATTACTAAACATTAAATGCATGATAATTCCACCACATTTCTTTTCATTTTCATAGTTTTTCTTTCTAGGCTAACAATGGATCACATCAACCTGGCCACCATACCAAGGTACTCTGAAAGCTCTGGAGCACATTGGAGTTCATTTTGTTAATTCTAGATAGTATTGTCATGACTGTTTAAGCTTGTTATAACTATTACTGGACTTATATGTTCACTTTTATCCTAGGCATTTCTAGACATGATAACAAGTCAGTAAGTCAGTATAGATAATTGGGTCATCTGTACGAAGATCATGGAGTTAGACGCTGGAACGATCTGCAAGCCCCCAATTAAATGGTTCATTTTCAGTTTCCTTGGTTATATTATCTTCTTTGCTGTAATATAATAACAACTAAGATATCTAGGTTCATTAGTATAGAGGAATTTTAATACAGCAGTATGGCTGCTCTCACATGGGATCACATTCAAAGTCCTTCTAGGTCTGTGTAATCTGGACAGTATACAGACCTACCACACCTTTAATCCCTCTAATGCAAGAATACAGAAATGTCCTACATACACACCTTTAATCTCAAACTCTCAAAGTAAGGCTAATTTGTAGAAGGAAGTGCCTACATTTGAAAGTGACATCTATTTGAGGAGCAGACAAAATGATGAATCAGAGGAAGATTGGCCAAAGTGAGTCAGAGATAGGATACATCCAGCTCTCACAAGAAGATTCAGAAATGAGAGGCTCCTAAAGAGAACAACACATAGATCATTAGTCAGGTCAATGCAATTCAGGTAAATGCAGTCGCAACAGTTTATTTTGTGAAGTTCATGCTGTGCGGGTCAGCAGAGGCAGTGGAAGCCAGAAAATAAGTAGGATCTATAAGATTAAAACCAATTTCCATAGTTAGTTTAAGGTCAAGCAGCCAGAATGAACCAATCAGGTTGGAGAGGAATTTGAAACAGAACAGCTGAGTTGAACCAGTCAGCCAGAGTTCAGAAAGAACTAAAAAGGGTGAGCTTATTCAGCAGTAAGCCTCTAAGATGACAATTATATGTGGAGAATAAAAATTACTTTTACACATTAGTATCTGGAACATTCTTATGTAGTCACAATACAATAGTTAACGCATGCTTATGTTCAATGAAAGGAAAATAATATTCACTAAGTGTCTTAGTCAGGGTTTCTATTCCTGCACAAACATCATGACCAAGAAGCAAGTTGGGGAGGAAAGGGTTTATTTGGCTTACATTTCCATACTGCTGTTGATCACCAAAGGATGCAGGACTGGAACTCAAGCAGGTCAGAAAGCAGGAGCTGATGCAGAAGCCATGGAGGGTTGTCCTTTACTGGCTTGCCTCCCCTGGCTTGCTCAGTCCACTCCCTTATAGAACCCAAGACTACCAGCCCAGAGATGGCACCACCCACAAGGGAACCTCCCCCCTTGATCACTAATTGAGAAAATGCCTTACACCTGGATCTCATGGAGGCATTTCCCCAACTGAAGCTCCTTTCTCTGTNATAACTCCAGCTGTGTCAAGTTGACACAAAGCTATCCAGTACACTAAGAAAAGACAGTTGTGAAAGATATGGAGTAATCTGGGAAATGTAGAAAATGTGAGTTAGACTGACCCATATATTTACCTTGGAATTGGGGATATTTTATTTTTTAAAGACATTTATAAAGTAAGAGTAAATTTGTTTGCAGATATATTTTTTGATAAATAGGAATAATAGCAGAATAATTTACATTTGAAACATATCATTATCAACACAAGTCTTTTGCTGGCATTATTCTTCCAGCCTATATTTTATGTATAGCTAAGAATGCACATATACCCACATACATTGCACACGAGCAATGAGTTTGGGGGCAGGACTGGAAGTACCTGAAATATGCAGTACTAGTAACATGACATTAGGATCAAGCATTCTGCAGAGGGAATTTCAATCCCAGAAGTCATTGAGCAGTGCCAGTGGAATCAGATTGTTGATGACACAATTTCTAGGTGGGCTCTGTATAAGTGACAACAGCAGAAAGGAGATAAAGGACTTTCTAGGTAGGAAAGACCGAGAAATTTTGACCCTGGCAATAGGAGATATCAGTAGAATTAAAAGCACTAGGAAGCCAATTGCAATCATTAATGTGTTTTGTCGGTGTGCTAGGTACACAAGAGCAGGACACTGCTCTTGAATTTAAATACTTATTCAACTGTTGTTCCAAATCATCTGTACTTGCACACTATTTAAGTTAAAATAGAAATTCTTCTGTGTGTTTTTATGTTACTTGGTTGTTTTTCTGTGTGTCAGAAGCAACTTGATTTCAAGGTGCTTTTCAAAAAAAAGAAGCATTAAATTGTCTACGTTATAAATAGTAGCATGCATGCATCTTTCAGAACTTCTTTCATCTGTTTCTCATCTTCATATCAAGTATTTTCTCTTATTTTTACCAAAAGGGATACACTATCTTTTCTTATAAAAAAAATAACTCCTCCATTTGCAACAAGCATAAGTTACAGTTTTATTATCTCATCCTTTTTATTTTACTTAAACCCACCTGTATTTTTTTCTTTTGAACAAGAGAGGGTCTCATTTTGGACCCCAAGTAAGACAGAAACTTTCCTTGTAGATGAGACTAGACAGAGGGTCTCATTTTGTTCTCCAAGCAAGATAGGAACTTTACATGTCGATGATGAGACTGGATGTAAAACTGTGGCAGTTCCTAGGTTTCACCTTTCAAAGTGCTGAGATTACAGGTTCTGAACTACCACATCTGTTTACTATCTATTTTTAGTTATCTTTAGAGATGGAGGGTTAATTTTTAAGGATTTGCAATATGTTATAGGAAGATGTACACACGTACACACAAACACATGCATTTATATAATAAAATATATACATTTTATCAAATAGTTCTGTCAGAGCTATATTAACCACAGTGTGATCATGATGGGTTGCTTTACTATATAAGTATATGTGTCTTGTGGGATAGAATTGTTAAAACTGTTAATTAAGCATATTTCTTTAACCAGCTCAAGGTGAACTTAATTGCTTAATATAGACTGCTTAATATAGATTGCTTAATATAGATTGCTTAATATAGACCGAGTTGTCCATATGCAATCGATTATATTTCTTTAATAGAATCTTCTGTTGCATAGAATTAATTCCAGTGACATAATTTTGCATTATTACCTCCTTTTAATGTAAATAAAATTTTAATTGTGGGGGTGGTTGTAGTAAATAGTTACATATAGTTTCAGGAAAGGAATTGTTGCAGTTTATTTTAATGGATCTTGATTTATAATGTCCATTAGTTCTCAGCCTGCCAAAAAAAAAATTACTCAAATATTTAAGTAAGTATAGAATAGACAATTCAGTTCGATTCTTTTCTTCTTTTTTCTTTTCCTTCTATTTTTATAGTGACTTTTAAAGAAAAATGAATGTAGGTAATATGCCTTTATGAATCATATACAGCTCTGTATTATTTTTTCTTAATATTATGCCTTTGTGAATCATATACACCTCTGTATTTTTTTTTTAAAAAATTGGTTTTCACAGGATAACTGATTAAACAAACAAACAAACAAAAAACCAGCAAGAACACAAAACACCTCATCAGCATGTTTCTTTCAGCAGTAGATCTCTGGTTGTAAGCACACCTGCACTTCTGCCTCTTTCTGGCCACTTTTAGAATTACTCTGACATTTTGGGCTTCGTTATGTCAATGTGTAGCTAGGACAATTTCTCTCAACTTCAAGGCAAAGTGTATCATCACCATCACCATCACCATCACCATCACCATCACCATCACCATCACCATCACCATCACAATCATTTTGCAAGTCCCTACTCCCCTTCGACTTTTACCTTTACAACTTTAAATCTTACTATTGGGGTTTCAGGCATGACAGACAATGAGCAGGTAAAAAGCCAGTGTAGAAAAATCCCAAACCTCTGTGTGAGCCAATAGGCTTCTGAATACAGTGCTGTAATTCACAAAGAGGGGTGGGGAAGTATCAAGGAAATGATGTAATAGCTACTGCAACTTAAAAAAAAAAAAAAACAAAAAAAAACAAAAAAAACTTGTTTCTCTTTGAATTTTAAAACTGCTCCTAGGCGGATTATTTTACTTCTATTTAATCAAATTGCAGAATATATTTTATGCTTTGAAAAGTTGGTGTATACTTGATGTCTAATAACCCTTAAATCACCTTTAAAGCAGCTTTATTTGTTTAATTAGCAATTTCATTTTAATGAAGTTTTACTGTACTTCACAAAGTTGTTCTCATTTGAATTTAGAAGATTTCATACACTTAACTGTCAGTTTCCTAGCAACAAAAAGGAGAGGCAGCATATAACTAATTTTAGTTTCTGAAATAAGCATGTTCAGTAAATCCCAATCTTAATCCCTTATACAAGACACAAGGAAGAATGTAGAAAAATTCTCTTCCTAAATGGCCTTGACAGTGCATCTTTCCATACTCTTTGAGGTGTCTCATGTTCAGTGTAAGTCATCATCTTCCTGAAGAACAGTCATAAATCCAAAACTTCATGAAGAATGATGTTTTCGACCTTCATCTACTTGTGAATATCATTATTTCATTTTTAATGATTGAGTGATATTTTTTAATCTATTTATCTGTTGAGGGACATCTAGGTTCTTTTCAGTTTCCAGCTATTTTGAATAGAGCAGCTATGAACATAGTTGAGCAACAGTTTTTGGATAAAGCATCCTTTGACATAGCTATATCATGATGTGGATCGATTCCTGTCTTCCTGAGGAGCCACGACATTGGTTAACATAGTAGCTATAAAAGTTTGCTCTTTCACCAACAATGGACAAGTGTTTTTGTCTGCCTGTCTGTTTGTTTGTTTCTTTTCTCCACATCCTTACCACCAGCATGAGCTGTCATTTGCTGTATAGAGCTTACCCATTCTAACTGGTATAAGATGAAATCTGAAGGTTATTTTGATTAGCCTTTATCTGATGAGTAGGGATGCTGAACATTTTTTTAAGTGCTTCCCAACTATTTGAGTTTCCTAAGTAGAGAATTTAATGTTTAAATCAGCACCCCATTTTACTTGTGTTACTTGTTTTCTTCTTATATGGTTTTTGAGTTCTTGATATTTTTTGAATACTCATGCATATACATCTATATCTCTATATCTTCCTAACTTCCTATCTTTTTATCTGTCTATCTATCTATCTATCTATCTATCTATCTATCTATCTATCATCTATCATCAAAAATATTTTTCCATTTTGATGCATGTCACTCTGTCTGAATGATGTATCATGTGCCAAAATTCTTTTAAGTTTCACGAGGTCCCATTTATTCGTTGTTGATCTTAACAACTGTGATGTTGATTGTTTCTTCAGAGGTTGAAATTTTTATTTTAAAAAAAGGTGTTTCATTAGAGTGTGTGTGTGTGTGTGTGTGTGTGTGTGTGTGTGTTTATGTGTGTGTATTTGTGCAAGTGCATTAAATACTAGAGCAAGCCAGAAGAAGGCTTTAGGACAGAAGTTACGTAGTGTTTTCATCTCCCATATGGGTGCTGGAAATGGAGCCCTAATTCTCTGGGAGAACAACTGATACTTTTAATCATCTTAACTAGGCCATATTTATGACTAAATGACCATTTATTTATTTGTCATAATAACAATTACATTGTGAGAACCACATTCTGAGCATGTGTGGCATCTATTGTATTATAGGAATCTTTCTTAGATCAACCTTCCTGTCCTCTACTTCTAGTTTTAAAATTTAGTTCACTGTAAAAAAATGCTGGATATTTCTTCAGATCCTTCAAATTTTGGTAATACTCCTCGGTGTGGTAGTCAAAACTAGAGGAATCCAAAGTTCTTTCTTCTATTTCTTGCCCAGAAAAAGGCTGGCAAAGATATAAAAAGATATAGAGGGTGTTCTTATTCATTTAGTAGCCAAATTAAAACAAACAAACAAACAAAAAGAAATAAGTTTCTACATGTCCAAAGCAGACCTGATTACCATTTAGCTTTAGATATTTATAGACAGTTATCCACTATAGATATGAAAGAAATATAAGCAGAACATCAGACAACAGATATGTGAAGGACCGTGTAGTTCTTGGGAATAGTGAATAGAGTTGTGCCTTGGTCTATCATTATTTATTCAGGGTTTCATGCTGTGTGTTAGAAAAAGTCAATTTATTTAGAGTGGGCCCAGACTTAAATTTAAATTCTGGAGCATATTAAATATGTGATGTAGAAAGTAGAATGAAATTTGTAAAAGAAGTATTGATTACAGAGCTAAGTGATAATTAGCTAAAACTTCATTTTTGAATACAGAGTTAAATTTAGATACTTAGTTTTATCATGTTCATATTTTTCTTTGGAATTTTCTCTCCATATGAAAAAGAGCAATTACATTTAGATAAAAACTGTTCACTAGTTTGGTTTTAGAAAATCTACTATGCTTGTCTTTATATTCATTTCTGTACAACTGAGGGCATTGAATGTTAGCTGTCAACACATGTAATGTGTTTTTGAAGACTTGCAAACTGGAAGGGAAAAAATTCACTTTTTGCCTTGTTATGCATTGTCAGCCAAACTGACTTATTTTGGGGCATTCTGACTTGAATCTCACTTATTCCAGTAAGCATGTGCTTTACCAAGAAGTTGTTCACTTATCAAACTCAGACTCCTAAGGATAATATATTGAAGAAATTATATACAAAAAAAAAGCTACATGGTACTACACAGATATTTGACAGGCAGATTCCCACCTGTCTCAATGTAATCATCTCTAATTCCTCTTGTTTTAGCTACACAATTTGAACAAATTGAATAACTTTGAACAAAGCATTTAAGTAGAAAATTAGTTTGTTTACATTCTGTTACAGCTGACAGAGAAACAGCTGTCTTTAGGTCACCAGAGCAGTCTTTTCAAACCCTCCTGACTAGAGGGATATGCTTGCTGAAGAACACCATGTCAGCGACTCCTTCAGGGTACCTACAGTCCTACTCTTTTTGGGTTTGAAATTCTTTGCCAGTTGTCAACTCAGTATCCACTCTTTATCTAACTTGTTGACATTCTTCCCAACTTTGAAACACTAAGTTTCCTTCTCTTCCTGACTAGAATGGTGAGTAAGAATCAGGTGGACTGTAGTATGTGTGGCTCCTAAGAGAGATTGGACTCATCCAAGAGTCTTTCCTTCTTCCTCTTTCATTTCTACATAAACTATTGATCCAGATGATATTGTAAAGCAATCCTTTGCAGGGAAGCTTTGCCAAACTAATTTACCGTTAGTGTTAAATATAAAAGCAACCCACGAATTAACAAACAAAAAACCCAAAACCCTACAAAATACCTATTTTCATAGTTACTCAATTTTGGCTATTGATATCCAGTGTCTTCATATTAGGTTAATATTTTGCAGGATAAAAGAATAGATATTACATTAAATTTACTGAAATAAAAAATTTGAAACTAGCAACCAATACATACAAACAATAGTGATTAATTTGACCACAAATGTTACCAATTATGTACAATAGCAAAGTTAGACTGTTGTGTTTCTTCATCAGTTTGATGACAGAAGATGCAGGAAACTGCTTTTTTAGTGTACTTCCTTAAAGATAGGGGCTTAATTTATAACCTAGAGAAGTGAGAAAATCATTAAGTTTTATTTGAAAATCAAAAGCTAATACATAATGTGGCATTAATCTTTTAAAATTTATTTATTTATTTATTCACCTTACATCCTAATATCAGCACCCATCTCCCCCCAATACTCCTTCAGAGAGATCTTTCCCCCCCTTTACTAAGGAGAACAACCTGGGTATCACTCCCTCACCAATGCCACACACAGCTCCTGTCTACCCATCACTGAAGAACTAGGCATCTCCTCTCCCACTGACACCAGACAGAGTATCCCAACTAAGGGACTGACATCCACAGGCAGGCAATAGATTCTGGGCCAGTCTCAGCTCCTGCTTTTGGGAGACGCATGAAGACCATCTCTCTCATATGTGCAGGAGCCATAGGTCCAGTCCATGCCTGCTCTTTGGTTGGTGTCTCAGTCTCTGTGATCTCCCAACAGTCCATGATAGTTGACTCTATGGTCTTATTGTAGAATCCTTGTCATGTTTGGGTCCTTCAGTCCTTCCCCCGCCCCTTCCATAAGACTCTCTGAACTCCAATTAATGTTTGGCTGTGGGTCTCTGTATCTATTTCGATTAGCTGCAGGGTGGAGTCACTCAGAAGACAGTTATTCTAGGATCCTGTCTGCAAGCATAACAGAGTATCATTAATAGTGACAAGGATTGGTTTGTACCCATGGGGTGTGTCTCAATATGGGGCAGTCATTGGTTGGTCATTCCCTCTGTTTCTGCTCACTTTTTGTTCATGTAGGTCTGTAGTCAGAGCAAATTTTGGGTTTAAGGTTTTGTGAGTTGGTTGTGTCATCATCCCTCCTGCCTGGCTACAGGAAGTGGCCACTTCAGGATTCATATCCTCCACTGAACTCCTAGGAATCAAAGCTAGAGTCTCCCACAGAAGTAACCTGGGACTCCCTCATTCCAGGTCTTTAACACTTCCAAGAGAATGTTCCCTCCCCCTAGCCAATTTCCATTCTCTCTCTCCTGCTTGTTCTATACCTGATCCCCCACCCCTGCCTCCATACCCTTCCCATCTCCTCTCCCACACAATTTCCTCCTTCCCTCCACCTCCAATATGTATTTTATTTCCCTTTCTGAGAAAGATTCAACCATCATTCCTTGGGTCTTCCTTGTCATTTGGCTTTTTTGGGTCTGTGTATAATAACATGGTTATCTTGTACATTATGGATAATATCGTCTTATACTGTAGTTTTGGGTCTGGGTTACTTCAGTCATGATGGTAATTTCCAGTTCTATCCATTTGCCTGTAAAATTCATGATGTTTTTGTTTTTAATATCTGAGTATTATTCTATTGTGTAAATGGAAAACATTTTCCATGTTTTACTTGAGAGGCATCTAGGTTGCTTCCAATTTCTGGCTATTATAAATAAAGCCAATATGAACATATGATTATGTGTCCTTGACGGATGGTGGAGCATCTTTTGGGTATATATGACTAGGTGTGGTATAGTTGGACCTTGAGATAGAACTATCCTTATCTTTCTTTGAAACAGCCAAATTGCTTTCCAGAATAGTTGTTCAAGTTTGCACTCCTACCAACAGTGGAGGAGTGTTCCACTTGCTCCATATACTCACCAGCACGTGCTATCACTTGAGTTTTTTATCCTAGCCATTCAGAAGGATGTAAGTTGAAATGTCAGAGAAGTTTTAATTTGCATTTCCCTGATGACTAAAGATTTTGAACATGTTTTAAGTGCTTCTTGATCAATTGAGATTCCTCTGTTGAGAATTTACTGTTTAGCTCTGTAATCTATTTCTAATAAGATTATTTATGTTGCCTAGATTTTTGAGTTCTTTATGTGTTTTAGATATTATCTCAATGTCAGATGTAGGGTTGGGAAAGATCTTTTCCCAGTATGCAGCCAGTTATTTGTCATATTGACAATGTCCTTTGGCTTACACAGCCTTTTCATTTCATGACGTTACATTTATTAATTGTTGCTGTTAGTGTCCAAGACATTGGTATTCTGTTCAGGATGCTGTCTACACTACCAATGAATTCAAGGCTATTCCTCACTTTCTCTTCTATTAGATTTAGTGTATCTGATTTTTATGTTGAGTTCTTTGATATGCATGGGCTTGAGTTTTGTGATAAATATGAGTCACTTTGCACTATTCTACATGCAGACATCCAGTTAGACCAGCACCACTTGATGGAGATGCTCTTCCTTTTCCATTGTATGATTTTGGCTTCATTCTCAAAATTCAAGTGTCCATATGTGTGCTTTATTTCTGGGTTTTTAATTTGATTCCATTGATTAACCTGATAATTTTTATAGCAATAACATGCAGTTTTATTACTATTGTTTTGTGGTACAAGCTGACATCACAGACGGTGATACTGCCAGATTGGTTTAGCTATCCAGTGTTTTTTGGTTCCATCATTAATTTTAATTTTTTATGTTGCTGTTCATCTAATTTTTTTCAGATTTTTGGATATGCAAATTTTACAGATTGATAAACAAAATTAAAAAAAATTATAATAAAATTAAAATAATATATATTTATCTTGTTTATGAGAACAGTTAATATCTTATTTTTCTATGGATTCTATGTTACTATAACCTCATGTTTTAAAACTGTAGAAATATACACTCCTAATATTGACATTCAAATATCCAAATACATGACCTTACACTGAAAGGACATGGCACAGCTGTGTTTCCCGGAATACTCATGCAAAAATCTCAGCAATATGGTTCCCTAAACAGTATCAGCTAAATTACGGAACCAGTTGGCATGCCAATGTGAACAGAGAAAATTTCACATGCCCTGAGCCCTGGACGAAGAGCTACAGGTTGTCAATGACTCTGAAGGTGCAATCTTTTCTCCAGGTATAAGTTTGCATATAGCATATATTGCCCAATCAAATATGGTCAGCTCTGGAAACACTTATATACATATAAGTTAAGCTAAGTAAATTCAATAAATTTAATATCAAATGTGTATATGTGATATATTTGTGTATTTATATACATATGTAAATACATGAGACAATAATAAAAATGTCTATATTTAATTTGGGAGAAGAACTATTGAAATTCTAGGGACAAGGGAAGTATGGAAATGCTGTAGAGACATTTTACATGTGAAAAAGATAAGATCAAAAAGCTAAAACATAAATTAAATATAGAACCAACATGTATACTAACTATATTACTCCTAGCTATATGCAAAAAGGCCTCAAAATCCTGACACAGGTTATATATATATATATATATATATATATATATATATATATATATTTTATCATTGTGCTGTGTACAATATCTAAGATAACATGTCAATATTAATGCCCATTTACAAAGAAGTAAATGAAATGTGGTACACATAACCAGTGCTATAATAAATATTCAGGGAGAAAGAAAGTTGGTTTTATAACATTTGTTAGAAAATGGACAGCTGGAATTTGTGTGGTACATGCATAATTACTTTGTGCATAATTGATATAATTGTGATTATTGAAAGTCCAATGTACTATATACATGAGAAAAATGTGGATAGATGGCTAATATCCAATATATACAAAGAGTTCAAGAAACTGGACTCCAGAAATTCAAATAACCCCATTAATAATGGGGTACAGAGCTAAACAAAGAATTCTCAACTGAGGAATACAGAATGGCTGAGAAGCACCTAAAAAAATGTTCAACATCCTTAATCATCAGGGAAATGCAAATCAAAACAACCCTGAGATTCTATCTCACACCAATCAGAATGGTTAATCCCCAAAACACAGGTGATAGCAGATACTGGTGAGGATGTGGAGAAAGAGGAACACTCCTGCATTGATGGTGGGATTGTAAACTGATACAACCACTCTGGGAATCAGTTTGACAGTTCCTCGAAAATTGGACATAGTACTACCGGAAGATCTAGCAATACCACTCCTGGGTATTTACCCAGAAGATGTTCCATCTTGTAATAAGGACACATGCTCCACTATGTTCATAGCAGCCTTATTTATAATAGCCAGAAGCTGGAAAGAAACATATCTCCCATAACAGAGGAATGGATACAGAATATCTGGTACATTTACACATTGAAGTACTATGCAGATATTAAAAACAATGAATTTATGAAATTCTTGGACAAATGGATGGATCTGAAAGATATCCTCCTAAGTGAGGTAACCCAATAACAAAAGAATACACATCATATGCACTCACTGATAAGTGGATATTAGCCCAGAAGTTCAGAAAACCCAAGACACAATTTGTAAAACACATGAAACTCAAGAAGTAGGAAGACCAAAATGTGGATACCTCGATCCTTCTTTGAAGGTAGAAGAAAATATCCGTGAAAAGAGTTACAGAGACAGAGTGTGGAGCAGAGATTGATGGAACAACCATCCAGAGACTGCCCCACCAGGGATCCAGCCCATAAACAACCACTCAAACCAAACACTTTCATGGATGCCAACAAGAGCTTGCTGACAGGAGCCTGATAAAGCTATCTCCTTAGAGGCTCTGCCAGTGCCTGATAATTACAGAAGTGGATGCTCAAAGCCATCCATTGAGTGGAGCACAGGGTCCCCAATTAAGGAGCTAAAGACAGTACCCAAGGAGTTAATGGGGTTTGCAGCCTCATAAGAGGAACCACAATATAAACCAACCAGTACCCTCAGAGCTCCTTGGGACTAAACCACCACTCAAAGAAAACACATGGTGGGACTCATGGTTCTAGCTGCATATGTAGCAGAGGATGGCCTAGTTGGCCATTAAGGAAAGGAGAGGCCCTTGTTCCTGTAAAAGTTCTATGTCCCATTATAAGGGAATGCCAGGTCCAGAAAGCAGGAGTGGGTGGGTTGGGGATTAGGGGGAGGGGATAAGGGGATAGGGCATTTTCAAAGGGAAACTGGGAGAGGTAATAACATTTGAAATGTAAATAAAGAAAATACCTAATAAAAAATTTTAAAAAAGAATAAAGAAAAGAAAAAAGAAAAATAAAAGTGTTTGAACCTTTATGAACATTTCTGAATATCAAGAGGAGGGTGTAGAACATTCGCCAAATCCATTGAGTGATTGAATTTTAATTGCTCTTAGAGATTCCTCTCATCAACGGCATGGATTCATATAAAAGTTCAGGGTAGAAGGGATCACAATGATACTATATTTTTCCAAAATCTTATTTATTTATTTATTTATATTATTTATTCATTTTATTTATTTGGCAAAAGCGCTCTTTACTGCTGAGCCATCTCTCAAGTTCCAAATCTTTTTTTTACCACAAGTAAAGAAAATCTGTTTTAATACATGTTCTGGACTTTTTTATTTGGTGTAGTTGTTAATGCTGTTTTTTTTTTTTTTGTACTTTCCAATAAAAACATACTTTATGTTCTGAAGTTATGCTTCAAATGTTATATTACAAGTTATTAATTTCATTTCCTTTTATCCAAGGTACAACCTTTTCTCAAACACTATATACTGATTACATTTTCCTCTTCTTCCACTTCAAGTTACTCCTTCCACACTTCCCCTCTCCTATAAATCCATTTCTTTTCTCCCTCTCTCATTAGAAAATAACGAGCTTCTACATGATAACAACAACAACCAAACATGAATAAAATACAATAAGTTAAAGCATAAGTTATCTCATGGATGCAGAGTAAGGCAACATAAAGGAAGGATAAGTCCTCCAAGAGATGGCAGAAGGATCTGATACCCATTGGTTCACACACTTAGGAGTACCACAAAATATGTGTAGAGATGACCTGGTGCTTATCTCTATATGTCCTGTGTTTACTGTTTCAGCCTTTGTGAGTCTGTAAGTGCCTTACTTAATTGATTCAGGATGCATTGTTTTCCTGGAGTCTTCCATCTCCTCTGGATCTTCCATGCTTTTCTCTTCTTCTGTGGGGTCTTTGAAGGAAGGGAGTTGATGGAGACATCCCAATTAGAGATGTGTTTTCCAAGGACTCTTTTGCATATAATGTTTGGCTGTAGGCTTATTCCAGTCTGCAACAAGAGGAAGGTTCTTTAATTTTGACTGACTGAAGAAAGCAATGCTCTATGAGTAAAGCAGAATATATTTTGGGTTCATTTTATTGATCCCTTTTTCTTTTATTTTTGAGCAGTAGTGTTTGGTTTTACCCTAGGTCTGATTTATCTTGTCTCTGGTTCTTGACCACCCAAGAGGTGTCAGGTGTTTGTGTCATATTGTGGAGCGGGACTTAAGTCCAATTAGATATTTGTTGGTTACTCCTAAAAGTTTTGTGTTACATGTGCTCTAGCATATCTTGAGAAGGACAGATTGTAGATCAAACGGTTTGTTGTTGGGTTGATTTTTACATTTCTCTTTTGGTAGCTGGGAGAATAACTTTTGGCATAAAGGGCACTTGAATGTAGATGTAAAGGCTCCATTTAAACACCAGCACAATTTCTCTATGTTCAGTGAGTTCTATCAGTGCTGCTCTCAGTAATGGGGTCTTGCTCTCAGTTTGCTGGAAGCAACAAGTATTCTGAGCAACAGCCTGTGTTGTTTAGAAATTTCAATAGGATCTTCCCACTTTGGCTAACAACTCAATTGACAATAACATGCTCCTAATAAAAGACAAAATATGCTAATCCATTGCTCTTTATAAAAAAGGATTAAATTGATATGTTAACATATTTTTTAAAATTTCAAATATGAAACTTTGGATAAATTAAAGCTTCATATTTTAAATACATTGGCAAACTAATAAATCCTGCTTATCTTTGACTATTAATTCAAAGCAGTCTTTTCAAGTATAAATTTAAGAGCCTGTATTACTGTGATCATTAATTAGGAATTTAGGGGTCTGCATTCGGATATAAGAATGAAAACATGAAGGCTACAGTCAGGTTGCCTGTCTGTTATGTATGTAGTCAATCAAACTTCTTAATGTCTAATTAGAAGGACAATCTACTTTGCTGATACAGTTTTTTATTTACTGCTCAAAAGATTCTTGTAAATATTAAGCCTAATTCATTGTGAAAGAACATTTTGAGTTCAGTTGTGATTTGACCAAACTAGAGCATCAATAAATTCTCAGGGGCAGCTCTGATTTTGTGCAGATTCACTTTTATTACAGTGAAATGGCTATGAATGATAAACTGATTAATTACTAGATGAAATTGTCCTGTGATTTTAATGTGGACTTTAGAAAATACCGGCCTGAGTCAATTACAGTGTCTTTCATATTTGTGACATTTACCACATTTTGCCACAACACAAATCATATAGAAATTTGAACATCAATTCTGTGTTTAGAATATTCAATTCATGATAATGAAACTATGTCTTCTACATACAAGGATGTTCCCCTCTTTCTAATTAACTTGATATATGTCACAGCAGAACAGAATACACCCTAGACCATTTACAAGCTGTACTGAGTTCTTGAAAAAAGGTAAGGGGAAAGCCAAACTAAAATTCTCTCCATTTTATATCACCTTCAGATTAAAAACTGAGTTGTCAGAAGACTCAGCCAGATAGCTCTGAGTCTTGCAGTGGCATTTGAATGCAAGCTTTGTGAAAATAGTATAATGTGATTTGTGTCAGGCTTTATGAAACATGGGTCACAGAATATTAAAGGATAACAATGCAGAAGTGGGAAATGCGTTATATTTTGTTAATTTCTCAGTATATTGAAACAAAGACTCTAGTGTAAGAGATGTGTCTAAGGATTGGGAGCACTAGAATGACCAAACTTCTGAGAAACTGTGTATACATCACCCAGAATTCTGCATGTTAAATTTTGTAACTGTTCACAATAGATCATGTAACAATCTTGATTATAATAAAAAAAATTGAAACAACTTTTGTTATTCTAAAATTCATTAACATTTATAATATAGCTAATAATTTGTAGATATGTAAGATTTACAAATAAAGAAAGAGCAAACATATAGTATACTGCCTAAATATCAGAAATCATTATATACCATTGGAAGTACCTAAGCACTCTGGTTCTGTGATCAAAATAAGACGTTAAAAAGAGTGTGTTAACCTGGTTGCCTAATATTTATAGTAATACTTTAATACATATGAATTAATTTGGTTTCTTGTCTATTCTTAATATATTTTCAGCAATTTACTTAGTATAGAAAAAGATATTTGCAAATGAAATCCATATATCCACCTCAGGAATCCCCAAAGCTTAAATTAAAGACTGAAATGATATTATTGCATAATTTTTGGTTTATTTTAAAATATTATACCTGCTATTTCCTTTTCTATAGTTTAAGTTCATTTCTCTGTCTTTCTTGGAGACCTGGTATTGTATTAATTTATATGATAAGCTTCTAAGCTTTGGTCTTGCTTCTCCCAGAATCTTCAGAGCTTAAACCATTTACTAGCATTCAAATTAAAAAAGTTGTGAAATATCTATGATTCTTTGAAAATATGTTTGATTACCAGAAACTAAAAAAATCCTCATATAATTAATTCAGAAATAATCTATGTAGAAGATAGGTGTTCTTTTTAATCCTGTCAAAGAATATAAAAACAATTCATTCATTTTTGGTTCACTTTTTCACATTTGGCTTTCTGCGTTACAAATATACTAATTTCTTTGCAGGCATTTTGAAAGTCAATATGAACATTATTTCATAGCAAGAATTTACTTATAGAGTTCAAATTAAACCTTTTTGAAAATTGAGGTACAGTTACTGTCCAGAGAAGGATATCAAAACAGTCATAAAAAACTTGATGTTGATAATACATAAATGTCACCATAAAACTATGTGGATTATTGGATAGCACATTTAATCTTTTAAAATCTAAATTTGCTCAACCATAAAATTAGGTTAATAATTTATCTTTTTCTGGCAAATATGCAGAGCTTTTCTATGGCTGTGTGATACAGTGTAAGAAACAGCCTTCAAAATTTGCAAGTACTTGACAAATGTGAGGTAATATTATTACTTACTTGGTTCTTTGATTTTATCTGGAGATCATGCTTCCTGTCATGTCTTCAACATACCTTGTATTTCTTAAAATATAAATATTAAAATGAAATGTTTAAGCAATTAAATTCACCTAAGCAAAGAGAAGTGTGCATATCAATAAATTACGTTTTCTAATTTATAAACTATCTGTAATGTTTTCTAGGATATATATTTTTATGTGTTTGAGTACTTTGTCTGTATTTATCCCAGTGTTCTATGTACTCATGAAGTATACATAGAAGTCCAAAGAGGGTTCTTGAGTCTATAGAATTGGAACTAATGATGGTTGTACAACACTGTGTGATTTGACATGCTCCTCACAGGTTTTTACATTTGAGTACTTGGTCCTCACTGGCAGAGCTGTTTGGAAAATATGAGGAAGAGTTATGGAAGAAGTTTGTCTCTAGGGATAGGCTTTGAGATTTCAGCTATCACTTTGCTTTCTGCTTGTGGATAAAGATAAAGTTTCTCAGCCATTTCTCAGTGTTATTTGTACCTGCCAGGTGCATTACACTTCAACTCTGACCATTTGTACCTGCTAGCCCCAGATTATTTCTATTATTATTATTATTATTATTATTATTATCATCATCATCATCATCATCATTATTATGTGTTGTTGTTATTGTTGTTGTTTTCGTTGTTGTTGCTGCTGTTGCTGTCACTTTTAAAGTTGACTTGGTCATAGAGTTTTGACATGATAATAGAAAAGCACACCACCATGTCTGTACCAGAACTAAAGCTGGTGTCACTGTAAGAACAGACAATGCTTGTAAGAATTAAAACATACTTTCCTCCAACATCATTAATATTTTTTGACTGGACAAAAGGCTTTATTTATAATATATGCCAAATAAAAATAATGTAACACTTCATAAATGGGTCAAGAATTCGTGGTATATCCGTACAGTAGATTTTTTGGAGCAATCAAAAGACATGCAGCACTGATAAATGCTGTACTGGATGAATTTGAAAAATAGTATCATAAAGAACAACCTCATATTTTTTTCACAATTCCATTTTTTCAAACTAATCAAATTTATTTTTAGAATATATAGATCATTTTCATAGAATTTTATCCCCATGTTCTGGAATTTTAAAATATTTTACCATGTTCTGAAAGTTTTTTATAATTTAGTTTGTTTGACAATGATATACAGGAACTTAATATACTCTGATTCCTCACTCCAATCTTCTCTCTCCTCATCAGTATCAAATGCCCTCACCTGAGTCATCTGATTAAGGATAAAAGTAGTGTTTATCAATGTGTATATCAATCAATATTTAAAAGGCAGCTTGACCCAGTGTACCATTCTCTAAATAAAAGTATTCAGTTGCCTTTGCATACTTACAATTTTCTTCACTATTTTTTTATACCAGATTTACATTATTGGACATGGATTTTTTACTGTGGATCTAAAATTCCAATCAAAAAACAGTTGATTTTTCTCTTAACTCTATTGCCATTCTTGAGTATATACATCTTCCTTTTATGAATTATAGGATTTGTAACTGGGTAAGACCATCAATGAGCATTTTCTCATAGAGGACTCATCTAACATCATCCACAATTTTGAAAGCTGATAGGAAGAGCCTTGAAAGCTCAGTTCTCCATTGCTTGTTCTCTGCCATACCCCTAGATATGCTGTCCCTTTAGCAACTATGCATTAAAATATATATTACTTTCTTGGACCAAGATTTGGATTTCTAGTTTCCATAATTTTTCTGTTATATAATAGTTTTCAAAATTATTTAAGGAATGAAAAAGCTGGTTCTATCAAACCAATATGTATATAGTGTTTCTATCAAATGAATATGGGTATTATAATTAAAAATGTCAAGAAACATAAAGAAAATTATATAGAATATTAGCTAATTTAAGCTGCTTCAAAATAAAATTAAATTAAAAATATACAATGCTTTTAAAGTTATAACCAAAACACATAACTAACATAGAAGTCAGTTGTTCTTAATTTGTATCTTTGAACCCAAAACATATGATATTGTCAATTCCTTTTGTTATGCAAGATTATGGTAGCTGATATGATCATACAGCTTCTATATTCACTCAGGTAAAAAATAGAATCAAGCCTGGGGCTATACAACTGTGTCAGTATTTCCATTAGGATTAAAGTGATTTGCTTAGTACAAATTAAAATGAGTTATCTGATTACAACCTGAATAAGTCATCACCACATAAGCTAGATTTTCATATTTTAGCTTGGATGGAATTCTACCATAGCCTGTTTATTTGTGCTAATCAACCTAGCACAAAAGAATATCAACATTTCACGTAACTTTTGTATAGTTTGTTAGTTCAGAAGTTTATGTTTTCATGATAGCAGGAAAAAGAATGGGCAATAGACTGAAAAATGTAATGTTATTCGTTATCCTGTCTGCCCAGTAGAAAAATTTTTGGCTCTTTATGTGGTAACTACATGGAAGCTCTAATATTCAAGTTTTTGCTTACATATTTTTCTTTATTTTTATTCCTCAATGCTTAGAATATTGGCCAAATTTTAATATCTTAGGAGAGCATTAAGCACCTATTATACACCATTAACTTTCTTGTATATTTTTATGTCTTTTTCTTCATCCACTTAAAAAATGTTATTAGATATTTACTCTATTTACATTTCAATTTTTATTCCCTTTTTTGATTTCCCCTCTGAAAGCCCCCCATATTCTGCTTCCCTCTTCTGGCATTTCCCTACACTGGGACATTGAGCCCTCACAGGACCAAGGGCCTCTCCTCTCATTGATGACCCACAAGGCCACCGTCTGCTACACTTGCAGCAAGAATCATGGATCCCTCCATGTGTACTCTTTGGTTGGTGGTTAATTCCCTGAAAGCTCTGGTGTACTGGTTGGTTCATATTGTTGTTGTTCTTATAGGATTACAAACCCCTTCAGCTCCTTGGGTCCTTTCTGTAGCTCCTCCATTGGGGACCCTGTGCTCAGTCCAATGGATGGCTATGAGCATCCACTTCTATAATTGTCAGGCCCTGGCAGAACCTCTCCAGAGACAGCTATATCAGGCTTCTGTGAGCATGCACTTCTTGTCATCCACAATAGTGCCTGGGTTTGGTGACTGTATATGGGATGGATCCCCAGGTGGGACAATCACTGGATGGTCTTTCCTTCAGTTTCTGCTCTACACTTTGTCTCTCTATCTCCTAACATGGGTATTTTGATCCCCTTTCTAAGAAGGACCAAAGTATCTACACTGTGGTCTTTCTTCTTCTTGAGCTTCATGTGGTCTGTGAATTGTATGTTGGGCATTCCAAACTTCTGGATTAATACTACTCACTTATCAGTGAGTGCATACCATGTGTGTTCTTTTTTGTTTGGGTTATCTCATTCAGGATGATATTTTCTAGTTCTACCCATTTGCCTAAGAATTTCATGAATTTATTTTTTTAATAGCCAAGTAGTACTCCATTGGGTAAATATTAAATTTTCTGTATCCCTTCCTCTGTTGAAGGACATCTGGGTTCCTTCCAGGTTTTGGCTCTTATAAATAAGGCTGCTATGAACATAGTAGAGCATGTGTCCTTATGACATGTTGGCACATCTTCTGTATATATGGCCAGAAGTGGTATAGCTGAGTCCTCAGGTTGTACTATGTCCAATTTTTGAGAAATAGTAAACTGATTTCCACAGTGGTTGTACCAGCTTGCAATCCCACCAACATTGGAGTTGTATTCCTCTTTTTTCACATCCTTGCCAGCATAAGAAAATCTTTGGTGTCAACTAACTTTCCCAAATGGCTTTCTATATTTACTTTACCTTTCCTACTCCAAATTTCTACATTGAATTGGAACAATTCTAGTTCCAATATACCCCTCCCCACATTATACAATCTGTTTTTCTCTCTCTCTCTCTCTCTCTCTCTCTCTCTCTCTCTCTCTCTCTCTCTCTCTCTCTCTTTTGGTTTTTGGCGACAGTAACTGAAAGCTGACAATATAAATGGAGAGAGCTTTCTTTAAGGGTATGACCCTTGGTAGGTCTAGCAGGCTCAGTGGATGTCAACACACCTAAAACAATCTAAGAAGCAGTGATGGAATTCTATCCACTTTTTTAAAAAATAAAATTAATGAAACAAAATATGGTGGCCATAGAAAATATATATTTTCAAATATTATATATGAAATTTTAAATAACTAACTATTAATAAAATGTTTTTATAATCATTTAATATTAATATACTTTTGAAGTCTTTTATGTTAGAAATTCGGCACATCATTTTTCAATGCTGTGCTTTTTATTATAAGTTTAAAAACTTTTATCCAGCCATATATAGAAACGTTAAACATGAGTGGTGTATTGTAAAGCTTAATGTAAGTTTCCTCATAAGTTTAGCACTGCTATATGAATCTGAGACATTTTCATCTACTGTATGAATGGATAATTTTAATGATACCTTCTTCTGTGGAAGTTTCTAAGAGATTTTAATATAGAGCTTGAAAGAATTTTCTTCAAATAAAATTTAATTTTTAAATTGATAGTTGCTATTAAGTATAAAGCTGATGTAACTAATTATAATTTAGAATAAGGAGAGCTGTTATAGTCCATTAACATTTGAATACTCATTTGTCTAACATCTTCCCAGCTGATGGATGTGAGAACATATTAGTTAAATTTATGTATATAAATTTGAAAAGTCCTTATATTTTCATAATGTAAAGTCAAATATATTTTTGCTTAACTTTAAAATGCTTTACTTCAGCCATTTTATAGTAAAATATCTTTTGGGTAAAATATCGCAAGGCTTAAACTTTATTGTAACACACCTTTCATACACATATGATAAATATTTATTTTAGAATATTTCAACATGATTTGTTGTTAACAGTAAAAGATATTAACTCTGAAAGAAATTTAATAGCTGTATGAAAATCTACTATGTAGTAAACATCTAAAACATATATAAAACAGAATTTAACTGAAGCTACCCTATATAGGATACAGTGCTTTTCCAGAAGCCATATGCCATTGAATAAAATGCCAAGTGCAAGGAGTGGAATATTTGCTTTTGAGTTGTTTGTCAAGGGTCCCAGATACTCTCAAAACATTATTTTTGATTCCCACCCGAACTTGATGGGGAAATACTTTGTTTGTTGCTACCATATATATATTGGTCACTGGACATGGAAAGATCAGGTTGATATTCTACATGAAGCTTCTTCCTTACTAGGTTGCTTTTATACTACAAAAAAGTGTTATAGAATATGTGAAATTATAGGGGACTTTTGGGATAGCATTTGAAATGTAAATAAAGAAAATATCTAATAAAAAAATTAAAAATAAAAGAATCAATTGTACTAAAATTTAAATATATGCATATGAATGTACATGAATATATATGGATTTGCTCATAAGTTTAATCTATTAATTTTTGTTTGTTGAAGAACTGAGAACAAGGGTGAACAATAACTTCAAAATTTTATTTCAAAATGTTGCATTAAAAGAATAAATATTAGGCTAGGTATGTAGGTCAGAGATCATTGGTTCAGGACCTTTATAACATGCATAAAATCTTAGCTTTAGTCTCTACCACAAGAAGAAATTTTTAAGGGAATATATATTTAAAAGTATAACATTCACCTCATATCAGCAACCATGTGTTTGAGCGTAACTGGATCACTTTCTTTGACAAAAACTTGCCTTTTATTGGCTTGAGTAAATTAGATTGTAATCAGGAAAGTTTTAACGGTATATCATATCTATTCTTCTCAAACTGTGATATGTTTTGAGAGAGATGTCAAGACCACCATAAGCTTACTGGTGTCTACAGGGTTCTTCTGATTCAGTAAGTCTTTACTGTGGCTGGGACCTACCACCTTATTAAACTTGCAGGCTTTTTCACTGTCAACATCTCAGAACCTATGGATTAAATAAAAAGACACAGTATGCAGTTTAAAGGTGTGTACTTCAAGTAACAGTGAAGCACTGTTCTTCTAAATGCTTTGCTTTCCTGTGCAACACCTGTCAAATTTTGTGTTTTTCCTCAGACAGATTTCCCTCATGCCACAATGTGACAGCAGGCAGAAATTGAGAAAAAACTCCTTTGTTCACTGTTTGTTAAAAAGGAAGAGCTATCACTCATAATCATGAACTACAAGACTTTTCTTCTAGTGCCCTCTTGGTCCAACATAGGAATCCATCTAACTCTGAAGAATTAACAATTAATTGGGGATTACGTTATGTTTTAATGTTAAGCAAGGGTTTCTGAAACATTTCATAAATACGAATTTATATAATCTCAATAGCTGAAATTAATCAGAATTCATTGAGCAAATTATGGGTAAGATCTGTTTTGCTGACACGTGCTGGCTGACTTTGTAGGGAAGAAAAGGAGCACTACTCGTGTCTTGTGAAAATGATGAAGGAGAGAGCAACAAGTGGGAAACAACAGTGCTACTTGCTTGTATGAACTGAAATGTGTTGATACATTACTATTTTATTTAAAAATCTTGGAGAAAATAGAAGTAATCCATGATCTACTAGTTAAAGGATAAATAAACTATTTTAATGTGAATATATTTTTCTGAAATTATATACTTACAAATATAATTATATTATTCCTCTAATAGCTTTCATAATATTATCCTTCTCTCCAAACCCTAACATTTAAATATAATCTCTATCCATTTTTCCATATAAATTATAGCACCCCTAAAATTCTTCTTTACCATAGTAATTTACAGGAGAATTTTTGCCCATTGTAAAACAATTACAAGGTTCTCTAGTATTATTCTAACTTTAAATTTTATGATGTGTTTATAGTTATTTATAGTTAACTTACATATATCTTTAATTTATCTTATAATAGTTAAGATTAAAAGTTTTAGAAAACTCCAATGATTGATGGAATTTGTAGCATAAGTTTCAGTTAGAAAAAATAAAGTTCTAGCCATTATTTATGTATCATACCAGATATGCTAAGCTAGAGCTCAAGACTGACGATAGGAATGTCTCCCCCACCTCTATGGAAATCAACCATTCAGACTAGATTGTCAAGGATGCTGTTACATTTTTTGAATTAATGAATACATTTTTGATAAAATATGAAGAATATGTGCATAACACTAATATTGAAATTGAAGGCTGAATATGCCCAATCATAAGGTAAAGAAGGTGAAATTTAAATGAACTCAGACAAGCCTAAAGGATTCCAAAAATTAATGATCCAAACAATAATTTGTTTCTCATCGCAGAAAATGTAATGGAATGAAACTCATATTAAATTGATAGGCTTGGAGGAAGGAAGTCCCTTTGAAAACCTCATTAAGGATATTCTTCCAATTCCAATGCAGCCTAATCGTGTTCCAAGAGGGATTTAATGGAGTAAACTGCTACATAATCCATGTTTACATGCCTGTCTCGCGTTCATAAGGCTACTACCGATTCATTTAATTTATAAGTACTAAAAACTGTTGGAACATCTACACAAGAACTCTTTATTGTTATAACAAGGATATATTTCAGTTCATGGCCAAGTTCTGTCACTTCCATTTTTAGCTTGAAGCCATAGTGACTTGAAAGGTCACAAGGAATCACAGATTAGCTCCTCTGGAACAACTTTCCTTTCAGTCATGAACTTTCATAACTTCAATAAAAATAAAAACAATGAATAAATAACAGCCAATGAAATGAATAAATCAACCCAAGAAATAAATCTAATAAACTATTCTAAAAATGTCTTCTACTCTTCTTTACAATGATAATATTTGTGGACTTGTTTGTTGTTTGAGAGAATGAAATATTTACCTTTCATATATTAAATTAGGTAAAATTGTGCAAGGAAAAGAATATGCCTATGGAATAAAAAGATAATAAGTGAAAATATGAATAGCAAATGAAATATGTGTGTATAGAAATTCACAGTCATTTTATATTTTCTATTTTAATACTAATAATTAAATATGAACTATGGAATGAAAGCTCTCTTATTTAGGATATAAAAAGTTGATATATAAGAAAATATATGAAATAAATTCTATGTATATGAATATGTATATGTACATATGCATTCTTGTTTGAAGAATGTTTTGGAACTTGCCTTATTATTATTATTATTATTATTAATTACTATTATTATTATTATTATTATTATTATTATTATTATTATTATTATTATTATTTTACATTTATTTAATCCAGTTTGGTAGCCTCAAAAAATATGGAGGTAATTTTTATCCAGAAAGAATTCAGCATGTCTGGCAAAAAATTGATATAAAAGTCTGTTATTTTATGTGCTATTTTTCTTTGTGTCTTTTGTTTTCCCTCCTTCTTTTGCAGTTCTCTAGAAAGAACCCAGAGCCTCATACATAGCAGACACCCACTCTATCACTGAGACATTTCCTCACTACAACTTTTAATTTTAAGACAATGATAGCAGTTAGGAGACCAGGCTGACTATGAACACATTCCAACACTCTGCTAGAATTTGAAATTGTTGCAATCTCTCTGCATCAGGTTTCTAAGCAGCTGAGGTTAAAAGTTTGACTAATAACAGGGGTCGATGGTAAAATGCTCATGGGTTTGATTAAATGTTATCAAAGTAAAATTACATAATTTCCCACCCTCATTGCTTTTATCAAACTTTCTTTTTTCTCAAATCCATGACAAATTTTCTTTGCTATTTTACACACACACACACACACACACACACACACACACACACTCCTAAATATATAAACACTGCCTGCTCAGCCTGCATAATTTTACTTGTATGTATATGTTTTCAGAGGTGATCATTGGCTATTGGATAACAATTGATATTTAATGTCCTCTTCCTTTGGGAAAATTTTCTCCTTCTTTTCAACAGTGTGTAGTTGCCCATAATTTTTGAGTAGTGTTGAAATCTAATGATTCCCCCATTGTCAACATTACCATGTCTATTGTGATCCCTAATCAGCTCATGATTAGGAAGTCACATTGATGAGACACCATGCGTGTAGCTCTGGCATTTCTAGGAGAAACAATCTCACAGTGAAATCCCTGGTTATCTGGATCTTATAATTTTCCTAACTCTCTTCCTCATTGCTGCCACAGCCAGAAATGCAGGAGTTGTGTTGTGTATATTTGAAGATGTATCATTTGTGACTTGCTCCTGATCACTTTTTACACTAGAAAAGAAGAACCACTGAAGAAGGTACCTGTTTATCATCAATTACGGTGTAAGTTTTTAACTGAATAAAAGGGAGAAAATGATCCACAAAGAATGAATACTCCATCCTACTAATATGAACATCCTGTTTTACATATCAGTTCCTATCAGGTCAATGATATAAACCTCATGTACATAATAAAATTAAAATGAATACAAACATAACATTTTGCTTAGGATATCATAGAAACTCAAAAATGTGATCATTTTAAATTTATATCTGTCATATTTCATGAGACAATAGAAGTACATTTTGGTTTGCATACAATTTTTCTGTTAAGGCAGAAGCCTTGGACTCACTTGATTTCTAGTCTGGAGGCACATAAGGGGGCCACAGTCTAAGAATCTGCCTTATAAGTAAGAAGAGCAGCAAAGCCAAGAAGTGACTTGATGAAAGTTTGGTTCAGAATGTAGCCAAATTTAGTATAAACCCTAAGTCCTGGGGGGGGGGGGGGGGAGACAATGATAGTGTTATTCAGTGAAAAGTCACAGACCACATGGACCTTAGTCTGCTAGAGTGACAAACAGCAGCTTTCTGGCAGCTCCTTTGCCTCCTTCCTCTCTGCCCTCTACTTCCAGGTGAAATGTAGTTCTGACAGATAAAAGTTAATGGAAATAAAAAAACCTGCAATTTTTGTATTTATATGTTGAAATTATGACATTCTAAGCACTCTACTAAAAAAATCCCCAGGAAAGTGCAGTTCTTTAATGAGTCCTTTCCTTTCTGGAATCAATTTCATTTATTGTACATTAGGTCAGTGTGCTCTCCAGAAAATCACAGAAAATCATGATTTAAGTGAATATTTGTAAGGCATATTTTGTAAGTACAAGAATATGAAAATAATATAAATATTTAGATGGTTATAATTCACTTCAAAATAAAAGTTAATGAGCTTGGAAATATAATATTTAAAAGAAGAAATTTTGATAGTAAAATGCAATACGTCCTTACCTTTAATTAATTTCTATTTTTTTAATCCTCTTTCCTAGATTTAAGTTTAGCATTGCTCCTTATAGCTATAAATACACATCACTTCAGCAACTTTATTCAAAGGCAGCAAACTTTATTCAAGAGACAGCTGCTTCATATCTGCTAAAGAAATTGGTGCAGTTAGCAATAACACACATGTAGTAGTTTCTACTTTTTGGCACATGTACCTTCATTGTTTCTTTTAAAAAGAGAATTAGAAGTTGATAAAGCAGTTGAATGAACACATTACCAGCTGCTGTCAGTGTTATTGGAAATAATGTTTTATTTTTAAATTGTGCTATGTTTAATAACACTTTTTTATTAAAAAGTAAATTAGATTCTGTTTAAACATCCTTAAATACTTCACATTACTTAGACCAAATAAATTTTAAGAGAAAGAAGAAATATCTTAAAGTAATATGCATTATTATACCTGTGAAAGACTTGACATTTTTCTAACATTTTGTGCATCTTCCTGTTTTAATTTGTTATTCTGAATCCAACCCAAAGGAATTATTATAAGCAATTAACCTGCAATAGTTCAAATTCCCGACAGATAAGCTATTCAAATGGTAAAACAAATGACATCAACTGGGTTGTGTCGATTACAGTTGAGTCTAAAATAATAGAACATTTGAAAATTCTTAATTCCTCAGCATAAACAGTTTCTATGCAAAATGAAATGTTAAAATGAAACACTTTACACCATTTCTAAGAATAATTTTCAATACCTCTAGGGCATAGAAAAATATTAAAATTATTAAAACTAAAATATTATAGTGAACACACAACTAGCCATCAAATCCGTTTTAAATAATTTAATGCAATTTTTTGCATAACTATTACAGTTATATATCTAGGCCCCCCAAAATTAGAGAGGATTTTAGATTTAATAACTAGAAATATAAGCTATATCCACGAAAACCCCTTTATACTAAATGTATCTAGGGTTATTTTTGAACATGACTATATTAGACAATGGAATGGGAGAACAAGGGGAAAACAAGTTTGTCTAAATATGTGTATCATACATTGTACAGATTTGTAGACACCCAGACACACACAGAAACAAAGATATAGAGACAGACAGACAGACAGTCAGACACACACACACACACACACACACACACACACTCATACAGGTGTGTGTTTTTATGTATACATATGCAGGCATACATGCTGTGCATACATTAGTGAGAATGATTCCATTTGTATTTGAAAGTAGAGATTTGGTTCATGTGCTAAGTATATTGATGTATCTGGTAGGATCATGCCAAGTCTAGAAAGGTAAATGCTACGTACTAATTAACACATGGTATAGTCCGTCTTTATGCAGATCTTATTTTCATAAAAATCCAGTCTGTTTGACATAGTGTATATAGTTCTTGGTTCCTGTGGCAACATTAGAAAACATTTTTATCAACTTTTCTCCACTTACCAAGGCAAACAATATGAATATGGATAAAACACATGAATCCTTGTTCACATGTATAAATGCTGACAAATTTAAGATGTGTTCCCACCTCCTTCCATTAACAAAACAGAATCATATGCAAGATATCTTCTACTATAAAATGATGTACAATTTCTAGTGATGTATGGTATTTTCAGGTCCTTGGCAAAGTGCCTTTCAAATGAGTAGCACTCCCCCTTGCCCCCCAGCTGAGGACCTAAGCCAGGGCCTTGAGCTTGCTAGGCAAAAGCTCTATCACTGAGCTAAATCCCTAAGCCTGAGTAGCACTTTTTTTCAGATACATTTTATTTCAAAATTTCAATTAAACTTTGGCCATAATCATTAGGAAAATAATAAATTAAATTAAGTAAGTCTTACTTAATTGACTCTGTAGGTGTTCTTTTTGTGTCCTTGGCCCCTCTGGCTTGAGCAAACCTATCTCTCAATCTTCCACAAGTCTTCCTGAGCTCTGCCTGATGTTTGGCTCTGCGTCTCTGTATCTGTTTCTTTCTGCAGCTGAATGAAGTCTCTCAGGAGAGAGTTAAGCTTCATTCCTGTCTGCAAACATAACAGTATCATTAATAGTGTTGAGGGCTGGCTCTCTTACATGGATGGTATGGGTCTCAATTTGGGCCAGTCATTGGTTGGCCTTTCCCTCAGACTCTACTCCAATTTAATCTCTGTGCATCTTATAGGCAGGACAAATTTTGAGTTGAATGTTTTGTGGATGGGTTAATGTTACCCTTTTCCAGTGGAAGTCCTGCCTAGCTAGAGGAGGTGTCCACTTCAGTCTCTATATCCTTTGCCTGTTTGAATCTCAGCTAGCATCACCCTGACTCCCTGTAGCTCTCAGATCACCTGTTTGTCCCAGAGATGCCAACAATAACTATGCCCCTTACCTTTTAAATATTTGTAGCAGATGTGCAACCACATCTTCAGGTGGGTCTCCTAACAATTGGAGTAGGGCTATCACTCCAATTGAACAGGAACCCTGTTTCCTGTCATTGGGTCTTGCTTCCCTACCTGGACTACTTGGTTAAGCCTCATTGGGAAATGATGTGTTCAGTCCTGCAGGAACTCTTCTGTGGTGGAGTGGTACCCAAGTGGGAGATTCAACTTCTCTGAGGATAAGGGGATAGCTTAATATAGGGATGGATTTGTAAGGGCAGGAGTGGGAGGAACTGTAGTCCGTATGTAAAATGAATTAAAAATGATTGAAAAACAATTTACCTAGTAAGTTATTTTAACAATTTGACTTCATACTATATAAATAAGGCTCTATGCCGCAGTGTAGGGGAATGCCAGGGCAAGGAAGCAAGAGTGGGTGGGTTGGTGATCAGGGGGTAGGGGAGGGGATGGGGGTTTATGGAGGAGAAACCCAGAAAGGGGATAACATTTTGAAATGTAAATAACATATCAATATCTATATCTATCTATCTATCTATCTATCTATCTATCTATCTATCTATCTACGAATTTAATTATTTTTCCAATGCCTTATGTATATTTCATGCCCTCCTTTTTCCAGTGATAATCGAGATTATATTTACTCTATAATAGGATGAGTTTTACATTAAACCTTGTAATTTGAGAGCTCTGTAAGAAAGGGGTATTTCGAAATTTTCATTCTAATGCTTATTTAAAAATAATATGAAGAATGAATGATTACATAAATAATTTAAATCATTATTGACTATAGTGTCTTTTTAATAAAAGATATATTAAGAAGGCTCTAAATTAACCTTTCATGTTTTTTAATTTGACACTGTCCTTTTTACACTGCATTGTAAGTCACATTGGCTGCAAGAAGCAATCTGCTTACAGGACTCCAGCCACACTTAGTTTAAGCAGAGTAAAGCTTCGTTCTTTACCTCTTTTGTCCAGAATGCTTATTTTATTTTTATGAGTAAGCATAGAATAGCAAAAGTTCTAACACAGAGAAATGCTGAGATTAAAAGATGATAAATTCTTTGTGTTTAAGTTAGCTCTTGACCTGTTTATTGAAAACTCTGTAGAAGAGGCTCTCATCAAACATTTTCATTACTAAAATGACCATCCAAGTTGGCATTATTCATTATTATTTTACTACTTTAATTTCATATTTGTGTTACGAGATGTTATACATAGACCAAACAATGTAATATAAAGCACATTTTAATGGGAGTATTAATCATCAGGGAACAAATCTGTTTGAAGCTAATCTCTAAGGAGGCTTTGAATTTCAAACTTTAGAGTACTTAAGTAATATTGTGTTCCATTTAACTTTATACAGTTGGCTATGGGTACCAAACACAATGGCCAGGGTTTCAAGAGAGGGTCTATGCAGGAATTTATATTTCTATGACATGGTGTTCACAAACAAATCAGTAATGCCTCCTGTCCCACTTTTTGTGGTGAATAAACTGATACAAGAAGCCTTGCAAGAAGTATTCTCTCTATTATAGATGGAAGTAAACTGACCAATGGTATTCACTACATTCAATATATCTTGTAGAGCATTTGCATCCCACTCTTCATATAAATCAAATCAGGAAACCTAGTTCCTAAAACCAAAACTGAGGAAAAGGATCATTTCTATATATTACAGTGTCAGATAAAGCTACATAGTTTTCAAAATGCCAATTTGATCTCTTCAACTTGTAATATAACCATTTTAGTGTAGAAGTGGTAGCTTATGCCTGTAAATGAGCACAGTAATCGGAGGCAGGACACTTAGGTTGAGTTTTAGACCACCTGCAACTATATGGTGAATTTGAGGCCATCCCAGAGCCCCAAGCAAGTGATGATCAACTGATTGACAGCTGATACCCATATGTCATAGTGCACCCCATAAAATGGCCTTATGCCACCACACAGACTCATCATAGTAATAAACACAAACTAGGGACTATTTTTTTTTCTATTATCCATGATATAGGTAGAACAAAGAAACTTAGAAAATGTGTCAATGTCTCATTTCTCCTGGTCAGAAGTCATGCTTTGTCTCCACCAAACTTTCTAAGAATCTTTTCATTTTATCAGGCTCCACAGTTTACATCACCCACTACAGACTATCTATGACTGAGGGCCATTCTGAATGTAACTCCAATTCCCTGTGCAGATTCAACATTAGAAGTTTCTTCAACCTCAAACTTCAGGATGAGAGGTTGTCAGCACACCAATTCTATACTTACAAGTTTCTCTACTTTTCTTTTGGAGATTATTGCAGCCTGTTCTTCCCTGCAGACATTGCAGCGTTCATTAAAATCTCCCCCCTCACAAAACACGGAGAGATACTTTCATCAGTATTTGTTTGAACAATTAAAATGGATAATTACTCCTCAATTTATATTATTTTAGTGTTATTCTTCCAACATTAGAATTAATATCCAAACACATATAAGAAATAGGTGTTGTTTTTTACTCTACTTGGTCTGTTATATTGCAAATTTTACTGAACTGAGACACAGTAGGAAGTCTTATTCATTAAATTATCTCAGTGAAAGACAGAGGAAGGTAATAATATTGTAGAATGTGAGAAATGACAGCTCTTACACACACATACATGATGACTGTCATGAATTGGAGGTGGAATGAGGAAGAGAGATGACACTACATGCCTTGTTTGATTGACAGCAAAGATCAAATTGTAATTTATTTGGAGAAAGAGGAATACTGGAAAATGATGTTTTAGAGGAGAACATTAAAGCATAATTTTGGATATATTCAGTTTAAAACTCATTAGACTATCAAGTTGAAATATTCAGGAAGAAGTTAGGCATCAGCACAGTATACACACACACACACACACACACACACACACACACACACACACCAAACAAAACCTGAAGTGGACATTTACATTGGTGGATCATTGGCTCTGAGATGGTATTTATAGCCATAGATCTGAATTAAAGTCATCCAATGTGCCAGTATCAACATACTTAAAAAAAAAAAAAAAAAAAAAAAAGAATTGAGATCGATCAGTGGACAGATTTTAGCCTTCATCTAAAATGAAGCCTCTTACTTAACTAGAAGTAGCAATGTCTCTCAGTACAGTGAAGGTGATTAGTAAGAAGCTAGTAGCTAGAATTGCACTAAATGATGAAAAATGAAAAGCATTTCTTCAAAGGTGTAAAATATTTGCAGGGATAGTTACTTTATTCAACCATCTATTCAGCAGAGGATTGGAAGCCTTGACAGAAAAACTAGGCAAGAGAAAAAAAAGCCAATCTCCAAAAGACACTACTAAAGCAATTTCAGAATGATAACAAATGGAGGTATAAGGCTGAATACCAAGAGCGAAGTCAGTAAGACTCACATTAGCAGGTATGGCTATGTTAGGAAAAATGAACAGCTCAAAGTGAATTAAGGGGACAATTCAGTTTTTTGTTTGTTTGTTTGGGTTTTTTGTTTGTTTTTTGTTTTGTTTTTTGTTTTGTTTTGTTTTCTTCTGAGACAGGATGTAAGAAGCAGGATGTCTTGACTCACGATGGATATCTGCCTCTGCCTCTCAAGTGCTGGGGTTAAAGGCCTGTATTACCACCCCAAGCAGGAAGATATTCTTATTTAAAATAACCCCACAAACTCCTATGTTAGGAGTTTACTTAACTGAAGAGGCACAAGTCTTAAAAATGATAAACATCAGTCATAACATCTGAGAAAAATTAAAAACAACCAACCAACTAGGGATTGTAGGAATATGTAGAAAGCTCTCTCTATGTATGTAACAGAAGACAACAATGATATTAAACTATCCAAACTGTGAAGTTTATTTATTAACATGGTATGATTATGAAATAGCTCATTGGAAACCTAGTTTCCTCACAGTGACTAAGACAAGGTGGACACATTGAAAGATAGATTTAATGGGAATTATTTGGGTAAGTTATGATATCAAAAAGCATTATAAGAATCTTTAGTTTATTTCTTTTGCCTCCTGCATCTGAGTTGAGCAGATTAGATCATTATATGCTGCAATCCACGGAGATCTAATGTTTTCAGTGATAGGGGTGCACAATTTATTTTTTTCAGAGAAACAAATTATCTCCTGAACCAGCTTGTTCCAGGATATTTTCCATTTCCTATTCTAAGGGATTTAGTGTATTTGGCTTTATGTTTAGGTGCTTGATCCACTTGGACTTGAGTTTTGTTCAGGGTGATGGATATAGATCTATTTTTATTTGTCTACATGTAGCCATAGAGTTAGACCAGCACCATTTGTTGAAGATGCTTTCTTTTTTTCATTGTACGGTTTTGGCTTCTCTATCTATCTTTTGCCCATAGGTTTATGGCTTTATGTCTGGGTCTTTGATTTGATTTCATTGGTCGGCATGTCTGTTTCTGTATCAATACTATGCAGTTTTTATCACTACTGCTTTGTAGTACAGCTTGAGTTCAGAGATGGTGATTCCTCTTGAATTTTTTTATTGTTCAGGGTGGTTTTGGCTATCCTGTTTTTGTTTTTGTCTTCATATAAAGTTAAGAATTGCTCTTTCAAGGTCTATAAATAATTGTGTCAGAATTTAATGGGGATTGCATTGAATTTGTAGATTGCTTTTGGTAAGATGACCATATTCACTAGGGTAGTTCTACCAATCCATGAACTGAGAGAGCTTTCCATCTCTGATATCTTCTTTAATTATTTTATTTAGAGACATGATGTTCTTGTCACATGGATCTTTCACTTGAATGTTTCCTGTTAAACCAAAATACTTTTTATTATTTGTGGCTATTGTAAAGGGTGTTGTTTCCCTAATTACTTTCTCAGCCTGTTTATCACTTGTATTTGAGTTAATTTGTAACTGTGTTTTTTTTTTATAGGTTGTACTATATCTCTGACCAGGCCCTTCTAGACTCTCTGTTGAGAAGTTGGGTGTAATTCTGATAGGTCTGCCTTTATATGTTACCTGGCCTTTTTTCTTTGCCACTTTTAAAATTCTTTCTTTGTTCTGCAGAATTTGTGTTTTGATTATTATGTACCAGGGCAATTTTCATTTCTGGTCCAATCTAATTGTGTTGTATAAGCTTCTTGTATATTTTTAGGCATCTGTTTCTTTAAATTGGGAAAGTTTTCTTCTATGACTTTGTTGAAAATATTGTCTTGGCCTTTGACCTCGAACCCTCCACCCTTTTCTATTCCCATTATTCTTAGGTTAGGCTTTTTCATAGTATCCCAGATTTCCTAGATGGTTTGTGTCAAAAATAGAGCACCACTGACAAACTGTTTAGCATGCAGTACTTATATGTATCATTTTCTGTGTCTATACTATTTGTAAAAGTGAAAATGCTGACCTAAACAACAATGGTGCTTACTGCATGCTATAAGGATGCTTATTACATTATTTGGTCAAATTGTTGAAGTCAATGTCATTCTTATCACACAAGCCAATACATACTATGTTTGGGAATATCAAGAGAATTTAACAGATGAATTAGGTGGTCCATTAGCAGAACTCATATCCAGGATTTTTGGTGTGAATTTCATTTAAGTTAATCCTAACTTACGTTTATCTCACATGATTGTTATGGGGTTCAATCATAATTTAAGAGGATATCAGAGAGTTCTACTGAGACTTCATATTTGGGTGATAGTTTCGTTAGGTGGAAGAAAGATGTTCAGATTACATGTTTTCAATGAAAAATATGCTGCTTGATTGTAATGATGAACTTTCTTTCTTCAGTATTAGACTGCAATTACCTAGTGCAACACAACATAGCACTCTAAAGGTGGCAAATGATATCTTGTAACTGATGTCATATTTTATTCTTCTATAAAAAGAAACTAGTTTCTATATCTTATGGCTTACATCCTCTTCAACTACAAAGAATAATTGAAACAAGGGACAGTACATTCTTCTTTAAAAGTATCCAATTAGGCATTTTCCAGACTGAAAAAAAAATGAGAGAAAAAAATATAAACCAGGAATGGATGGGTGCCAGCTTACTAATTTCAAGGGCCTCTTTTCATATACCAATACACCTGCAGTCCTTGGAAGACATAGATCAGTACCTTATCTATTCTGACTTTTCTATTTGCCAAACCAAAGCAAGCAAAGCATCTGAGGAAATTAAGAGTGAGGTTGCCTCAACATGACTGCAGCAAATTGAAATGATTGTGGCATCTGCTCTTCTGTGATTGGGTGCTAGTTTTGTCGTGCAGCTTGGTCCCATAATTTTGCACATTCATCTGGGTTAGGTACTGCACAATCCTGTGAGTGAGGTTTTCAGATAGTTTGTTGGCTACTTACTTTTTGAAAGAAATAAGCAATGACAGGTTTTAAAAATTATTTTACTTAAAATTCATTAGACAAGCCTTTGAATTGTGAAATAGAGAGAAAGCTTTGAATTCTCTATGCTAAAATGAAAAAATAATTACTAAGTATTTTGCTGTGGCATTTGCCCAAGGTAGGGTGTTATTTTCTAAGCAACTTTAAAGAATGTCTGAGAGCTACATCTCTTCCTTTTAATACGTTAATCTTGGTTCAGCATGATCTTTCTAAAAAAAAAATAATAATTTGAGATTTTTCAACACTACTAGATTGAAATATGAGTTTGTTTGGACTTTTAAGTGATTTCTCAATTCTCACTTTCTCAGAAGCTATTGGATATGCAGTTGGAACCAGAAACAATGTTTTCATTTGTAATGGTGTTTTAGGAGAGAGAATGTAAATCCCAGCTGTGTGACAAGGAAAGATGTGACAGGATTTCTAAGCATGAAGTCACGAGTAAAAGTTGTGAGCATTGAAAAAAAATATCTGAGAACTCTGGAGACATTGTTGCTGTGCATTCTGTTTCTTTCTCAGGTTTATACACCATGTCTCGGCAAGGTTGAGTATAGAATAGGAACATTTATTGCAAATAATATTTTGGGACTTCCAGGAGTAAAATAATGTTATATTTGAAGAAGTTTTTTTTTTCTTTTTTGGTTTTTTTCTTTCATCTGTTTAGAAATTTTCTTAATATTAGGATAGAAATGTATTATTCTACCAGGTTCTTCAATGAATTTATAGTGTGTAATAGACATAAACTATGCATTGTGGTTATACATATAACTATACTTTGTAGTAACTTTTATTTATTCTAATCTTTATCTGAAAAATTTATACCTAATATAACTATACTAACATGTAAATTACCGTGAAAATATTTAAGAAGTTTATTGCCCTAAATTTCACAAAATGGGAAATGATATTAAATAATATCATTAGATGTAATATTAATGACATAGAGTATTAATCCATACAGATTGGACTTGCAAGATAAATAATATGTGTTTAGTGAGACTAGGCTATTCACATTAGTATTTGTTGATATATAATAGATTGTAGAAAGTTATGAACTATTTTTGTGATTGAAGCATAAAACATAGTTGAAATATTGCTCAGTCACTGGCATAAAGAAATATTCCCAGTTAAATTATTCAAGGTAAAACATGAGCACTTTCTGGAAATTAACAGAAGATATTAATACATTTTTATTATCCATGTGGTTTATTCTCCTTCAAAATAATGAATGAAAGGTATAGGTAAGATTTGAAGTAATATAGCTCTGCTGTAGGAGGACTTTACTTAACATAGGGCTGGCCCTCATTGGCAGCCTGGGTATCCACAGTCTCTATTTCTTTGTACAGAATTTCTCGAAACTCTTCAAAATTAAGTAGGACTACTATATATAATGAATAAAAGGTTAAAGGACATACATTTTTGTTTGTTTCTTGCATGCAATTTTTTGGGTTCTGTATGAACCCAAAGTACATACAGGTGAAATTATCTATTGAAGATATAGTGATAGTTAAATAATTATTTTTTTTACTGTCCCTTTTGTGATAATTTTTATTATATAAGAATTAATATAACTGTATGGGAGATCTAACAATAAAAAAGAACTCTTAAAGAGTTATCCCCAGATATTTTCAGAAGGGCCCCAATAAGCAATTGACTGTAATCCTTTTATCATGTATTATGAAAGAATTTCATAAATGGTATACATATTTTTGGATAGATTTGCTTGGCAGCTCTAGTCTGAGCTATACTTTTGTTTAAAGATGTATAATATACATCAAGATATAAACATTAAAGCTTATAATGAGTTAAAGGAGTTTAAGAGTATGTTTCTGTCTCCTGCTTCCTATTTCAGGAATTCACTTCAACACTCATACACCTCTTTGCTAAGAACCGAAATTCTGATATATTCCTGTAAGATATGTAGCGAATCTGCACTAGCCTATCTTCACAATTGGGAGCAGAAATCATAATGATCCTGAGTGAGGTACAATGAATGTTATTAGCCAAGGACTTGCAGATAGCATGAGTTAAAGTCCAAAAACTGCTTTGTGAACAGTTCATGGAGATTCTGTTCACATGTTCAGTTTGTGTCACAACTGACAGATGAAACACAGCTATGAAATCTTTATATTTTAGAGTGCTAACAAATGTTAAACACTGAGTCTTGGCGTAAGGGGAGCCAAAGGGCATTTTTATTGTCATAGACAGTAAACAAATTACCATTCTTCTCCCTAAGAGAAACAGTCTTTCCGGATGCCAGGACAGTATATGTAAGCATTCATAAACTGGATGAAGCATTTTCACAAGAAAACTAGAAAAGCCTTTTCCGAATGCCTATAGGTAGCCTGTTGCTACAAGAGAGCTGCTTTGTTCTCAACTTGAGTTTTCAGTTAATTCTTTTCATTTGAGGAAAGGGAACAATATAGAATGATCTATTTTATTAGGTCAACATGCTTGATTCCTTTTACACTTAACAGCATTTCCTAGCGTGATCCCAGAACAACCCTGTATTAAGATTCCTGTATGGAATCCTAAATGAAGCTATCAGGATGAAAAAGGATCACAGTGCTTAGTTCAACTTACCCTTATTGGTTTGAAATCAAGAACAGTGAGACTGCAATATTTTTCTGTCTTGTTTTTATTTTAAACATTACTTTGGCAGGTATTTAGTCCCTTGATAAATTTTAGGGTTTTGTTTACAGTTCTGAATATTTTGTGGATACATAAATGGAAATGAATTGAATATATCATTTATGGTAGTATTTCCAATGTTCAAAACTAACAACTGTGACCCATAAATATGGGTTATTTTCCACTTAAGTACAAATTTTCTTCTGACAATATTGAGTGTATTTCTCACATATTAATCTTCTTTGTATCAATACATTTAAATTACAGTTTCCTTTTTGATACTTTTGTAAATATCTTGAATTGTGCACAGTTTATAGAAATGCAGCTGAGTTTTGCTTAAATTTTGAGTTCTGTATCTTAATGAATTTATTCATAACAAAAGTATATGTGTGTTGTGTGTGTTCTTTACAATTGTGTCACTTAATTTACAAACAAGAATTTTACTTCTCCACTGAATCCTGTCTCACTTATCTAGTTATAAAGCCTAAGTACTCAGGCTAAAATTTCCAGTATTGTGTGTTGTACAAGTGATGTAAGAAGGCATTCTTCTCTTATTGCAATTCATAGGGAAAAATCTCTCTTTCCTATTTAATATTATATTACAAAGACAAGTGTTCCAACGCCTTACTGTTATTGTTGTACAATGAATGAAATAAAAATTGTAGAAGCAGACATTTCTATTTTAAAACAATCCCTACAATGCTTCTATTTTGCTTAGCAATATGAAAATGAGTAGAAAGAATACAGATTTTTTTCTGGTCAGATGATAGCTCTTCGATCAAGAACAAGATACCAGAAGCATGGACCATGAAGTAACAAACTCCATTATCCACATGTAGATATGGAAATTAATTATATTACTCAAAATTAAAAATTTAGTTTGTGCTGTCCTCTTGGGCAGTTTGCAAGAGCCACATGTGGCTAGTTGCAGAAAAATAGAATTGAAATGTGGAAATATTTTATCCCTGAAGAAAAGTCTACTGACCACAGGCACCAGGATCTACATATTTGTATCTGTAATTCTTCTTGTCTCATTGCCCAGTAGGAGAAAAAAAGTTTCAAATAAACAAAGAAGCATAGAAATTAATTCTAAAATATTAGAATTATCTTACTAACACAATACTCTTAGGTGTCAATATTAGTTAGATGTGATTATAAACCTAGTCTTACACTGACTAGATTTATAATCAGCTAAGCATTTGGTGAAGGGCATGTTTGGGATGTCACTAGTGTGTTTCTGGAATTATTATGAATAGACAGTTAAGTAGCTATCATCTATGTAGGAACAGCATTGTATAAATTGGACATCTGAACTAAAATAAATTTGGTAAACAGGGAGACCCAGTTGGTCCTCAACTTTCCTGTTTCTTACCTGGTCCAATAACAGATGAACTGTGCTAGCAGGCTTTCCCTGTACAGACAGGCTGACTCCTCAGAGTGGGTGACCTAAAATATACTCCTCCATTCCTTGTTTCCATTTTGCATTCTGAAAAATCACAACCTATCTATGTAGCATGAGTGTATAATTTTTATTTTGTTTTTGTTTGTTTTAGAAGTGTTGGTTATGCATGAAACTCAAAGCTTTTGACATTTGAGGACCTTTGCTAATTATGTGCATTTTTTGTTAAAAACTTACACTCTTGACAGTTTTTTTTCCCATGGTATTCCTGCTAAGCATTTAATAAATGCTTCTGTGAGGTCAGCTTTTGTATTTGATTTCTTATTAACAAAACCCTACTGGCAAACATTTGTTTCTTCATGGATATAACGGGGTAGTGACAGCTTTCACAATGTGGGTCATTAGGAGAAACAAATAAATGTTCAGAGCTCTGTGCAACACTTTCTGAATTCCCCGACAATCACCAGACAATATTCACTGTACATATGCATATAGATGGAAAATGATTCATCTCTCACCTCTAATTTGTTTATGAGTTCCTGAAAATCCGTCCTATGTACACAGATTAAATATGGGATTGGATCATGGGTATTACTTGTAGTCTACCAAACATTCCACATGTACAAAAAATAAATTCCACGTCCTTACAACTATAATTACTAAGAGCATTAGTTATATTAAAAAAGCCCCAGGACATCCACAGGTAAGTGTTTTTTGTTTGTTTGTTTGTTTGTTTTGCCTGTTGAGAATTTGTTAGTCAGCCAGCAAATACCATGTTAGAAGTATTTTTTCTAGATGAGCATGCACATTTGTGCATTAAGCACTGCAGAGAAGGAGTGATCATGCAGCAACACTTGTAAATTTTGGCAACCCATGACTTCTTCAATTTTCAAAGATGCTTTTTGTTGTTGTTAAGTTTCAATGAAAAAATATGTGTTCAGTAAGATTGATGATATAAATTGTACCTAATTTGAAATTCTTGATTTGATTATGATTCAGATTACCTTTGTTGATTTGTTTCTTGATGATAGAGGATGAAATAGTAAGATCACTAACATTCACTTGGCAGTCTTCAGAGCGATAATAAAGTCAGATGTCAAATTGTTGGGAATTTTGTAATTATTCTTTAAGAAATATTTCAATAAAATTCAAAGTTACTTTCTTTTTATTATTTTTTAATATATTCTTTGATTGCTTCACACATTTATGTACTGGATATTGTCTGTTTCACTTCTTTTAACAATTTCTCATTCTCCATTTTCCCCAGTGGATAACTTTTCTTCCCAATATGCCCTATCCTGTGGATATCTTCCCTTTTCACAATGAGTTTCATTATATTGCTTTCATGAGTATCAGAGTGTGTGTGTGTGTGTGTGTGTGTGTGTGTGTGTGTTAGACACAGATAGGCAGAGAGAGAGACAGAAATAGAGACAGAGAAACAGAGACAAACAGACACAAAGATAAATTATTTACAACAACACAGGCAATGTAAAGGAATTTTAATTTAGCAACATGACTGCTTGAGCCAGAATGCACAGGTGTCAAAGGTCTATGAATATGATTCCACCTTGTGATAGCATCAATGTTGCTAGATTAAAATTCTTTTACATGTAAATTTATTGGTTACAACAACTCTGAGAAATAATGACACTTTCCCTCCCAACATTCCATGACTACTCATCGCCCCTCAGTGAAGGGTAGATGTTATTAAGTTGATACAAAGATATTTTGACATAATGATGGAACAAATTAAGATAAGGTCTGTTAATTATGAGCATTACATTGGTAGTGAAGTGAGCGTTGTATATCCAAAAGAATGCTAAGGTTTCAATGCAATTTTTCCATTAATAATTCTAGTGATTAAAAATCACTGTAAGGTATTAAGAGTATGGCTGACTAAAACTAACTTTAGATATGGGTTATTGCATAAGTAACTGGGATTAGAAAGAAGTCATTAAGTCTTCAGAGGATGTGATAGGGTGTTTCCAGGAGGGAGGGAAACAGGGAAATGGGATAACATCTGAAATGTAAATAAAGAAAATATCCAATTAAAAAAAGGAAGAAGTCATCAGAATGAATGTTCATGAGTATTAGGGGATAATGAGAGGGAGAAAACAGACTCTATGCCATATAGGAATTCTTCTTCCTTACTCTATGGGACCTCTCTCTCTCTAATTCCATGTTTGTTTCATCTTCCTATCTTTCCATCTCCCCTCTTCTAGTTCTTTAGTTCCTATCTTCTCACCTCATTCTGCCTCTCTGACTCTCTCTAGTCTCTCATATCTCATCATAGTTCAATCTGCAATGAGGAAGTGAAGAAAAGGGTACGCTTGAAAGACTCAGTGTTCTGTGGTCTTTCTGACCTCCAAATTATGAGCTAAAAATGAGAATGGTTTTTGAAATTTCTCAGTCTACTTCATTTCCATACACTAATGAAAAAGCCCTAATATACTGAGTTATCTATAATATTTTCTGTATTACGTTGGAAAGAATCTCATTTCAGGCTGTTATAGTTAAAGAATAGTAGTCCTCCATACATTTGCAAACAATTGACTTATGATAGTATACCGATAGCACAAAAAAAATGTGCAGCAATAAATTGTGCTGGTTAAACTGGTTATGCATAGGCAAAAGAATAAAACTAGACTTCAATCTCACAGAATATATAGAAATACAATCAAAATTGATAAAGGCTTGTCATAAGACCGAAGTTTTAAAATTATTTAGTAAAAGAAAATTAGGTTTGGTAGGATTCGGGCATTAAAACCATCTAGCCCTGGGCTTTTTATGGTTGGAAGGTTTTTAATGACTGCTTCTATTTCCATACAAGTTATGGAACTGATTGAATAGCTTAACTGATCTTGATTTAACTTTGGTACATGGTTTCTGTCTAGAAAACCATTCATTTCTTCTAGATTTACTAATTTTGTTGAGTATAGACATTTTTTTTCTCGACCTCAACAAAGTCCCAGAGAACTAGGATAAGGGAAACTCCCAGGACTCAATGTAGGTGACCTTACCTGAAATGCCCAGCAATGGAGATATGAAACCTGAAGATACCAAATTCAATAGTTAGAAAGCATCCCCAGTTGAGGAATGGGGACAACAAATCATGTTAAAACTTTTGACTAAGAATTGTTCCTGTGTAAAAGAAATGCAGGGTCAAAAATGGAGCAGAGACTGAATAAAGGGCAGACTAAACTTCGGATCCATTCATGGGTGGGCACCAAACCCTGACACTAAGTTGTGCTTGCAGACAGGAGCCTATCGTGCTGTCCTTTGAGAGGCTCTACCAGCAATTGACTGAGACAGATGCACCTGCTCATAGCCAACCATTGGACTGAGGTCTGGGACCTCTATGGAAGAGTTAGAGGAAGGAATAAAGGAATTGAAGGGGATAAGATCACCATAGGAAGACCAACAATGTCAACTAACCTGAACCATGGGCAACACTTGGGATGTAAATAAATAAAATAATAATATGTAAGAAAGTAAAAAAGAAAATTAGGGAGAAATTCCATAATGTTAGTCTTGGAAATGCTAGTTTTTGATGAGATTCTCCAAGCAGAGACAACAGAAGTAAAATAAACAAAGGCATCATGTGATAACATATTTTTTCCATAGCAGAAATTTCACTGTAGCAAAATGTTTATTTTATTTTTACACAATAATGTTAACAATAAACATGAAAACAAAACCTACAGATTGACAACAAAATGTTGACATTTGGACTGGTTATATGTATTGTAGTGCTAAATTCTGTACCAGAAAGACTAGGTCTAAGAGTGAATTTTCACATTCACAGACTTTTGTTGTGCATTGTTCCTTAGTTTAAAACTGTTGTTTAAATATAGTTGGCCACAGCCAATTACTGGAGTTATTAGAGGTAGGAGGATTTTTGAGTTTCTTAGTTGGAGTGGAGAAAGAAGAGAAAAGAGAGACCAGGAGGAGAAGGAGGAAGAATGAGGAGGAGAATAGAAAGTCACATAAGGAGAGATAGACCATAAACATGTTGCTAGGAGAAACAACAAGTAACTGGGGTATACCATTAGGGTGGTAGCCAAGCCACCAATTAGAAAAGTAGAATAGGGTTTATTAACCCCCCAGTAATTGTCAATGCCAAATAAAATAACCATAGTCTGGGTCTCATTAATTTTTAAGTTTAAATTGGTTATACTACAACAAATTGTTAAAACTATGAATTGCAGAGAAACCTCAAAAATATATAACAAACTCAGAAATTCAATAAAAAGAAACTAATTAGATTTTAAAGTAAGTTAAGGATATGAATAGATATTTCTCAACATGCAATGGGCACCAGTGTATGGAAAAAAAAATAAAAGAATCTTTGATCATCAAGGAAATGGAAATTAAATTGACAATTAATTTCAACCCAAATGTTAAAATGTCTGCTATCAATTATAATGGGTATTGATTTCTGCCAAGGACCCAGCAAAGAGGGAACACCCTGGATTTAATTATCTATGTGTGCCTGACTGACCTAAAGCATGGAAAAAGGTACCAGACCTCACTGACTCTTAGCTAGGCCAGCTTCTCTATATTGTGCCCAAACATCCTCTACTTATTCGACTGATGATTGAGTCTAGAGACTCGTGCATATTCTACTATAATCCTATATCCTGCCCTGCAAGGGTCTTTTTTTATCCAAGGCTAAATATAGTCACTTCTCTAGCTTCTTGAGTATCAAAGACTCAGGTTGGCAATATCTTCATGAATATTCAAATTTAGGAACTTCCCATATTTGATATTTCCTTTCTTCAGAAATCATAGCTGACATTTATTTTCTGGGTAGAGTTCTTCTTTTTTCCTTTTCTTGATTATGGTTCTTATATATCTATGGCAATATTAGAACCTTATCTCTTCCTACACTTTGTTTTAAGGGTTAATTATTTAGGGAAGGTACTCATTTTTCTAACCTAACTTTTTCTCAGATGTATATTTCTAAAAAATATCTTCTGTCTCTATGGTTACTGGTTTGGCTTGTGATTTCCTCTTTTTGTTTCTTAATTAGATTTTCTGATCATTTATCTGTTTAATTTATATACAAATAATACTCTTAAGGAAATATTTGTTTATGTGTCTAAACAAGCATATATTAATTCAAATAAAGCTCTGCCAATGTAAAGAGAAAGAAAATAGCTTGGAGACTTTCCTGGGTAAATACCCATAATTCTTTTGAAATCTATTAAATGAGAAAAATTTGGAGAGTATAATGTGTTCAATCACAAAAAGGAGTATGGTACCAGGTGTGAATTAAACCAAAGAGTTCTCAACAAAACTATATTGAAAGGAGCTAAATGGATTCAGTCAATCAAATTTTTAACAAAAATATATGGACGTATTTATACATGTGCCTTTAGTGATGATTAATTACAACTTAGAACATTGTCACATGGTTTGATGAATTTAGATATAGGAGTTTTGCAAGTATTCTTGTTCAATAAACTCATTATTAATATGCATTTCTCCTGGGTTAATATGTTTACATATAAGCTAGGTTAAAACGTGGATGAATACTTCTAAACACCAAATGCCTTCATTTTTTTCATGCCCATTTTAAGTAATTTACTGAGTTTAAAGCATTTTAGAAAACAAGTGGTCTTTGTCACCTGTTTTATCACTGGAAAATCATAGATCAAATATTTAGTATTAATTTAGAAGCCCTTTGTATTCTTTGGTTTTTTTTTTTTT